>NW_013530969.1:2685287-2895727 GCF_000836235.2 Papilio xuthus
CCAAAAGTTATGTAAAAAAATCGTTGTTGTTGATAATAATAATTTATCATAGTTGTATTTATATTGTTTTACTTTTATATCGAAAAACGGAACGTACCAAAACTACATGATCCGTTCGGGAAAAGGGCTTTGGGATAAATACGGACTGTTGGGCCCGCGAAGTTGTTCCCGTGAAACACTGTATTTGGGTGTCATTTTTATGCTAATTAAGGCTTTTTATTTTACTTAAACATATAAAATGGCCATTGAAGATGACGAACTATGGTTTTGAGTTTCGCGGTTCACTAGTAGGTAAGCGCCTCTATTTTTATTCTCCCGTACAAGCGGGTAGTTAGAAATCCCTGACCGCTATGTTCGGGCGCGGGACCTGAGGGGGCGTGTACGGGGAAGGCAGTGAGTCGACAGTTGAGAGTCAGCATCTGATTGAGAGATAGACACCGACAGAGTGCCCAGATACCTGCAGGCTCTGAACGAGACATCGAGTTGGTAAGTGTCACTTAATCTATCTACAATATTTCGCCAACCCTTTCAATACGGAGTCTAAGGGCGGTTGTACCATGTTACCCCAATTTGTACCGTACAGCACAGAAACTATATAAAAAAATTATAAATATGTTAGTAGTAGAATCACATAATATAGACTTTTTTGTTTTAATTTGCGTGTTAGGCTAGAAATTTCTACTTTTTATTAGTACGTTAGGGTTTATTGCTGTGAATTATTGTGAATTGAATATTTCACAGCATAACAATAAATAAAAAAACATTCATGTACAATTAACTTGAATGAATAAATTATTATTTAATTAATCTTAAAAGTCATAATAAAGAATCACAATAAGCAAAAAACGTTGAGTAATTCAGTTTTACAAACATAAAAACATGTTTCAGTAGTACAAGCATTAATTTTAATTGGTTTTGTTCTGTTAGGTTTTTAATCAAACAATTTTTTGCACGGTATAATATTTTTTGTATCTTTAACATGAGGAAGTTAAAGTAGGAAGTGCAAAATATACTTTGAACTTTCAAAATCGTTTATGTTTTTAAAAGTGGAATATTTAAAAAAAAGTCCAATATTTCCCTTTCTATACAATTTTTAAAATATTTTTTATCAAATTGATTTGCTGCGTTTGTTTTATCTATAGTGATGCCGTCTATCGATGTTTCGCCTTGTCCTTATTTTGGCTTGACGCGTTGCATTTTCACAATCCAGCTAATTGTTATTAATTACTATTGCAAGACGCTGTGTCGTGCCACAACTTCTGGTGGCAACGTTGTTCATTGTATTGAGTTTTAATACGTGTTTACATTGAGAGAAATGAATGATGAATTGTTAGAATAATCGAAGGGCTAAAAGAGCATATTTTATTACACATTGCATTAAAGAAGTGAGCTTTAGTTCATTGTGTTTTATATTAAAACTAATTATGTCGCTTTTAGTAACTAAACCCTATTTAAAATATACACAATTATTATTTACCAATATTTATATTCCATTAAAATTCAGTATTATTTAAATTAAGAATATTATGGTTCCAGTAGTCAAAATATTTACTTAATATTAACATCGTATTATTCCAATTTTTCGATGATTTAATTTGTTTATGTGAAGACTTTCATTTATGTCAGTTTAACATCATAGTTGGCATGTGGTGCCACGCGGTGCTATGTGGCTCAAGGGCGCAGCGCCAGAGTAGTAAAATTACAGAGGAAACCGAACTTACTATCGTGACAAATAATACTATGTTTATGTATATGCCACCTGCAAGTCTTGAAAGCTGCCCGTTTATAATTTACCTAGTCAAATTGTGTACAATCAGCAAATTGCAAATCAAACAAACAAATGCATTCACAAAATGGCGTTATATATTTCGTTATATAGTTATATACTGCTCGCTCGCATTGTTTAGGAAGTGTTGAAATATAATACAAATATAACATATTTTGTTAATAAATTCGTTCGATATGTTGTACAATTTGTCTAGTTAAATTCCAAACTGGCGGTATTCACGATTCGCCGGTGACGAATATGTGAAGCAGGACATTAACACTCTTGTCACTTATCGTCAAGTAACAGCCTGCTATTTTTTTGCTTTGGAATTACGTTAAACTTAAGTTAATGACTAAAACAGATAATATTAAGCATCTTTTACTTTATGCGTTCCTTTTCATATTAAAAAAGATAAATTCAAATGTCATGTTTATTTTTTCCCCTAGAAATAGTTGCATAATTTTGTAAAAGCACCAGTAAATTTTCATATCCTGCACATGTTGACACAAATAATAAAAATCTCCTTCAAAACTCGATTCCAGAGGTGACTTATTCCTGTTTACGCTTTAATGTCAAAGATATATACAAATTATTATTTTAAATGTTTACTTTTTTAGATAATAATAAAGCAGGTTTTGTTACCTTTGCTATTTTCTAGGTCATAATTTTTCTCAGAGTGAAATATTTTCTAAGTTTTAATTTCCTTAGATATTAAATATTTAGATAACATCTTATATCAGCCTTTATGTTATGGATTAATTCATTTTAATTCTTTTTTGTAAAAAAATTTTTACGTTGACCTTTTTTATACTATGGTTGAAAACTTAAAGTCGTGTTGGACGTGTTTAGATTTTTTAGTAAGAATAAAGAAGTAAACATTCGAATATATTGAAGGCTGTGGGTCCGTTAGCTAAAGCTCATGGTAGAGTATCGATATAATAGTTAGAAATAATTTATATTACTTTATTTGATGCAAATGCAATTTCTACAAAAAGTGCATACATTTACAATGCTTTTAGTTTCCAAAATATGTATGCTTCTGACGAATACGTGAATACGTATAATTGAAAACAAAGGCGAACATACACAACTGTCAAAAGTATGGTAAATTTATATATATTAATGCAGCTAACTGTACTTAAAGTTTAGAAGCTTTTTGCAACTACAGGAAATGTTAACCGGGATTTGTTTTGAGTGTAATTAATTTTATAACAATCAGCAACGTATTCAAACAATGTTCGAATTGAAATCTGTTGAACGATTGTTAATGTGTTATATATTGTGTGTGCAAGTCAAAGCAATCCGTGAATGACATTGTATTCGTGTTAACAGTTTACATAATTACCATGTTGGTGTGCGGGGAACGTGACTCATGCCGATGACAGGCGAAGGAATAAAGAGTAGATGCAGAGTTAAGTGACAGACAGGATACTTAAATAAAACGTCTCATTGATAATATCCGCGGATGTATCGTGCGTGCATTGCTATGACGATTCGCCTGGGAAAGCACCGAAATATCTATTGACTATTGGTTAGCACTATTATTAATAATAAACTTTAATATTTAATATGTAGCTTTTGTAAAAAGAAAAATCTTAATTAGTAGTCTAAGTACTCGTTTAGAATATGTTTTACATCTATGCCTTAATTTAATGAGTATAATTTAGCCGTTCTGGAGATATCTTCTAACAAATTCATCTAAACTTTCGCATTTATAATATTAGTAAGAACTAAAGTGATACTTCTATTAATACATATTACGTCTCAGTTTTGACAAAGAGAATTAGAGATGCGACAACGGAGACAAAGAAATTCAAATGACAAGAATCACAACAAAGCACTACAAGTTTACCTGGGTTACTACTCCGATTAGTTCTGTCAGATAATATGTAATAGCTTCTTAGGCATAGAAGTATGATAAGGATATTGTGCAAGTTTTTTGACATTTACAGGGGCGCTAGTGAGCTATCATGATTTAGACTTGTGCCCACCGGGACAGATAACTTTGTAGTCCTATGATAACATTGTTTTCCCTTGACATTAAACTAATCTGTTCGCCGATTAATTGGTTTAACGTTACTTATCATGATTATTTAGATTAAATAAAAATTAATAAAACATTT
Organism: Papilio xuthus; assembly: GCF_000836235.2. Lineage (NCBI taxonomy): Eukaryota > Metazoa > Arthropoda > Insecta > Lepidoptera > Papilionidae > Papilio > Papilio xuthus. The sequence goes on from NW_013530969.1 coordinate 2,689,179, forward strand.
ACTAATAATATGTAATTATCTTACAATAATTGGATCGATTATAAATAAAATGTTTTTCCCGTCTCACCTGTGAGTAACGTATGCGGTTTTACGCAATGCCACGTTTAATGCAAATGAGTCCAAGATTATTGATAGTTAGAAACACGTGTACTAATGTATCTTATTCACACTTTATGCGGTTTAAATCGCTAAATAATCGATCATTACCAAAGCTTTAATGTTCTAAGTACTACGTTCGTTTAATATTGAAGAAAAGTCAGTTTTATGATTAAAATTGTTTATATTACAAACTTTATAAATATTAAATTGAATAGCACTACAATGCCGAGCTGATATTTATATGCACGCAACAAACTTGAATCACGAGATGTGAATAATAAATAATTATTAGTGACATCCCTAGAGAGATGCTCAGACTTACGTATGAATAGAATTACTAAATGTTTACCAAGGACTTTCCTTAGTGACTATAAGTGCGACGGTAAGACCGACAAAAATTGTAATAAAGCACCAACATTGTTTATTCGATCTATAACTACTATTGATTATATAGGTTTAAATTTACTTTTAAATTAGGATTACATGCAATTTTTTCTCCTTTTTCTGCCAACTTTTTGTACCATTGACGGAACTTCGTATGCTGGGTCCTAACATGTTTCAAGGTCATGGGGATCACCGTAGGTAATTTTAACCGTACATCAAAAAGTAAAAGCAATAGCCTTTATGTTACGTACGAGTATGCGCAAACGTGACCTCTATGCATCGTACAATTAGATATCCGCAACCAATGTAAGGCGAATGTCTAAATATTTGCCAAGGTTTCAAAACATAATATAATTTTTTCCGTAACTAACGAATTATGAGCATACTATGTTAATAAGCTGACATGAAATAGACTTCTATCTATTAAGATTAAGAAGTCATATGTAATATAGTATAATGTACTTTAGATCATTCTAATAATATAATAAAAATGCGAATGTTTAGATGGATGTTTGTCTAAAGGTACCTCTGGAACGACGCTACTGATATTTATGAAATTTGACACATAGGAAGAACACATAGGTTTATTAAGATTTTTTTAATTCCGCGCAGACGGTGTCGCGGGCGATAGCAAGCTACTGGACACTTCGGCCTGTGACGTCATAGTAGTAACAAATTGACATATAAATACCATTAAACTAGTATGATAGGCATTAATGTAAGTTAAGATATTTTGTTAGCATTGGCGACAATATTGAGCCGTAGTTCGCGTGGCAAAGCGACACGCGACGTTGCGGCATTGCTGCAAGCATTGTTTGCAACTACTTAGATCAAATGATGAAACTCCTCACACAAATTGCCTTGGATCAGGATAAAGAACTCGCTGAATTAGTCAATTGAAATAATTAATGATTTAATTCACGGCTCTTTAATTCATAATTACCTTAAATAGATATCGAATTTAAACTTATTATTTAATAGATGCCTCGTAATTATATTAGATTTTTTCGCAAAGCCAACAACAACCAAGCCAAGCCAAAAACAACATTCATATTTCATTATAAAAACTAGCACGAATCCATCCGCGCGAAATGAAAAAAATAATTAGTAGCCTATGTATTCTTCCAGGCTATGTTCTACATCTATCCCAAATTCTAGCAAGATCCAAGCTGCCGTTCTGAGGATACCTTAAAAAAAACATCCATCCATCCACGCGTCCAAACATTCGCATTTATAATATTAGTAAGATGTAGTTTGAACTCTTTTTGTCATTTACTGCACAGTTATTGCAGTATGTATATTATATCTGTCAAGCACTTGATTACCTACATCGTACTTGGCCTTTGGTATTTAATATAATTATTGGCAACCACGAGTCGTATACGTTACATACTGCAAGTGGTGACTAAGCTTCCAATAGCATTATGTTGTGTACGTAAGATATATGTTTACAAGTCGTGAGTCTCCTTGATTAATACATCCCATTCTCACAGATTCTAGGCCTTTGTGTATTGTTCGCCTCCCGCGAACTGACCGATGTCACTTCGACTCGACGACGGTCGGCCGTCGGCCGTCGCGGTCTCTCTGGCGGCCGTCATCTCGGCTGACATAACGGCAACTTCGTGTACGGACACTCGTTAAACAGCTACTTAAGCACACATTTAACCATTGAACATATTGACCGTTTAGGGCTGTGTCACACGATCATTCCATTACGCCTTACATAAAAAGTAGATACAAAAGTGATGATATAAAATATATTTTTTATTGATGTTTTATAGAATGACAACTCCTTGTTTTTATTTCCGGCATTGTTGATAGGTAATGGCCGTTATTAACCTTTAACGTTTTCTCAACCTTTTGAAATTATTCACCCTGGTTTTTATAAAAAACAAACTGTATTGTATGAATGCAATTTAAAATAAATTTCTCGAGTCAGACACAATCGTAATTGTAACGTGTTTCAGTTTGGTCTTTTAGTTAAAAACAATAATTAGTTTTTATCGTGTTCGTATTGTTTAGTAATCGAGTGGGAAATAATTAATTTATATTTAAATTAAATTCAAGTCATTTAACAATGTAATCTAATAATAAAATAACTAAAACGAAAACAATTAAAACAAATAAAAAATTTATATTTAAACATAGCAAAAAGTTTTAATGCAAAGAAAAAAATAATTTATTCAGTAGGTATTATTACGGAGCTGGTAAAAGTTGATTCGTTCCAATTATTGTTAGATAAATATAAACCAACTTTGGAACGTATTTAGAGAACGTATGAGACAAAGGTGTTAATTGTTTTCATGTTTCTGGGAAATCCCTTCAATTAGAACGCACATATGGCGACATCGGTTAGCGACATCGTTAATAGATTTTAACAAAGCAAGCTTTTAATTTGCATTTTTGGATTTTATTACATAAAATTATACCTGCAAGGAAAGGAAATTTTCAAATGTATTTAGTTCAGCTTCATTTCAATGCGGCAAATTGGGCATAAGAACGTATTACTACAATTTCACGTAAGTCGAGTGGGCGGGAACAGTGAGTCAAACTAGGACTTTGTTAATACTTCACCTTGTTTGGCGTACGGAAATTTTACAGTGTCATATTTCGCTTACACTTTTTATGTTAGAAAGCGGCAAGTGCAAGAGTGTTTTAGCGATAGTTAATATCATCGCAAACCAATAATATTCACAACAAAAACATGAGTTAATGACAAAGCATCCACATCATTCTAAAGGGAACGTAACAGCAGTATACAAAGGAAATGTTAGGGACGAACTGTTGTAAGATTTAAAAGTTTAATTATTTCCCTTGTATATTCAAAACTTTTCTTTAGTAAATCGTAAGTAAAATTCTAAAATTCCCGCTATGTACGTTACCACTTATCGCCGAAAATGGATAGCCGATTAGTAGAAGTCGAGAGTTGACTTAGAAAATAATAAAGAACCTGTTTATTTTTACATGTTTGTGATGCGTTTAGTCGAACGGGTCCAAAGTACCATCTGGAATTGGTTAATGACGGTCCGGTTCCTGTCGTACGAGATAGTAATCGAACAGTCTCTGACATACGAGCAGCGGCGGCGCGCGGCCCAATGGCAACCTTACACACAATTACCCCAAATGCGCTAAATTGAACAGGAAATCAGCTTAATCAACTACTAACAAACAAATTACATTCACGCTTAATAAATAGATAACTACATTTACTCTTAATTAATAATTACGAGATTTAAAAATACTTTGATTTTTACTTTAAGTCAGAAGCCCTTAATGGTTTGACGTACTAAAACCATGTCCTATTTACAACACGTAGCTCCCCGAAGCTTGGTCTTACCCCTGGAATGTTCTGGAGTATTCTGAAACGATGATAAATTACTGAATAACACAGACTTACTGCAGTGGATATTGATTATTAAACTTTATATTTATATAACATTTTATATATAAGTATATAGCCTACATGACAAAAGCGAGGTGTGACTCTCGATTACATGTTCAAATTCTACGAAACACTTGATCTGTATTAATTACTTTTTATCTTACTACGTTACTAGTATTATAAATGCGATTATTTGCAGGGGTGTATAGACTCATGGATGCATTTTTATTTGAAGGTATCTATATAGAACACACAGGCTACTAATTAAGTAATTTAATAATACCGCGCAGGCGGAGTCCCGGATAGTTAGTAAAACTATAATTGGTTAATTATTGATAATGAAAATAAATTTTATTTATTATTTTCCTGAAGTAAATATTACAAAAATTCCTAATTCCTTAGTAAATATTCGTTGTATTTTTCTCAGAGTTATAAACGATTTAGGGTTTCCGAGAATTACAAATACACTTTACATTTTTATTGTGACGCATATACGTTATTGAAACTAATTTGAACGTTCCTAAAAGGATGTATTCCGTACTTCCCAGAAACATGTTGAAAGGACAAGCGGTGGTGTCATATATTTTACTTTATCATTACTATTGTAAGTGCGAAAAAATCAAATTAAACTTCTAAACGCAAGAGTATTTTTGACATAACGTCATCTTCGAGATGTTAAAGTTAGATTTTTTATTTTTGCTTTATTATGAGATTTAAGTTGATTCATATCCAAAGAATTATTTTATATAAAGATAATTTGAATACAAAGCTACTGTATTACTTTTTGCAAAAAAGTAGTTAAAATAATCATTTTTCAAATAATAAACAGTTTTTAGTCGCAAAAACAAAAATTTATTTCTACCTGGTTTGGACTTAGGTATTGAATACAATGGTAAAAAAAAAACAGCGCAGTTGTTTGCTAAAATTAATCCCACCATATAGAGCCCGAGGGAAAAAGCGATCACGGACCTGTTCCCGGCTAATGAGCGAGCTATATAAAGTGTGCACCTAACATTATAATGTTTTATGTTATAAAAACGTGAATCCTTAAGGTAAACGCACCCCGCCACGGGTAATGTAATCGTTGCAAGTTTATAAATAGACTGGGGAGAAAGGAATTCGTTATACTTTTTTCTTTATCCCTTCGCGGTTACTTGTATTTATAAGAGAAACCATAGATATTTAAAAATAAACTTTAAAAGCCTTGCGTCCTATTATCAATACGTCATAACATACAGGAAAATATTGAACGTATTTTAAAAAATATATTGGATTTAATTCTAGTGAATTCGTTTTACCTCAGTTTTGTCTTGGTATTAAAAAATAAAAACTTAAAACCATAATAAAACAAATTTAATAGACAGCTTCTTAAGAACATTTAAAGAAAATTATTCCCATTGTTTTTCAAATGATATTGTTTGATTATCTACATAATAAAAAGTAATAATATGATCTTTTTTTCCAAATGTGTCATTATTTTTACCACGTAAAGCTCGCTACATACTTTAGGGATTTTACTGCACAGTTTTAATTGAAGATTCGAACTGTACAGTTCAAACTGAAAAAATATTAACTATCAGTTTTATTACACACGTCTTAACCGTTCAGTTCAAACTAAACGTATGAAATGGGCTTTATATCTTAAGCTAGAAAATTGGCAGCGACCTCGCACAACGTAATAATAATTTACTATGTCAGACATCAAATACCTAGGCCAATTTGACTGCAACTATGGCGAATTCTCCTGACCCGACGACTTATTGTAGTAGTTTAATTTGATTGTTCAAATAAAGATGTAGTGTAAACGTAGATGTGTGCATTTGGCAGTACTATCCCAAATAACGCATAGTCTCTGCTTACCCATCACGGTTACGGGCGTAAGTTGTTGTATGTTGTAAACTAATGAAATTCGTACAGCTTGTTTAGTATTATGTTTGTAATATACAAGACTGATCTTACATCACGAGATATAACCCTAGGAAACAAAATTTTACTAATAAATGCGAATGTTTATATGGATGAATCTTTGTTAGAAAGTATCTCCAGAACGGTTGCATGGATCTCGCTGAAATTTGGGATAGATATGGAAGTGAGAATAGCATCAAAGAATATTTTCATTCATAGTCAAAAATTATGTTTTTTTATTATTTCGCGCGGATGGATTTGCTTTGTCTGTCACCCGCCAGTAATAAATTAATTCCATAATTTAAATGCTCTTAAATTTTATCAATATTTATAAAATCTTTATAAATAGGAATGTTTTAATTTACAATAAAGTCAAGTTTGTATTGACGTGTGCATTGAATGTCATGACTGCAGGCAGGATTCAATGATAACAACTAATTATTCAATGGAGCGACTTTGGATTCCTTATAGCGATATCGGAATATATTTACCTGTTGTCTAGTAATCTAGATTAATAGAGTCACAATTCTTAGTAATTTGTAATAAAATACATATTAATATTAATTTAATCGACATTGTATGCATACATGTATTATTTATGGCATGATGTACACAAACTACAACATTACTAACATTTAGTTACACATATACTTTGAAAAATAAAAAGCCTTTTATAATCCGATGTCCATTCTTAAGGATTTACGACTCACCAAAATAAAAATAGAGCGTGCTTAATATACATATCTAAAATAAAATATTACAAAAAGATATAAAAAGTTTTTGTGAATTTAATTATTAAATGTACCTTAATTATCTTTAAATATTTAAACAATTTCTACACTTATCTTTCTATTTGCCTCATTAATTTTATGTTTATTTCGCTTATTTTTTGTTTTTATTTCCTTTCTAATGTACACATTTATACATATTAGTTTACCACAATAATAATAAAAGGTAATATTAAAAAAATATATATGTATTTAACAGTGGAAGATGCCAGCAACAACAGCTATTGTTGAGTAAAATACCACGACCAAACAAAAGACAGGTGTGAAGTGGAAGCAATTCCACGTTTCCATTAAATGTATGCCGGAGACCGAATTATAATCCTTTTTCCCTTCTAAGAAACGAGTAACCTTTTCTTATAAGGGAATGATAGAAAGGGAAGTGGACTTAAAGGAGGAGGGGACGTATAGGAAAGGGAAATATTTTCCTTCTGTGCGCCTTCTCTTCTGATGATGTAAGGTAGCTAACGCATCTGCAATAGTGAATGTCTATGGCCCGCTCTCCATTCGCTATTCCATTGAATTCAGGTAGCCGAATGCACGTTTGCCAGATTTAAAAAATAAAATAGTCTATGAGTTAAATTTACCGTACAAAAAGGTTGTAGTGTTATGCCAATAATGAAAAAGAGAAATCATTGTAACTTGTACGGACATAGGTGTCTAGTTAAAGCGGATTTAGTAGTCAAACAATCGATTGTCCGCTATCTGATTATCATAACATTATGTTTTATATGCCCGTTAATAACGAACGCAATTAAACTATTTTATTTTTGCACTTATTCTTTCCATGCAAGGGCTCATAAAATGTACCAATAAGTTTTTGAAGTTCTCGAATAGACATTTGGTATACTAAGAGCCGATCTTTGACTAGTTATCCATGATCTAATATCTAATTTATCTTTTATTCACAACCAAAGTAATCGGACAAAAGCATTTGTTACCTGCCGGTTTTTTCAAAGCGAATATATATGATATATGACAGAAAGACCCACCCATAGTCTTAGATTTATAGATTTCCTTACATATAATATGTTTACTGAATATATAAAATTTGACCCTGGTACATTTAAAGTTGATTTTTTTTCGATACAATTGTGACAGTTGTTGGATAATTTGTAAGACGCTACAAAAAGAAAACGTAAATATTTCATGTGATAATAAAAATTTTATTGGCATCTAAACGAGATTATTCAAACGTCTATTACTTACTACGTGAAAAATAAATTAATCGTGATTTTTTTGTGAAGACTAAAACGTACCCAAGGAAGATGTGCTTTTTTTAAAATATGAAATAAATAATATAAAAATTAATTTGTTTTCATCTAAGGTAAAAGGATGATGAAAATTCGAATAAAATTGGAAAAGTTATCTAAATGTAATGATTTTATTGCCTTTAGTGTTCAGGCTGTATAAGTCCCCCTGAGTTTATCGTTTTCAACTAAACGTTCTTTGTTAATTACCACAAGATATCAAAGGCATTACGAGCTTCCTGTTCTTGTAAAAAGGAAATGAAACAAATGTGTTTAGTAATTTGTAACAACATGAAATCGTGTCTCCTTCAGACATAATGGAAGAAAGAACGTTCATTTGTTTCTCCAAACTTTCGTATTAGTTTTTTTTTATTGGTAACAAAAGTAACAAAGGAAATAATTTGTAGAGGTTAAGAATTTCATTGGTTATTTTATTCTTTGTTAAGAAGGACGCAAGCTGGTTGAACGATAGTATACAACGACATGTTAATTCGTTTGTTTGCAGTAAACGTTACGTTTGAATAAGTTCTCAAAACAACTAAAAGAACCTGTGAACATCCACGTATAAGTTTATTTTTATTGTATCGTATACATCTTATTTTCAGATTTTCATAATACATTTCAACAATTGAATTTTTGTATTTTTATATTCAAAACGGTTAAGCAATTTTTTAAATATAGATTGTTATTGGAAAAGTGCATTCCATTTAAACTCAACAGTTTAAACCGGCTATAGAAACGACAAACAGACGTGGTGCACATACAAAATTATTATATGTTCAATGTATTGACTTGTAATACAATGTATTTTTAATTATTTATATTTACAAGGTCATATAAATTTATTATTATCAAAGTACTTATTAATTTTCAAAGGAAATTAACTAACAAAAAATATGATGAAAATAAAAGAAAAAGAAGTAACACTTACTTTTCCAAGCGATCGCCAAGTTTATTGGAGAGATGATTATCTTTGGGATTGGTAAGGTCGGAGTCGTAGAGGTCCCGCTTGTAGCCGCGCCAGAAGGTCGGCATCATCCAAACGAACCATGCTCGCGACACAGGATTCGCCCGCTTGTAGTTATTGCTTTTCTTTTCACGATTTTTCGGCGGTATTTTCTTGGGGTCGCTGGGGTCCTTGTTGCCACTGACCATTTTGTTTATTTTTTCAATGCTTTGTTATGAGCGAACAAAGAAAACGAAAATAATTTGTTAAGGGTACTCGAGTCCGAGAGTCAATAGCTCCAAACACGAAAACTTAGTGCAGTGCGGGATGCATCATCTTTTCGGGAGAATTTACAATGATAAGTCGCGTCGCTGGCGCCGGGGCGGGATGCGCATGCGCACAGCACAGCGCCTTGCAGGGACGACGCGGACGGAACGCTCACCTTTTGTCACTGACCGGCGCGCGCGTCGCCGACGCGTTTATATGAAGGCGGGTGGAGCGGCGCGGCGCCGGCGTCTTCGGTGCGGTGACGTCTCCAGCTCATCTCAGCCTCATTAACACTATTAACTCCACTCTGAGAGCTTTCGAAGCTACTTTTTCCGCTTCACCGGCTGAATACCAGAGTAACATTATACGTGGTCGTTTTGTAATTTTGTCGCAAGTCTAGACACAAACATTCTTGGTGTAGTCGCCACAGGGCAAATTATTACTTTATTTTTGCTTTTCACTCGCAGTCCGATCAACTTTATTCTAATACCTGCGTGACCTTAAAATGACTATATGACTTTATGCAAATAGTGATATATTGACCATTCTGCTGATGTCACAAATTTGGTTCAAAAGTTGTATGCGATTGTAACATTTTAAAGTTTGTCATTGTAAATACAAGATATAAAACAAAGTTAAGAATTTCTACACTGTATGTTTTCAAGTATCGTAGTTAAACATTATTTGTAGGAAAAATTTAAATTGTCAGTTCAGTGACCCTACCTGAATTTATGGATAGTCGTCCCGGAGACCTAATTTAATCCTCTTTCCCTTCCCACCCTTTTTCTTATAGGGAACGGATGGGAAGTGGAAGTGGACTTTCCGGATGAGAGGATGCATGTAAAGGTAAAATGTTTTCTTCCTGTGCATCCTCTCCTCCGTTGATTAAAGGTAGGCAACGCATATGCAATTGCGTATGTCTATGTATATGGCAACGGTCACTTCGCTATTTCAGCGATTTCAGGTGGCCGCTCGCTCGTTTGCCACCTTATGATAAAAAAAGAATATTTATATATCAAAACTAGCAAAATTCTAAAAAAAGAATAAGCGGAAAACTCAGTGAAAATTGGTACAATAACACCTTTATAAATTCATAGAAGTAGTAAAATTATCCGCATTTTCTGTAATTTATTTGTAATTAATTAGAGGAAGATTTAAGTCAGTCGTTGCATGATCTATACAATTATTGATTGTCATTGGATGTGACCTGATCGCGTTTAGTACAATCAAATTTAAAAATATGATAACACTAGCGGTCGCCTGCGGATCCGTCCGCGTGTCAATAAAAAATATATGATTAGTAGCCTATGTGTTCTTCCAGACTATGTTCTATGTGTATACCTAATTTCGAGATACATTTAAACAAACATTCATCCATCTAAACTTTCGCATTTATAATATTAGTAAGATTTAATCTAAGCATTGAACCGTTTCATTTTACATATGTGCATCTCTCATATATATTTCTTTTATTATTACTCTCTCTTTTGTAAGTAGGTGACTTTTATTGTGTTCAGTGTCTTTACTTTAACATTTTGTATTTTCGTCTTAAAAATTGTCTCTTCTCACCAGATGTGGTTCATAATGTACAATTAAATTTAAATCTTACTTCTTACTAATATTATAAATGGGAATTTTGGGATGGATGTTTGTTTGAAGGTATCTCCAGAATGGCTGAACGATTCTCGATGAAATTTATACATATAGAACATAGCCTGGAAGAACATATAGGCTACTAATTATGATTTTTTTTAATTCCGCGCGGACGGAGTCGCGTTCGACCACTAGTAATTTCATACTATTGATAATCAGTCGTTTGTTTATAATGTACGACGTCTGCGTTTTTGCAAGTATTTAGTTAACAACTAAGCTTTTTGTGCAGTACAATAAGATAATTTTAATGTAGCTAAAGCATGGCCGGGGATTTCTTATTATTTACGTCATATGTATCGTATAATCTTGTACACAAGAAAGGTAAAGTAGAATAATATTTAATTTTTATGTTCTTAAAAAAGAACAAACTAAAATATTGTGCAATGCCATGAAGATCGTGGTGGATAAACTACGTAATCTCATAAAAACCCTTGTTTCATGATTAAACTTTACTATTTTTAATTAATTTCTATTCCATAATGTTAAGGCGAGATGCAAAATGTGAGGAACCATTAAATTAAAAACTGTTTTAAAATAAGATGAAAGAAAATAAAAAAACAAGGGTATGCCAACATAACTTAAAATGGAAATTCGTAATTTCTGACAATCATTCTAAATTTAAAAAAAAGGTTGGCAGTTTTCTTTGTTATTAAAATACTGGCTTGATTAACACAAAGTTGCTCTAGACGAGACATATATTAGATATTTGAGTAGAATCAAAAGAAGATTCCATTGAGTGCGGACCGTCAGTGGGTCGATTCCGGTGGCATGTGATCACTGAGTAGTAGTGAGTTGAATTGTTATTGTAATGTGCAATGGGGTCGTCAGACGAAGCGATGACAATATGAGCTGCACAATACTAGGTATTTTATTGAAATCCCTCATCACGTTCCGGTTTATCTCAAGTACGAGTGAATTGCACTTTACTGCTTATTTTGATAAAATTGCAAACGTGTGATTGCTACTTATTGTATAATAGAAAGAAGTTGCAAAAGTTAAGAAGATTTTTTTATTGCTTTCTTTTGATTCTTTTTCCTCACTCATTGCATGTAAAACGTTAAATATGACGACTCCTAAATATAGGTCGGAATAAATATATCAAAGCTATAAACCCAATTACCAACATATATTTTGATATTAAAATTGTAAAAAAACATTTTATATATAATAAATACTTTTGTTTATCAAATAGTACTCATAATAAATTAAAACGTAATCAATTTTAGTTCTTGTTCAAGTTAAATGAAGACATTGAAAGGTGTTCAAGATTTTTGTATTTGAAAGTATCTTGGTAATTGCTCACGCGCACTGGCATTATTAAATGCAAACTGGAAAAATACCGAGACCCGGTAATGGTATTGGTTCTCAAGTAACGGATCTCCACTTGATTAATTTCGTACTCGATCTTCAAGTTCATCTGATTTGTTGAAGCAGTTGACAGTTTTGGATTTCACATAACGAGTTAATGCAGGTGTGATTTTAACTGTTCCAACTGTTGTAAAATAAACAATTGTATGTAATTAGCTGTCGCCCGCGACTTCGTCCGAGTGAAATAAAAAAAAAATCAGTAGCCTTCTTTAAGACTATGTTCTGTATGTGTGGCAAACTTCATTGACATCCATTTGGCTGTTCTGAGATACCTTCAAACAAACAAACATCCAACCATCCATCCAAACATTCGCAACATATTAGTAAGATTAAGTTTTGGCAAACTGATTACTATCTTTGAAACATGGCGGGAATAAAAAATATGTTTTTATGACTTAAATTTTCATCGCTTTTACCTATTGTGTCATAAGTATTTAGATCTTAGGTGTTGAGCTGATGTTTAATTTTTAACTTTCTTTAATCAAATGCAAAAATAATTTTGCGTTGTGGTTATTTTGATATGATTTTGTCGAAACAAACAGGTAAATTTTATGCGCTAATTGTATTAGCCTTATAAAGTTGTCAATTCGCAATCAAACAAATTGTTTTTGTACGAAATGTATCATCTTCTTCATTGTGTTGTCAAAATAATTCTTACGAATAGATGACTATTTATGGTGTGCGAAAAAGGGTAACTTTGTCGTTGTCATTAAGTTCCTTTTCTAGATAATGAAATAATATGAGTTCCAAGTAAACATAGCACACTTTGTGACGCAGTTGTTGCGCAATCTAGATTTCCTATGTTTTATGTTTTAATGAATATTTATATTAAATTGCTAGAAATACTATGCTTACTTATTTGTTAAGCGATAATGTACAGAGATATATTGACCTACGTAGCGTGAATACCCACGTTTACATTTGGTTAGTTTTTTTTTTTGCGAAAGAAGGAGACTAAGTTGACAGCAAAAGTGACCCTATTATTTCGAAAACTTATTTAAATAATTATGCAAATAGTATACTTATATTTTGTTTTTGATGTGGTAGAATTTGCGCCTAGTAAAATAAACTTTTCGTACATCTTTGTAAATAAATTACATAATCAATTTATATACTTCAAAGAACTTATAATTTAATATAAATTCGTGAATTTTGAAACAGTTGTAAAATATGAACATGTGTTCGCTGTTATTTTACAATTTGTTCTAAAAAAAACTTTCAGTCAACCTTACCAACGAGTTACTATTGTTTTTAAGTTTCTATGGATTTAAAGTTTATAAGAATCTTACAAACTTTAAGTTAGTAAAAACCGCGAAAGTTTAAAGATATCAATGGATGAATAAATATGCAACTAGATACATTTCTTAAAAGCTTTTCATTCCATTCATGGAACACAAATACGATGTTTGGTATAAACATCAATTTCAAACATAGTTACGATGATTCCCAATGGTTTATAAACTAGAGTTGATCCAGTTGAGACTAGAACGGACGGATGCCAACCTCACGTGGTATACGGAGCGTAGCTAACCTTGTGTTCGGACATCGCTTGCTGGGGCGCCAAGACGCTTGTTTTGAACAATCAACATTTGCAATATATTAGAAAAACAACCTAAATATTACTATCAGAAAAGAAAAATAATAATGGTTATTGATTTCTAATAGTAAATAATTATTTATAATTTGAAATGTTTGAAAATAGGTTCAGCTAATAAGTTAGAAGTCAGAACAAATTTTTAAGGTTCTAATTTTTTCAAAAGTATTAAAGGTCGCGATATAAAGTAATGTATTTTTTTAAATAATTAAAAAATATATATTATTTTTATTTAAATAAGTAAATGTTTATATTAAAATTAATATGTGACAAGCTTTTTAATATCGTGATTTATTATGTTCAGTTCTCAATGTAATTTAAATTAAAATCCTAAAACTTAGGACACATGCCTCCCTAAAGCCTTCTATATCATTAACGCATAATGCAGAGAAAGATAACGTTTGAGAAACAGCAAAAACAAGCTAATTACATTAAAGTATTACAAACATTTATTAAAAAATAATATAATAATAGTCATGCTGTCTTGCATTTTTTTATCATGGACATGTGATAGTACTTCTTAGAGTTATCAATTCCTAAAATGTGTTTTTAAGACTTAGCCTGTTTATAGTCCGTACTTATATTGCTAAGACTTATCTTAAGGTCAGTTAAAAGTCTTGGTTATGACGTAGTTTCATAATTAAACAAAAAAAATCTTTTGTCATATCGTCATACAATCAAAATAATAAAGAGTAAGTACCAAATATTCTTGGAAATAGTCAAACAACATAAACGCGTATGTTTTGAGTTGGATTTAAATCTCGAATATGAATTACTTGTAAGCATAAAAACGTGAAAACTTATATCTTTAGCGTGTTTCCAAGTTATGCATCGATGATTTTATTTATAAAGTTACATTAATTATCAACACTGCAGTAAAAAGATATAAAACGCAAATTCATGAAAAGGCCACAGAATACTAACATACTAAGTCCTATGCATTGTCTTATTATAGTGCGTCAAAATTCTCTGACCCGGTGGGATATTCACTGCTATCAATGTCTATAGTCTCTATATTTATCTCTTTCGTTGATACAGAGATGAAAAGTTAAAAGTAAAAATATTCTTTTTCAATAGAATAAGGTTTTGTATTATAGTCTTATTGTTAGGAAGATATTTTTTAAATTATATGACAATCAGCGGTTTTTTCCTTTTTAATCTAATTTCTACACACATTTTTCTGCTGCCCAAATATTGATTTCAAAATGTTCATTAAACTTATTTTAAAAACGGTTAGATAAAAGTTGCCTCACATAATAAGAAAATGCAAGCGTAATATTTATAATGCATGTAAATCAAGAAACCTGTTCAAGATGTTTAAAACTAGAAATAAGCGGCTAAATTTTATTATATCGTATAATAATAGCATGCCATAGCATACGTACACTTTGTCAGCATACATCAAATGTATGCACCATGTCTACATTGTGGGCATTTGAAAAAGCAGCCCAGCGCACCGACCGGTTTTATACTCGTGACTAGTGAGTGGAAACCAAAAACAAGACACTGCAGGCATTTTTGTCGTTTTTTAAATGGATAGGTAGCCAACAGCTGATATAGAAGTACTATATCGAAGCACTTCTTGAGGATATAACATAGAGCTGCGAATCTGACCAAATTGAAGAATAAAATGCGGTAAAGTAATTGAGATTAGTTAACAATATCAACACTTTATACATAATTCATTCATGGGGTAAGTATAAATGACTACTAGATCGGGAAAAGCCGATATGAATTCGAAAAATGGCGTTAAAATATAATTGGTGTTCTTTTAAATGTATATGTTAGGTTCAATATTAATGTTCGTTTAAATATTGTTGTTTTTCTAAAAAATCTTTAACGTATAAAATGAAATTAAAAGAAAAGACGAATTTTAAATAGCATAGGTTAAGACGATGAAATTGAACAATATGAATGAAATTTTAAATATATTATACATAGTCAACGAGAAATCGTAATCAAACAGGAAAACAATAAACTATTTTAAACGTAAATTATTAAGTACATTATATAATATTTACTTTGTAGATTAATATATCATCTGCGTGTGTACATACAGATTATTTTATAATAATAAATATAATTTTGTACTGAATTTATATGTGCAAATGATAGGGAACAGCATAAAGCGATATAATTTTATACATTTTTTAAACACCACATTCGGTTTAGTTTTACTACATCTGTACAGTTTATACTAACCTAACGGTAGGCTTCCATAGACAACATCCGTAACGTATTGTTATTTTTTTTTGTTTTAGAGAGGATAAGACAGGTGGCAGCTATCTCTATAAATCCACTTACTCACCAAGCAATTATTATGATTATTATTGTGTAATTTCTGACATCAATATTAATTTAATATATTATTAGCAACAGAATTCACTTTTTCGTTAAGCGTCGTTCAATTTTTAGTGATCATGTGTCACTAATTTTTTTTTGCAAAAATCTTGTTTTACGTTCGCAGAATATTTTTTATTTTATTTTTTGATTCGAGAGTCGACTGGATTATATTATTACACTTAAAATACCCAAGTATCAATCCCTCGGTGCTAAGATTGTGTTATCGTTGTGAAATAGTTTTTAATTGATTTTAATGCGTTTGTCTTGATCTTACTAATATTACAAAGGCGACTGTTTGGATTGATATTTGTTACAAGGTATCTCCCGAACGGATGGATGCATCTCGCTGTAATTTGACATAGATGTAGAACATAGTCTGGAAGAACACATAGGCTATTAATCAAGTTTTAATAATTTCTTAAATGCGCGCGGGCTACAGTAATCTTATGAAGATGTACAACAATATAAATATTATAAATGGTATAGGTAACAAGGCATAACGTTATGGCTTGTGATCTTTACGTGGAGGAAATAGCAAAAATCTTGCAATTTATGTAAATTAATTTTATGTGTTTATATCATAAGTTAAACATAAATAAAACAAATAAAAATGCAAGTTTCGCTGAGTGCGACGATTTTATCTTTTACATAAATCTCAGAATTTTAGACAAAACAGTTTTTTATTATCTCTCCTTTGTTTAGTTAAGAAATATAATTTAAGGGGAATTACATTTTATTTAAATTTATTATTAAAGTACTTAATAAATTATTTTATGTCGCATTCGTATGTCGAGAGATGACTCTTGACTTTCTTATAAAGATAATTTCTTATCACTACATTGGATTTACAGCATGTCTGAAATTAATTACTGAATAAACAGGAGTTTTGTATTTGTTACCTAATATTTAATTTACTTACGTTTTATTCCATTGCAATCAGAGAATTATAGTTTTTCTTGTAACATGTTGTAACATGTTACATGGTATACGTGTAATTGCGAAATTGTAAAGCAAACATTAGGTTTTTTTTTAGTAGTAGGTAATATTTTTAGTTTAGTTTAGATATAAAAATAATAAGACCAAAAAATATATGAGCGTACATATTACGGCGATGTTACAACAAAAATAATTAATAATGGTCTTTTGTTTTAAACAATTTAATATTAAAGAAAACCTTTTTGAAGCTAGAGGTAGAGGTAGTAGACTCTAGACACATTTTAGAAATGAAAACGGGTGCATGCGATTTGTATGCAGTGAATTAACTCGAGAGATTTCTTACAGATGCAATGCGGTGTAGAATAATACAGAAGTCGTATATTTTAATAAAATTGTATTAAAATTAGATCTATGAAGTGAGTTAACATAACTGCGGGTTGTAACTATAGTGACATTGGTATAATCTTATATATTTTATATGTATACATATTAATAAAATCGGAGTCTTTGTATCATATTAAAAAAAAAACATACACATCCTGTATTTGCGTAGCTGATAACGAAAAATCATTACTTTTTTGTCTGTATATCTTTCTGAAAGACAGCGTTTGTCCGGAACGGCTTGACAAATTTTGACTATAACATTTTGACTTTATTTATTGCGCTGATGAAGTCGCGGGCGAACGCTAGTATGTGTACATTTCACGACTGCAGTGGAACATTTAAATAAACAAGAGATCGTGATTTTGCCATTGTTTAGAAGAAGAATTATAAAATGTTAAGTCACTTAATAACTAAATTTTTGTTTAGAACAAATACTTTGCACTTTTACAATGGTAATTTCATACGAGGCTGTAAATAGCAAAACTAGATATGTAAATACATTTGTGACGATACAGAAAAAGTTGTTTACTGCGACATGCGTTCGATTTTCATTGTATTCCATATTTAGTTGATGAAGAAGAAATGACTTGACATCATAATTTCTCAAACATAGGTACATATGTTTGGAACTAAAGTGAGCTGTTGAATACGTCCTTGTATGATTTTTGTAGCAAAAACTTTGAAAGCTTGTAAGGTTTTATATGCATATCAATTGAAATAGACATTGTAGGTGAGCGAGACGTGAGGAACGCAGGCTGGCAGTTGATATGGGGCCTGTGCTATAAATAGCTGGTGCGGGGCTAATGCTGGCTATACTTGGAAGGGTCGGACCGTTAGTAGTGGGAACCGGCCGACGGCGCCGCCGGAGTATCGACCCTTCTCTTTTTTATACTTTTTCAATGGGTGCACTGAACACTGATGTCTTACGCTACATGATGAATCACCGTCTCGTTACTTCATTCCATCGAGAAACCCTTCAGTTCAAAATCATTTTTAATTTTATCTCACGTAGCATAGCAGTTAATATAATTTAAATAACTATTATGTGGTTATTTCCACGCCCGCATCCGCCATCTACGTGATGTCGCGTGTTTTTCACTGGGGCGGTCTTCAAGGAATAAAGGCAATTTAAACAACAAGAGATACCAATCGACCGGACGTATAAATAAACGTGTAAAAACAACCATAAAACTCAGTCGGTCGACTACAATATTTTTTAGACTTTTCATACAAAACATTAAACAGCAGGTTATCAGATTTATGGCAACAAAAGTGATAAAATTTGTCACGTGCTGTACACGTGACGAAAAGTAAATATCTATATGTAAACCGCTGGTTTTGAATTATTTGTAGTAACAACATACTAGCTGTCGCCCTCGCCGTTTTCTGTTTCAAGACAATGTTTTACATCTATGTTACAAATTATAGCGAGATCCATGCAGCCGTTCTGGAGATATCTTCTAACAAACATCCATACATTAGCATTTATATTAGTAAGAAGTAAGATAAAGAAAACGAATCAAATGGTATTAAAAATTAGACCGGTAATAGAAATGTAGAAACAATCCAAATAATTTATTTGGTATCAACCACAAAGTAGAGTTTATTTGCAAATATAAGATTTAGAAAACTTTTCTGTACAATGTGTGTTAACGTTTCATGATGACAATACAACATTTTAAAATATCAAAAATGAATATTAGATAATGCAGCAACTTTACTTACTACAAATTCCTTAAGCATTTAAGTGTTTTATTTATAAAATAAGCCAATGTTTTAAGAGTTTTACCAAGTCATGTTTATGGCCATGTAAAAATAAATTCAAATACTTCTATAAGGTAAATACTTTATACCGAAATTTTTTATTATCTGTGAATCGTTAAAATTAACATTCGACATAAAATAATAATAAGAATTTTTTACTTATACATTTACAATATTCGTATATGGTTCAAAATTCACCTAATAAAGTCATTTTATAATTATACTTTGTTATCGTCACATGATCAAGTAAAAAAAAACTAAGGCTTACTAAGAATCTGATTTTTTTAAATCTGTAAAAGAGTTTGTTTATCAAAAGTGAGTAGACAAATGGTACAACTAGATTCCTATTGGAATTGCGTTACTTACGCAAAAAGAGATGCTTTATTCTCTATACCATCGATAATAGACTAAAGTTCGCCAAAGACTAAAGACGTTTGAACAGCAACAAATCGAATTTCGGTCATCAGAATGCCAGTGGACTAATATTATCGCATTCACATGTTTCTAATAAGACAAATATGAAGTTCTGTTGTTGTATGACGACTTAAGGTCGAAGAAAAAAAAAGGGTATTTGTAGGCATCTGCCTTCACAGCTGCTAAGATAACGTTGACCTTTATTTTAACTATTTGTTATTACTCTATCGACATTTCCTAAGTTATGATGTTATTTTTCTAAGTCATAAGCACATTCTTAGCTTTTACCAATACATATGTTTTGTTTGTCCGATAGAAATTTGAGTTTGCAAATAATTACTCATTTTTAGGTTCTCCGATAGGCCTTCCAATAGGTACTGAAAAAATGTTCTACTAATCTTTAACATTACAAAGAAAACACATCAGAAAGAAACTAGCAAGTTCATACAAAGTTCCCTAACTCTCTAAATTAAATTCTTTAAAAAAAAGCAGACAGAAAAAATGGGAAACACATAACATCATTATCAGACTAAGTTTTATTAAATGTAAAGCATAGTTTTAATGGTATCCATACCTTTAATTCAGACCCGTATTTTCTGAGGTTCTTTTCAATTTTAATCGACTTATAAGTAGTAGTGTTTATTTTTTCGATATCGTTTGTTTATTGTTGTAAAGTAAAACTATATTCATTAAACTTGTTAAAAAAATTATCAAGATAATTCGTGCCAAAAAGTCGTTATTTTCAATAAATAATATTAGCATACCTACCATACGTAAACGATATTGTAAAGAAAGCTCTTATGGATAAAAAAGAGAAAGAATTACAAAAACTTATAAGAAATTCCACAGGTATTAGTCCAGTTTCCTGGTCATTAAAAAACTAGAAAATGTATTCAATTTATAACTAACACGATTTTATACACATAGACAATTAGTAAGGATAGTCAAATTAAACGCTATCTGACCCTTTAGTTATAAAAAAAGAACTTCATAACTGTTATTTCAAGACAAATCCAAATCAAATGTAATTTTGTAAAAATACAAAAGTACTCTTTTTATCTAACACGAATGAAATCACATACTTTAGTGTATAGCACTGTAAAAAATTATGACGCAGTTAGGAGCGTTGTGAATATTTAAATAAATGTTAATACACCAAAGAAAATTAAGGCTTCCATTTAATTCAAAGTTCATTTTTATTGCGCGGTAATTAATGTTTTTTTGGGTACATGGAGCGGTGAATGTTCCGCCCCGGTGTCGGTGCTCCTGCAAAAAGTTGAGATGTGACCCCAATACACTGTTATAACGGGTAAAATATTTCGTCTGAGCGTCGTCGGTCCACTTTCCATTTCACGGGGAATGCGATATCTTGCATTGCGTCTCGAGGGCGCCAGAGAGCCCCACAGACCTAATTTTCTGATAAGCTAATCTTATTAGTACTTAATTTAAATGCAGTAAGATTCCACTATTCGCGGGGGTTACCTTCCGAAAATTTACCGCGACCGAGAAATCCGCGTATATGAGATAGCAAATAATAAAAATTGGCAATAAGACACATTTCATTTCTTTCATTCAATCGTTTCCACTTTTATAAAAGTCACCTCAGCCCGTGCAAGTAGTAAATACATGTACTACCGAAGCGATAATAAAGGAAACTTTAGACAGAATATCCTGTCGGAAACCGCGAATGCGCAAAAACTTTGCTGTGAATGACGGAAATGGTCACAAATTTTTAAGGGTAAAATAGTGACGGAATCGTGAACAAGGAGTCTTGACTGTACTTAAGTGCCACAGTAACTTTGTACTCTCTTAAGAATTTAACGCTTTGATGTCGGTGCAATGATTGAAGAATTGCGGGATTCAGCTTGTCAACGTTACGTCTATAGCTAATAAGCCTCGGATAAGAAAGAAAAAAGGAGAGAAGAAATAGTTCGCGATGCCTGAGGCTATAGCATATAATATAAACTCTGTAAACATAACAAGCAATAAAAAGAAAATTTGATTTACTTCAAAATGACAATATTTCAAAGACAAAGCAATTATTCTAAATAATATTCCCGTGCAGAAATTCATAGTTATTGCAAAATTGCTTTTAAAAAAACAAAATGAAATACGTTTGAAGTCCAGAGGAATTTATGATATGCACTTAGGAAAGAAAAAAAAATCAGAAAGTATAAATAAAAATTGATAAAACAATTGGATAGTATGGATAACAATGTCAAGTCTTGTAATGAGGTAAGTAATGGATTGAATTAGATTCTTACTAGAGTTGTTTTTATTTTTTTGATAAATGACTGTCAGGATTAGCTTCGAAATAAGCAGTAATTATAGCTTAGCTATTAACAGTGTTAGACACCAACAACAATATAAGTTGTAAGAATGAACCACACAGAAGCTGGCGTGAAGTGTAAGTAATTCCCCATTTCATCTGAAGAGTGTGCGTTACGTGATCTACATTTAGCAGGCTACACTTATGAAAATGCGTATATCTATGGGTATTGGTCGTTTTACTACTTCGGCAAATTAAGGTGGCTGCTCGTTTGCCACCTTGTAATAAAAAAAAGCTTCCTTCAATGAATTTGTCACCTTATTTTTTAATCCAGTTGTTTAGAAAAAACCCCAGCCCAGGAAAAGCTGATATATCTGCGGTGGATGAGAATTTTGCATCGATGAACTCGCTCATAGCTTGGAATATTTCCAAAGTGTTGGAGATCAATCCTAACATAGATTTAAAGGTAACATCTATTTTTACATTGTATCTATGTTAATAGCACTAAGATTCTATTTTATTTGTTATTTTTCCACCTGTTTTCAGTCTAAGATCAAGGCAATACAAGAACGCCTTGATTCCAATTCTTGGGTTGCAAATTCGATGGCATCTCAGTTGTCAGAGGAGCGGCACTTGGCGTGCGCACTTCTCGCCTGGCAGAAGATGGGCCAGGGGGACGCCAGCACCTTGTACAGGTATGTATGCAATGTTCCATATAAGTACTACAACGAATAATCTAAACTATTTTATTCATGTAGATCCTTAACAAAATTTTACTGCTTTCGGTGAAACTCCTTCTTCAACTTATGAAACCTAAATTTTATTAAATACCTGCCATCGTTCCAGTAGGTTCATTTTAGCAATTCCTGTCATAATTTATTATCTAATGAAAAATTAGGATTACGCTTATGAGAAATGAATTCATAATGACTTTCTCCCACTTAAATAATCAATAAACTTGAATCTAGATAAAAAGTATACCGTCTCGACTCTGACAAAATCATTATTTTGTAATTATACTGTGGGCGCAACCTCTTAAATTGATGCGGGTGCATTTGTGAATCCATTATAATAAACGTCACGGAGATGGGATGTTTTTATCTGGATTGCGGTAAAATTGCAATTATATGACGGTTAAGGTTACAGTTTTATTGAATTCGATCTGGGTAATGCATACCGTTTATATCACGTGTGTCTAATGTTTAATATTAAGTCCATGAATACATTTAGTCATGACTTTTTCTGAATTATGAAAGACCAAATGAATAAATAGTTTATTTAATTTCAGATTCATTCAAACCAATTTAAATAATCCCTATGCAAGTCAAAGCAATACATTAGTGACAGAAGATATTTACGTTGTCAGTAATTCTAATGAGTGCCGTACATCTGAAGTTATCGTTGGCCACAAGGAGTCAATAATATCAAATGGTGCAGAATCAGTGGATGAAATGTATTCACATTACCGTCCTATATCCAACCTACCAATTGAAACTAAAATAGTGATGCGATGTGAAAACACGTGTAAACCAAAACCTACAATAAAAAAAACGCAAAAGTCTACGAGTCCTATCCCACAGAGAAGCACTGCAGAGGTAAGTTTATCTTTGTATGCTATCCAACATGTAAAGAACTCAAGAGAACAAACAATTATATAAATACACATACAATTTTATTAGTATCATATAAATTACAGGTCATAAAAATAAAGTTTTACAGTCGATTCTATAAAAACAAAAAGTATTATAAACGAAAGTAATTTAATTAATTTAGTAAACAATATACAACATAGATTTATGTTAAACATCGTAGTATCTTTTTCGCTATAAATTAATTATTTATGTATTCGATTCAGTTTAATCGCATGATGCAATTCTTTTACAATTTATTTACAAATATGATTATAACTGAATGTGACTTATTTTTATTGAACTCGAATTATCCGAAGCACGTTTTAGTTATTAAGAAAAATCTAGAACAAGACACTGATGTGTCCGAAGGCCATACGACGCAAGGCTTCACTGTTCAACAGAATTTATCGCTTATTAAATAAATATAATGCGTAGTCGCTCTAAATGTTTTCTTACCTGTCATTAGGTAAATATGTGGTATATTGATATAATTCCCTTAAACGTAATTAATGTATATTTATGTTTCACTAATTGTTCCCCTAACTATCATAACTTGATATACGATTATGACACTTTAGCGTGACTTATCTATATGTATGTATTTCTACTATTAATTTATCTACACGTATTTAATCCAAGCAAATACGCTATTATATTTGTCTCATGATCTAAATAATATTGACATGTTGGGAAACTGCACTCGAAATACTGATCGTAGTTAGTTCGAAGACCAAACAAAGTTTCGATTACCAATACCAATTATTATTGCTAATTCAAGAAATAGAGAAATATTTCTAAGGAATGAATTAAGTCGTTAGAGAGATTTTATTGAATTTTCCTATGGCTTAACGTAAGTAAGGAAAGTAAGTAATAAAATAGAATCGCTTGTTCGCCTTGATTAGATGTAAATCCCATCTTGTAGAAGGCAATCGTCACTAACCTTTGTCACCTAATCGTTACATGAGTTTTGACTAAACCATTGTAAAGTTTAGCAATGTTAGAAGCAACGTATTTTGTCTAAGCTTGCGGTATTGCTTTTGCGTTATTTCTAATACTATACCATAGCATAAGTGTGCGCGGCCCATTTTAGGAACGTAATCCCCGCGAATGCAAAGCTTTGACTGTATTTTATTTAAGTTATTTTATTTTATTTTTAACATTTTATGTTATTTTATTTAAGCCGTGTACTGGTCCTTGCAAAGACCGTCTCGTTGAAATGGACAAGTCGACCACAGATCTAAGACAACGCGTGCAGCAGCTCGCCAAACGTGAAGAGGAGCGCGTCAAATTGCTAACACGTGCAGAAGCTGCTTGGAAAGATCTAGAAAAAGCTTACATTCGAAGACTTAAAGTCGCAGAGGAGAAAGAACAAGATGTAGGAAAGCAGGTACAAAAAGATATTTTGAATTTGTGGGTCGTGAATGAAAAATAAAGTAGTACAATAATTAATTCTTGATTCGTTTTAAACTACATTAGTAGCAAATTCATTTTTAGTTAGACAAAAGTTTTGTGTTAAAATATTGCTATTTTTATTTTTGGTATTAGTGATTACGTCAAATCCAGTAATTTTTTTCATGATAGCTTAATTAAAATATAAACTATTATACACAAGTATCAAGCAAATTTATTTCTAATTTTAGCAAAATTGTTCTAACATAAACCAACCATTGTTAGTGTCATAATTAGCGATAGTTAATAACAAGGAAAAATTAATAAAGACTGTAATATAAGTGTGACGTTTGAAGGCAGAAAATACTAGACCTTTGATACATTTTATGAAAACTATGCTAGAATATTTTATGGTATATTATTTTTCATAAGGAGGCAAATGAAGAAACGGCCACCTGAATTCGCCGAAATAGTGAAGCGTCAGCTACCCCTAGATATCCGCAATTGCAGATGCGTTGATCGACCTTTATGAGCCAGCCCATTCGTGTAACAGATGTTGTTATTAGAAGTCAATTAAAAAAAATGAAAATTATTTACTAATATTTGTTGTAAGCATTCCATACAAGTTGGATACTTGTGTTAGCGTACGAATGTGTGTTCGTTATTCTGTACCCCAAACAGTTACATTACCGTTTGATTTTAACAAATTCTAATATATGACGAATTACTTACCTATTAATAAGATTAATTTCACGAAGAACTAACACAGCTATAACATTATATATTTTTTTTATTTTCATACACTATTTGCTTTTGTCTCATCTGAATAGTTTGAAATTTATGTTTATACATTTACATATGAAGACACTTGAGTAAACAAGACACAATTTGTGCAAATATATGCAAATAGTAATATCAAAATATGTCACAAAAACTACCATAAATCTATGAAAAATATCTAAAACATGACATAGTATGTACGTTATTGTTGAGGTTGGAATAAATGTAGCCCCTTTAGGTTAGGATTCAATTTTTATATAGTCTATCATATATCATTGTAATTTACTCGACTGTTGTTTTGTTACACATTCATTATCCTTGTTACGTAACCTGCTAACCATAAAGTAATTATTATTTTTTAGATAAAGTCTTTAATAGAAGAACGTTCCGATTATAAATCCGTGTGCATCACACTAGCGAAACAGCTCGCGGATAGAGATGCGATTGTGCAGAATGAAACTGAAAAATTAAAGAAAATTGAATCTGAACTTTGTGAGCGTACGAAAAAGAAGTTCAAATTAAGCGAAGAAATAGCATCCGTGTCATCCACTCTGGCGCAGCACCATTGCCGCATCTCGCAAACTGAAAGAGATCTTTTGGTAAGACTTATTGTGTAGCTATAAGTTCAATAATTATATTTTGTTATTCTATTGAAATGCATATTATGTAAATAGAATATATTTTTATTTTTTTTTAGTTTATAAACGGTTAAAAAATTTATTTTTGATAAACGCTACCGGTTGCCAGGATAGATTGCATTAGGTGTGTCCGTATTGATAAAAATCGAGTTTAGTTATATATTTTTTTATTTTAGTTTAAAGAAGAACAAGCTAAAAGAAGAGTTATAAGCTTAGAAGAAACTGCAGAATCGTATCGGGGACTTAAATATGATACAGAGAGAGCGTTGCGTACTGAACTAAGTGCCTTAAAAGATCAAGTAGCAAAAGTTTCTAAACGACTTTTACAAGAAGAAAATGAAAATCAAAGCATCAAAAATGAGGTTCTTGTATTTTCATAGCACCAAACTAACATTTGTCATAGAAATTGAATTTTTCATTGAATTATATTTAGTAATCGAATGTAGTCGTGAGATGCATTGTCCCTTGATAATCTGCTTTATCACATTACAAACTGATTTATTCACTAACGTGTCGAAAAATGGTGTCGAAGATTTTTGTAACAAAACACGTGACCATAGAATTCTTAATTTCAGCTTGATGAGATGCGAGTCAACAAAAGTAATATTCTTGAAGATCTCGATGCTTGTAAAATAATGTGTGATCATCTTCTGCAAGGTAAAAAAACTGAATTGAAAACAAAAACAGAGAAACTTGCCGAATTGAAAGAAAAAGCAATGGAATGTCGCTGTAAATTACCACAAGATATTTCCGTGGAAGTAAAACGAACACCATCCCTGGCTGCGGTTTGTCGATGTTGTTCTGATGATAATATTCAGGTATTATTTTTTAACACTAACTTGTTTTATTAGAAAATCATGTAATTAATAGCTGCGCCAAATTCAATAAGAATTAGATCATGAATAAATGCACACACGTTTTTTTAAAGTTTGATAATACGGTGGCCCAGAAATGTAATCTCTTACTCACTTTTAATTCGCCTTTTTGTTTCTGCTGAATATGCATATTCTATCTAGATTATTTCTTTTCCGCGTACTATGCATACTACTTCGTACTTATAATTTAAGTGATAAGCCTAAGTTGTTAAATTAATTGTTTTTGGCATGAAGTGTGTATACACTGGAGAAATATTTATACAATGACATATGCTTAGTTCAGTTTTTTTTTATAACAAAATGGTAGTTTATTGTACACTTTAATTTTAGGAATCATGTTCCTGTACGTCACTAAGAAGTAGTGTTATGTCGAATTTACTGAAAGACCTCTTTGCGGGATTGCAATCTGAGCTGGGTGAAAATGGTTCGATTATGCCATGCGAGTTGCTCAAGTGTTTAGAAGACAAGCATAACTGGGACCGCTCCAGCGCTGTCAAGACGAACCTTCGTAATTTCTTTTCAAAATTGCTTGTTGGTGAGCTCGATATAGCAATTGGTTCGAGCATTGAAAAATATCATGTGAAGGTATGTGGTGACTATTGCTTGAATTTGTGATTTTATTAACTTTTAAATTTTGAAAAAGTTTGTCTTAAATTATGTATTTTTAGTACTATTTATTTTAGTCTCCATTCTTATAGTAAAATATTATTGTCATTTCTAAATAAGTGGGTTGGCACATCATGTATGGACGAGACAACAAGAATACCGATTGACGTCGAATTAGAAGAGTGGCAGCAACGAGCGTTAGAAAATCGGGCACAAAAAATGGCAAAGCAACTAGCTGAACAGCTATTCCAAGAAAAAGCTGACGAATTAATGGAAAAGGCTAAAGACGTTTTGAAATTAACACCACCGCCTTGTGAATGTGGTACCAAGTCCAGTAAGTTTAGATTATCGTAATTGTAATATAATGAAACAAAAAATATTAAACACCATTGATTATGTTGAAATTTTCTATAAATTTATATAGTTATTTTTACGATACAGATAATGACAACTCAGGTGGACGTAGGACACAAACGGATTTATCAAATCTTCACAATAAAAGTACTAACGATCTCAAAAATCCTTCTGCTGTACGGAATGCTACTTTAAAAAATGTCACGCAACTACAACTTACTCAAGTATTGGACAAAAAAACGGTGCAATCACGCTTCTTATACTGTTTCATTTTATATTTGTTATGTTTACTTTTATAAACCAACATATATACTTTACAGAAAGTAGCGAAGAAAAATATTTTAAAGCCTACCAAAGACAGAACCACTAATAAAATTTTACGATCACATGTAAGTATCCAAAAATTATAATAGTACCTTTCTGTATAATAAATATTGACGACTATTTATCTTTTAGGGAGCAAGCAATAACTTATCGCTTGCAGAATCTAAAAAAACTGGAAATATAATGAACATCAATCAAATATATCATCACCGGGCAGTTAGTACAGAGAGAAATGACAACTTACCTAATTGGCTGCTAAACAGTACGAAGAAAAGATTGATCGAATCAAGTAAATCAAGGGAAATACCAAAGAAAAATAACATAAATCAATGTACGTCAAATAGAAATGTTAGCAGAAATTCAAAAAGACGGCATCAGACTTATGCAGTTAATTTATGTTTATGTGAAAGAGAAAAAAATGAAAAAGCGCTGGCTCTATTATCTACAAATCAAATCAATGAACCGAATTTTGTACGAGAGGAAAATATTATCTGTGAAATCGACCCAGATAAAATTACTTCATCATTTGTCTGTAAAAATACATTACCTTTTGTAATACCGAATTTAGCAGAAAACCCTATAGAAATACATCAAAGACAAATGAATAAGCCTTTTGAAATGAATTGCTCTTGTAGGGAATGTAAATGTTTGAACAAAGCACCTTCAAGTACTTCGCTTAATAAGTTACTAGATATCTTTAGACATGAAGAATTTAAAACAGCTGAATTTGTTAATAATGAGAGTTTAAAAAATTTAATAAGTGAATACGATTATGGCGTAAAATTACATAAAGATATATTTACAAGTACCATTGACGAAGTAAAATCTATGGAACCTGAATCAAAGTTAATTGATACTATTAATCCTGATATTGATTCATTCATTAAATATCCCAGCATTTCTCTACAAATTAATAGTTTGGAAGATGAAACTAGTGGTAGAAATAAAGTAATCTGCAAAGACATTAATTTGTGTAATGATGGTGACCATGAAAAAACTATACAAAGCAGGAGCAAGGAAAACATAAATATGACAAAAATTACAATAAATCAACAAGATTGTCAAATTCCTGATAAAAGTTACAAGTGTATAAATGCAGAATCAAAATTTTGTAACACACAAACTAGCGTGCAAAGTTTTATTTCGCGCCAGAATGAACATAATGTTAATTTAATATCAAAGTCCAATCAAATAGCAGAATCATCTGAAACCTCATTTTATTCTGTTTGTCCTGTAGAATTTTTAGGAGTTACGTTAACTAATAATGAAAGTAACAATGTTAGTACTAGTACTTATTCTAAAAATCAACTTGTGAAGAAAGGTACTTTTCCTCACTTAATGTCATCAACCTATTGTCAATACACAGAGTTGGACATAAAACAAAGCTCGAACAGTAAACATTATGATAGTTTTTTACAAAATAATGACGTAATTTTGAGCAAAAATCTTAACTGTATCTGTTGCAATAAAGTTGACGAAAGCGATGATTTAGAATTAAATACTTTTGAATTGTTAACGGAATATTTGCAGAAAAAGCTAGAAGATTTTAAATTAACTTCATACAAAACTTCTAATATGCTACCTTATGAGGAAGACGTTTTGTATAATGACATAATAAAGAAAGTGAAGAAATTAATTTTAGACATGAATGACGAAGTTCTATGTACCTGTTTGAAAGATAATCAGAATGATAATATAGACGCCAGCTGGAAACGCGCTTCTTGTCTTTTGCAAGAATACTTACGAAATAAAATTAAGCGAATTACATGTTCTTG
Source organism: Papilio xuthus (assembly GCF_000836235.2). Taxonomy (NCBI): domain Eukaryota; kingdom Metazoa; phylum Arthropoda; class Insecta; order Lepidoptera; family Papilionidae; genus Papilio; species Papilio xuthus. Next base: position 2,719,294 of record NW_013530969.1, read on the forward strand.
TACTGTAACAATTAAAAACTCTAGCTCTGTATTACCCGGGATATTAGATAAAGTTTGCCAATTAATTGAAGATGATTTTAAAAAATTGAAACACGCTTATATTGAAAGAAGCGTATTCAATATAGATAAACATAATTTTAGAGAAAATTCAAACCAGAACGACAAAAAACAATCAATAAATGAAATTCTTACAAAAGATATTGCTAATGATACAAGTCAGATGCTTATTTCTATTTGTAACATGCCTCATAAAATGAGCACATTTCATAGTACCGAAAAAGCTAGTGTTTTATTAACTGACACTGAAGAATTAAAAACGAACGAGATAGAGAGTTCCGAATTATTACAATTCGAAGTAAAAACCGGGCAGAACAGTTTATTAACACCAGAAAACGCCAATAAAGAAAACTCTTTTTTTTGTGAATGCTCAGATTTGAGATGTAAGAACTTAACAAGTCAATTGACCTCCACATTCAGTTTGCAGAAAAATTTGGATGGGAAAGTACTTTTATCCATTGCTCCTGAGACTAAAGAAAATAATAATTTTGAAGAAGTCAGACACAGTCTTTCTATACCTTACATTGGTTATACTTTAGATTGTACCTGTGATAAAATGTTAGGTCCATGTGTATGTGCAAAATCTGCATTGGCCAAAAATAAAAATATTTATGATGATATTTGGAAAGTTAAGGAAAATATAAATACATCCTATATAATGCAAGGTGCTATTGGCGAACACTCAAATACGATTCCTGTTAAAATTGTTGACTACGATGATCATAATTTGGTTAAAAAAAATAGCTGTATATGTGAAAAAGTAATAGACGCGAATCTAAATAAAGATGAAATTAGGTTAAAAATATCTACTCACAATTTAGAACCAGGTATACATAATTCTACAAATACATCTCGCACCTTCGATGACGTCGACTATTCAAGTTACAATGACTGGGACGATTGTGAATCTTATTACAGTCAAAATATTAACGAAGCATCTACGAATAAAAGCAAGCTTTATGACTCATTAAACTTGCCTATAGACTACCTTTCGAATCGTGAAAAAAGTAAAGCTCTATTGAATAGCGATGATGTTTTATTGCGTGGCGTTAGATCAGTCAACTGTGATTGTGAACTGGTGCCAATATGTCATGTCAAAATGTTGATAGATAACATTGAACGTAAATTAGAGAACTGCAAATGTACCTGTGACTCATTATGCCCTAATGTCTGCCCGGTGCATAATGAAACTGTGTCATTTTGAAACTAGGTTTTGTCAGTTTTCATTAAATTGAACTGTGGCATTAAACATTTTATTTCTAACTAAATTGTTTAATTTCAATCAGAATTTTATATCAATATTGTTTTTAATGCCGAAACATGATTGTTAAGAAAGTTAGCATTAATAATTTATTTAATAATCGTATAGGTGCAAACATTTATGAGTAATATTAAGAAAATTCTTTAATTAAATGGCACGATTTTTTTACTACATACTTTTTTTGCTTTTAATAATGATGAACATTAAAACATTGTACTACATCACTTATCCTGTAAGTTAATCATACTGATAGCAGTTGATATCTTTTGCGTATTGGGTCTAAGCGATTAAATAAATAGTCGTTAGCTTGAACAGTAATATTCCTTTGTCAGTACACGTTCGGTGCCGTGTAACATTTAATGTACGCACGAGTAAGTGCGCACATTAAACAAAATGGAGTCGAAAGTGAAAAATGACGAAAACTCGTATAAAAAAAGAAATAAACCCAATATTTTATCGAGAATCTTCCTATGTTGGATATTACCTGTGATATATAAAGGAAATGTTAGAGATGTGGAAGAAAGTGATTTGATCAATCCTCCAAAAAAATATGATTCGGAACTTCTTGGTGATAGGTTTGAAAGGTAAGATTTTTAATTATTATACAAATTTTTTTTTGATCGATGAAGAACAAATATATTACTTTCAGTTTTTTTTCGCTTTTTTTATACATTATAAGGTGGCAAACGAGCAAGCGGTCACCTGAATTGGCCAAAATAACGAAGTGACCGCAGTCCATAGACATCCGCAATTGCAGATGCGTTGCCTACCTTTCATCGACGGAGGAGGAGTCGCACAAAAATTTTATTATTTGAACAAAAAAATATTTTTAAATCACTAACGTAAAATATATCTTACCCACTAAGCTAGATAAGTTATATACTGTTTTTGTTTACATTATCAATTTCAATAATTTTAATCGTAGTAAATCAACTAAACAAAAACCCTACAAAAAGATAAAACTTATTAAAATCTTTTATTATAATATATGTAATTATAATATAATAAAATTAACAGTCAATTTTTCTTTGATGAACTCGAATCAGCTCAGTTTGAACATTAATGCAATGAAATAAAAAGATAGATAGATAGATAGATTTTCTTTTACATCAGACATGTATTTATTTTACGTTTTATGAGTTACTTTGTTTTCTTTTTTAAGAAAAAAAAAGTATTGCTTAATAAAAAATATCTGGGTGTATAAATAGGTTCATAGTTTTAACAGATATAAAATCCCAAACCATAACATATGTAAAACTAACGAGGAAAAGGTTCACTAAAGTCGATTACGACTGTATCAATTGATCAAATAGTAGGTTGACATCATGTAAGCAGTATTTTAAGCCTTTTTTGACATATGAATTGACTGATTAATCAAGTACTTTTTTTAACGTGATATAGTCACAAGCCGAACAGTAATTTTAAGATTGTCCATAGCAACACGTCCAGGCTATAACTATAATAATGATGTTCCATATGACCTCGGCGATATCTTTATACATATTTGTCACCAAACGATATTGATTGGGCGCGATAAATTACGTTTAATATGATTTTTTATTACGTTGTACTTAATATTTTCTTTATTTTCGTGCGCTTATGTCAGAACCAAAGCTAATAGCACTAAAACCTGATTTACACTATAACAAGTACAGTTAAATACATCAAGTTAACTTGCATCCATGTTGTTGTTTTCGTTTGGATGACAAAAGCGAGTTAAGTAATTAGTTGTCGGTTAAGTTACGCTGATTAGAACGCTCCTATTTTTCGGCGAATCCAGTGGGAGTTGCCTTCTCGCTGGCGTGTGCCACACTCCGCCAACTAAAGCCGCGCAAGCGAGTTCGAAATTTTGTAAACAGTTAGAAAATTAAGGCGGCTAGTCTCCGAATGGCAACTTATATTATTCATAACAACTTTTATCAATATATTTCTCTATTCTCGTTATCAAACATTTTTCTGTTATTATACATAGTACCTGGATGACCGAGCTTTGCTCGGGATTTTTTTTTACATTGTGTTTTTTGGAAATTATATTTATATATTTAAGTACGAATTACTGTTGAGACTACTCAAACGCCTCCTTTTTGTTATTTTTCTTCCAAGTTTATGTTTAAGTTGATTATCGATAAAACACGAATAAAATAACATTTTCTAAAAAATGATTCCTAGCTAGATCGATTTATTGCCCCCGAAACCCGCTACATACTTAATTTTATGAAAATCGTTGGAGCCGATTCCGAGATTCCAAATATATAGAATTACTCATTTAAAGATATAAGATTAATGTTGTCAGCGTCTTTTGTGCCAAAAATGTCTTTAAGATGACGAATATTTTTTACCACCACTGACTATTCCTTCTTTGTTTAGGTAATTGACGCACTTATAATAGATTAGATAACTTAATTATTGAGTTGCTTAGTGTAATTACTCATTCTTGTTTAACGTAAAAAGTGTAGTCTGATGCTTTTTTAAATATATTGTATCTAATTTTATGCTATGCGTTTTATTTTTTAAAGATATTGGTTGGCAGAAGTCGAAAATGCAGCCCGAAAAAATAAAAAACCGTCGCTTTGGAAAGCAATGGTTCGTTCATTTTGGCTGTCTTACATGCCCGGTGCTTTTTTACTGTTGGGAAATACTGTGGCAAGGTTTGTATTATTAAAAATTTTCACTTAATTTTTATACTGACTATTGACTGATATTTTTTTTAAATTAATATGCAAACTATGTGATATGATGCAAACTATATGATGACAAATATAGATGCAAACTATATGATACATATTAGTAATTAAATAGTAAGTGTAGTGTCAAACAAGCAACTAATTTTTTTTAAATAAACCAAAACTTGGAGGTTTATAAAACCTTGCGCGTCGAACTCTCGCGTGGGATATGGCCAGGGTGATGATGATGAATTAAACAGTAATTGTTATGTCAGCTAATGTATTATTTTTATATTTTGACAGTATAAAATAACCAAAAAATGTTGTATCCTGTATAATATAGCCATGGATAAAACTAAACGCGTGTACATATATTGTCCACTTTAAATTAAGGAAAGATATAACAATACATTTTGAATCAATTTAATTTTACGTCGTGAAAACACATGAGTAATTGATTTTTATATGTACAGGACTGCCCAGCCCTTACTATTCACTCAACTGCTGTCTTACTGGTCCGTGGAGTCTTCACTGACTGTTCAAGAGGCAGCTTACTACGCACTCGGCATGCTGGGTCTTAACTTCCTCGGATTTTTATGTCATCATCACAACGCATTGTTCGTTAATAGCTTTAGTTTAAAAGTTAAAGTTGGCGTGTCTTCTCTTATATATAGAAAGGTAATATATTTTTACATTAGATCTTAACAAAATGTAATTAAAAGTAAACAAAGTAAACCGAATTACCGATGAAAAATCGAACGTAATTAGAACTTTATCGGTCCTAAGCATCCTGTAATGTCTGAAGATAAATGTAATTGTAAAATGTAAATTGGCACATTCACGAATGTGTTGTTGAATTTGGCACTAACTTGAAACTTCTTCTAAATAATCTTGAAGAATTAATAGTGTAAGAAATTGTTATCATTTTATAATTAAGAATTCTTATCGGCTACTTCAGTAATGTCTTAATCTACCGATGATTTAAAGCGTTTCTCTTTTTTAGGTGTTAAGAATGAGTCAAACCTCTTTGGGTGAAGTAGCGGCGGGAAAGCTTGTGAATCTGCTATCGAATGATGTTGCTAGATTTGACTTCGCCTTTATGTTCCTACATTACTTCTGGCTGGTACCAATACAATTGTGTGTCGTATTAGTATTATTGTACTACACAGCTGGTTTTGCACCATATGTCGGACTCTTTGGTGTATTTATCTTAGTACTTCCCGTTCAAGGTAAATATTAATATTTATTTAAATTTTGCAATTTTAGTTTTGCTTTCTTATTTTATATGCAAATTAAATTTGTTTGTTTTAGCCGGTCTCACTAAATTGACTTCCATTGTGCGAAGAGCGACCGCGCAAGGCACAGACAGGAGAATAAAATTGATGAATGAATTCATCAACGGAATTCAGGTAAAGAGAGTCTATATTATGTCTAAATATCTATACGTTAATTGTAACATTCACTTATAAAAAGTCTTTTACAGGTTATAAAAATGTATGCATGGGAGAAACCCTTCCAGACCATGGTCAGACTTTCTCGAATTAATGAACTGAAGTATCTGCAAAGGTCTATATTTGTACGGAGCGTGTTCGTTGGTTTCATGTTGTTTACTGAACGAACCACGTTGTTCATCACATCTCTTACTATAGTCCTTACGGGATCCATACTCACCGCTACCACGGTATGTATCTTACTAATATTATAAATGCGAACGTTTTGATGTATGGATGGGTAGTTCTTTGTTAAATGGTGTCTTCAGAATGGCATGGATCTCAATGAAATTTGGCGAAGATGTGGAACATAATGTAGAACATATAGGCTATTAATTATGTTTTTTTTTAATTTCTCCCGGAGAGTCACTGACGACAGCTAGTTATTCGTAATCTACACTAACTTAATAAGGTTTTTATAGTGTAGTGTGTAATACTTAGGAGAAATATAATTGTTGTTAATAAATAAAAGTGTGAGATTAAGAAACAGTGACTCATATTGTTTAGATATGAAATAATCAATATATTTTATTACACAGCGAATATGTTTCTATCTTTCAATGCCTAATTATCAGTTAGACGCAGATTATATTCTGTACAAACATTTGCTGTGTCATGTTCTTAGACATCATATTGCATCATTTTAAAAAATTGTACAGTCATTATTAAATGCTTTACAAAATAATATGTAATTTTTTTTTAGATATGAATATCTTTAATTGATGATACAAATTCCAATATGGGTACTCACATGAATCTGTCATGCGTTATAAAATATACGATAATTTTTATCATCCATGATTCACTGATATTGTACTTTTTATTTAGACATAACATGAACATTTTTTACGACACCTTTATACATGCTAAGTTTGTAAAATAATTTAATACTTAGTAATACAGTGAAAACATTTTAAGCTCGCATTGAAGGATTTATATATGTTAATTTTTTTTAATGAAGTCATGCTAATGATAAATATTACCTCTTTCCTTAAATATCTCTTTCTTGTCTTGTATGTCTCTCTCATGTCTTGATGTGTCACCAACTTGATTGGTATATAATAACCTTTTTTAACACTAGATAACTTTTTTATATATATTTTAATTTGAATCACTAAGTAGGAATTTATCATTTTATGATAATCGTGATATATAAATTATCTTACAATTTTATAATGTAACCTTATTATGCTATCAGTTGAAAAAATTCTGATCACTGTTTTTCTATTATGAATTATAATACATATAGTGGAAACTTTATCTTATTAATATTATTATATAAATTAGTACGATTGGATGGATGGATGTTTGTTAGAAGGTATGTATTTGCACGGTACGGTTGCATAGATCTCACTGAAATTTGACATATAGATGTAGAACTTAGTCTGAAAAAACACATAGGCTAATAATTAAGTTTTTTTTCAATTCCGCGCGCTAGCGGGCGACAGCTAGTAATTCTATAACTCGAATCTCGTTAAGTCGAAATCGTCGGCAAGTCGAGAAATTACTGTTTCCTTCCGTTGAAAAATACTCAGCACCTATTACTACTAGTATGTTGGACCATCTATGGTGTCTCCATTTATTTAGCCACTATTGTATCATCTATGTATGGTGTTTCCTTTTTTTTATTTCCCTACGTAGCCATTTTAGTACATATTCGATAATTGGAATCTTAAAAATCAAACTTTATAGGTCTAATTTAGTAAGAAACTACTATTTTAAGTCGAATACTATTATAAATATTGTGATTCTATAATAGTTGCTCTTTAAGTATTTTTTCTATAATAGAACTATTCATTACAGATATACCCGATCCAACAGTTTTTCAATATCGTTCAAATGAATTTGACTTTCATCCTGCCAATAGCAATAGCAAGTTTGTCGGAAATGTTCGTAGCACTGGAACGTATACAAGGTGTTCTTATGATGGGTAAGATGCAGTTGTCGTGTTTCATAAAATCATTATTACTGAACTGAAGTGAATTCAAAAATTCACAAAGATACGTAATCGTGAGTTTTTGAGACTGGAATCTCCGCTTAATATGGTTATATAATTATCTCTGTTTTGTCAAAGGTAATGATAGGGATGATGATATGTTTCATACAGGGAATTTGGTCTCCTCGCTGGCCAGCAATTTTACTTTATCACACCTAATATAATACTAGTTTTGATCTTTAAAATCTATATACACTTACACTATCTCATTGTATTACTTGTGTCCCACAGAGGAGAGAGACGATCTAAAGCCTCTAAAAGATATAACAACCGGGGTAAATCCTATAACTTTCAACGGTAACAAGATGCCCAAGCTTTCTGATCCTGTTGTCGCTGCGAAATACCTATCATTGGACAAACAATCAGCTCTGAGACCAGCTGGTAAGATTTTTAATCAAATCGTAATGAGTCCAAGTTCACCTACAACCAAGAAATGGAGCTTGGTGATTATTGTTTACCAGGCTGTAGATATGTGAATTCGATAACTTTAAACTAAATGGATATTCTCTTTGTGATTTCTAAAAGAGAATGATAATATTTCAGAAAAACCAGCAATATCCCTAAATACTCCCTTCGAGAATGCAGTGGAGGTGTATGGAGTGAGTGCTTCGTGGACTAATTCTAAAGACAGACTGACTCTCAAGAATATTTCGATGCGACTTCGGAAAGGGAAATTATGCGCTATAATTGGACCAGTCGGAAGTGGAAAAGTAAACATGTTTTATTATTCTATTCGAGTTTTTAAATTGGTGTTATATCTTATGACTGTACTAAAAGCTTGGATACATTATTTAAAATGTGTTTTGTTTCAGTCGTCTTTGCTGCAAGTATTTTTGAAGGAGTTTTCAATATGCGAGGGAAGCTTTAACGTGAACGGTAGACTATCTTACGCCTGTCAAGAATCCTGGCTGTTCCCGGCAAGCGTTCGTGATAACATATTGTTTGGATTACCGTACGACGCACGGAAATATAAGGAGGTAACGATAGAAAAAAGTAATTTTGATTGGATATCATTTTTAATTTACCTTTGATTACCGGGCTAAACATGTTTATCGCATTATTTGTCACATGTAAACATTTTTTTATTTGTTTAGGTATGTAGAGTGTGTTCACTAGTGCAAGATTTCAAGCAATTTCCATTTGGAGATCAGTCATTAGTGGGAGAGCGTGGTGTCTCGCTGTCTGGAGGACAAAGAGCTAGGATTAACCTAGCCAGAGCTGTGTATAGAGAAGTAAGTTAACTGCATAATTTATTATAACTTTCCTAGTACTTCTTCTTGGTTTACTTCTATGCATTCTTTATTTTATTTAATTCTAAACTAAACGCTCCGTTCAGTTAAGAAATGTTTAATGAATTTAACACTTCTTATCTTTTCAGGCCGACATATATTTATTGGACGATCCTCTGTCGGCAGTAGACGCCAATGTTGGTCGTCAACTGTTTGATGAATGTATCAACGGTTACTTGCGCGACAGCACTCGCATCCTGGTCACACATCAGATTCACTTCTTGAAAGCTGCTGATTATATCGTTGTTCTTAATGATGTTCGTATGAAACTATTACTAAGTATTTCTTATCAGCTGCATGTTTACATTTATCAGAATTTCAATGATGTTGAGTGACGTCACCTGTATCTAGTTCATAAAAGAGGTTGCGTTGTGAATAATCGAATTTCCTTTAACAATTTTAAAACTTTTACTTGCTGCGTAAAAGCAGCTAATGAGCAAGAAGTTACACGTCACATGTCCCATCTTATCAATCTTGTGTGCGCGTATTATCTACAAATATTTTGTACGGTAGGGGATTAAATAAATAATCTTTTTCAGGGAGGAATAGAGAATATGGGTACATACGATGAATTAATAAAATCCGAAAAAGAGTTCTCATTATTACTAACTAGTCTAAGCGAATCTAATACTGAAGGTGAAGATGGTACAGGCAAGGTAAAATATGGAAACTTAAGCAAAAATATTAAATGCCGATGCCAAAAAAATTGCGCAATGAAATGTAACATAAATTTTTTGAATAAATTAAAAAGATCACATCATTTTCTAGGCAACACGTCCAACTGTGGAGCGAGGTATATCAAGAATTTCCATTAAAAGCGAAGATGATGATGAAGTCTACAAGAAACAAACATTGGATGCTGAGGAGAGAGCTAAGGGTACCTTAAAATGGAGCGTGGTCACAAACTACATTAGATCAGTGGAGTCAGTGTGGGCTGTGACAGTGGCACTATTTGCACTTCTCTTGACACAGGCTGCGGCGACAACGGCTGATTACTGGCTAAGTTTCTGGTAGGAAAAATTTATTACTTATGATTAAAAGATGTTAAGATATATTGCTGTACGTGATATAACCTTGTAACGTTTAGCGCTAACGTACCGGCGATAGTTTTTTTTTCTAGACCTATAGACAAAATATAGGTAAGAATAATTTATTGCTTGTTACAGGACTAATCAAGTTGATTTACATGAACAGTCGTTACCAGCGGGCGTTGAACCAGGTAATCTATGTTTACGGCCACGTTTTCTAATTCAACTTGTTGATTACTTACTAACTTTGTTATCAATTTAATTGTAGTATCACATATTTCTTATGTGTTTTATTTACTTTTCTCTTTCAGACCCCGGTTTAGATGTTGAAATGGGCATTTTGACCACTGGACAATACTTGTTAATATACGGGTGCATTATAATATTTATCATTATCATAACACAAGTGAGAATAATCGCTTTTGTAACGATGACAACACGAGCTTCCAAAAATCTCCATAACTCTGTGTTTAAAAATTTAATAAATGCTTCGATGAGATTTTTTGATACGAATTCTTCTGGTAAATATTACTGAAATCTTGTTTGTAATTTTACATACTATCATATAAATCTCTTATTTTTCTCTCTTCTTTATTTTTACAGGTAGAATCTTAAATAGATTTTCCAAAGACATGGGTGCAATGGACGAATTGCTACCACGAAGTATTTTAGAGACTTTACAAATGTATTTGTCAGTAATCAGTATTTTAGTGCTCAATGCTATAGCACTACCATGGACTCTGATACCTACAGTTGTCTTGCTGTTTATATTCATGTTTCTGTTAAAATGGTATATTGCAGCTTCACAAGCCGTCAAAAGATTAGAAGGCACAAGTACGTACAACTCGTTGTTTTATTTCTTATAGTTCATATATTAAATGTCAACATACCTTTCTAACACTGCTAGCCTGACTTCACTGGTTTTTCAATATAAGGATCATTTTATAATTTATTGTTTTTGTTGCAGCCAAAAGTCCAGTGTTCAGTATGATCAATTCCACAATAGCTGGATTGTCAACAATCAGAAGTTCAAACTCACAAAATAGATTGCTCACAATTTTTGATCAAGCACAAGTAAATTTTCATTATTTATCTTTTGTGTTGTATTTATTGTTATATTTTGCTTAATTCTCCAATCTTAATGTTTTAGGACGTCAATTCAAGTGCATTTTACACGTTCCTGGGAGGTTCTGCGGCATTCGGTTTTTACCTGGACACTTTGTGTTTGATTTATCTCGCAATTATTATAACTATTTTCCTTCTTTTCGATTTTGGTGAGTTTTACATAGATGCACGTAGATTTGTTGAAAAGATTTTTGTATGACATTAAGGTCGTATTTCTTCTATACAGGTAACATTATACCCGTCGGTAGCATTGGATTAGCCGTAAGTCAATCCATGGTTCTAACAATGATGTTGCAAATGGCCGCCCGAATTACTGCCGATCTTCTTGGTCAAATGACTTCAGTAGAAAGAGTGCTCGAATATTCAAGACTACCAGCAGAGGATAATATGGAAACTGGACGTAAGAATCATATTTGTATATTCATAGTCCATATGAAAGTGTATCGTTAATATTTTATTTATTTTTTATAGCTACTAAACCATCACAAGATTGGCCTTCAAAAGGACGGGTGAAATTCGAAAATGTTTGCTTAAGATATGGTCCTGATGATCCCTTGGTACTAAAGAATTTGAGTTTCGAAATAGACAGCGGATGGAAAGTGAGTGATTTTAAATACTTTTAATCTATTGTTAAAGAATGCGGTATAACGTTATATTTTGTGATTTTAGGTTGGAATCGTTGGCAGAACCGGAGCTGGCAAATCTTCACTTATATCGGCTTTATTCCGCTTGTCAGATATTGATGGAAGTATCAAAATTGACGGAATAGATACACGTGAAGTAGGAAAGGCGGTAAGTTAATTGTTTAATTTGTAGTACAATTAGTTACCTCCTTTATAAGGAATCTAGTTGCGAATCAATTGTAAATATCTTGATTTAAGTATAGCTAAATTGATTTAGGCCATTTTCGGGCTGTAGAAACATGTTTGGTTTTGAATTAACTCTAATAATTTATGTATGCCGAATATTTGTATTTGATTGGTATATAAGAAACCTGAAATGTAGTTACATGAAGTTGTAATGGAACATTGGTTAATCGGAAAAAATTGAGTTAAGCTATTTTCAAAGTAAGTGACTTATTAATTTCTTGTTATATTTCTTTTAGATTTTCAGATCAAAGATTTCAATCATACCACAAGAGCCAGTTCTATTTTCTGCCTCGCTGAGATATAATTTGGATCCTTTCGATAGTTATAGCGATGATGACATTTGGAGAGCCTTAGAGCAGGTATAAAATTATTAAGTTAATTTTAGAAAGAAGTCTAATTCATTGTATATTCGACAAAATAACAACCTAAAAATCAAGCATATTTTATTAAAGGTCACAACGAGGAGCCTATATAATAATATTTTCCGTATCAGGTTTAAATTTTTAGTTTTAGTTCTTTCTTTATCAAGAACATAAAAAAATGATTGGATTTTTTTCAATTGTACTTTATGATTTATAAAATACCTATCAGGTGGAACTAAAAGATGCAATTCCTGCCTTGGACTTCAAAGTTTCGGAAGGTGGCGCTAACTTTTCAGTTGGTCAAAGACAATTGGTGTGCCTGGCCAGAGCAATTCTACGGTCTAACAAGGTTCTCGTCATGGATGAAGCGACTGCCAACGTAGATCCTCAGTGAGTAAACAAGAACGTAGTCAAGCGCTTCTGTATCCTATATAAAATATCGGTTTATTATATCAATAATTTAGTGAAATTAACAGTGGTTAACAACATAATCAGCCAATATCAGTCTACCTCTGAAAATAAGCCTTTCTTATCTGTATCCAAGAAGGCTTTGGGAAATGTCTTCATCATCCTTTACTTTCCGCAATAATGTTCAACTGGATCAGTCCACAAATTTTCTTCAATAAGTGACATTTCGAGACACATAACAAGAAATTAATAATTTCAGAACGGACGCATTAATCCAGACAACGATTCGTAAACAATTCGCCGAGTGCACGGTACTCACCATTGCTCACCGTCTGAACACAATCATGGACTCTGACCGTGTCCTGGTTATGGATCAGGGAGAAGTAGTGGAATACGACTATCCTTACCGTCTCCTACAAAATTCTAACAGCAAATTCACTTCCATGGTACGGGAAACGGGAGAGATGAAAGCATTGCTTGAAGTAGCGAAAGCAAAATACTTTAGTATAAATCCACAATAGAATTTAGAATATTATGAATTTGTAAATAATTATGTCATGTAGTGAAAAAAATATTAAGCATACTTTTTTTTAATGGTCTCTATTAAAGACAAAACAACAATAGTATTAACAGTTAATACACAAATGCTTAAAAACCAGTGTAATGTAAAATCAGTGATATCAAACTGAATAAACTGAATAATATAATATAATGAATGAAACCACTGGTTGTTTGAGTCATGGGACTCCGCAGCCGGTGGTGCTCTATTTTTAATATAATAAATTTTGTATAATTTTTTATTTTTTATATGAAATGTAATATATTAAGAATAAGGTTAATAAACGAATAAGTGAATTTATAATGAGTGAATAATATAATGGGGAGAAAAACTGAAAACTCCAAGAAGAAGGCGCTAGCGCCAAGAGTGAGCTGTCATCTGTCAAACTTTTTATACATCATTGCAGCGATATTATAAAATGCGTTTATTTTTTATTATAAATAAATTATGAACCATGTGAAATTTGACGGAAGTCGTTGCGTTGTTGCCTACTTTGTATATAACATAGTGTTTTTGTATGTCTGTCGTATATTTAGTGGTAATCACTCTTGATTATGCCGACATCTATAGTGAGGATAACGAAGCTTTTCTCCATTATAATAGAGTACCTTCGTAAACGGTGATATTATAAAATGTAAGATATTTTACCAAAAGATGTTATGCAGAGATGAATAGTATATTATTGTGAGTGTTGGTAGGCTGTAAGTTCAACCAAATAGCTTAAGTAGATAATATTGTAAGTTTACTGATAATAAGTGCATTTAGTATGTGCATATGTTTAAACAGTGATTCTACTTATTACACGAGTATCTAAACAATAAGTTCAACTTAATGACTGCTACGTATTTTTTATTATGGAATTTAATTACTTTTTAGCAGTTAACATGTAATATTACTAAATATATAAGTGTTGATATTATTTATTTGTTTCATTTTCCGTCAAGTACTTTTACAACGATGTCACTGAAGATATTCTTTAACGATTCATAAAAGAATATTCATATTCTTCTTGAAAACAAAAAAAAACTTCAATTATATGTATTTGTTTATATTTTAGGTGACAAATGAGCAAGCGGCCATTGAATTCATCTAAAAGCAAGGCGACCGCTGCCAGCAGCAATAGCAAATGCGTTACCTTCCTTTAATCGCCGGAGGAGCGGATGCACAGGAAGAGAATATTTCCCCTTGGTATGCGTTCCATACCGTCCATACCACCTCCCCTTCCCATCCTTTCCTTATAAGAAAACGGTGAAAAGTTAGAAGTAGAGAAATTATATTGGTCAGGCTCTATAACAATAAACAAGAACATGTTGATCCTGGACAGTGAGCATGTGGGCTCTATCTTTTTATCTGTATCTTTTACATTCTCTGTCATTATTAATGTCAAATACAATATATGTCACCAGTTTGTCACACATCACACATCAGATATCCCAAATATTCCCGCAATGTACTGTGTAACACAAAATAACAAAATGAAGAAGTGGATTTTAATTTAACGTGGATTACGTTTAATAAACAAAACAATGTTGATAAAAATAGCAAAATTATACTGTTTTTAATGATGAGTTGTTGCGATGAAGATGAATGTTGTCAAGCTTTGAAATCGACCAGCCTCCACGTGTATTACATATCAGGCATACTGATATTTGTGATACTTTACCTTTTGTGGTCCCTGTATCAGTGTTGCTACTGTCGACGTTGTAGTGACCAATGCAACTGAACAAACAAGAAGGTACCAATTTACAAATATATTTTGTGTTACATCACTTTGTGAGACTGAGATTATGAGATGTTTTAAGCAGATACGTTTCATCATGAACTGTACAATAATGAACTTTATTGAAGAAATTACTAAGAGACTAGTATCTCTTACTTAGAAATTAATAACTTACCACTTAGACCAAATATTATAACTCTGTTTGACCCAATGAATCTGTAGCTGGATGAACTATGAACTAAGGTTTGTAGAGCATTAAACGGATAATCCATACAACACCTGTTTAACTTAAACGAGACCAAAGATTCTTATAATGCGACATAAGAAAAGACCTTTTTTAATGTGAGGATAACGAACATATCTACATAATAATTTGAAACTTTACCTTTAAATGTGGGGAATATTAAAAAATAAGGTTTGCACTAATTATGTTATCTATTCCTTCTTCCATAGACATTATAAGATATGTCAAACTTTTTTCATTAGATATTTTTCAGTGTCGATAAGACAGCTGTCATTTGAGAAATGTAAGCAATATGTAAAAAAACAGTTATGTTTATAAAATAAATAAATTGGAAATGTATTCCCTAAGCAATTATGACTTGTGATAAATGTGATTCTAAATTTATAACCGCCATACAAAGTAATAGTAGATTATTTTGGTTTTTCTTTACGTTGATTGTTATAATAATATATTTATCACATCGACTCTATCGATGTTATCATCCGCGGAGAAGGCTATTTTGTTGGTAAAATAAATAAAACGAATATATTCGAATTCCTTTATTACTATATCGTGAAAACATAGTCTTCCCAGACTTTATCAGTTTGATGTGAACGCTAAGGTACGATTTTTTTTTAATTTACAAGTACTGTCGTAAATATTAAGTGCTTGAAAATATTTATTACATCAATTTATTTATCATCTATCTGTTTATGAAATGGAATGTTTATTTTTACTTAACCACTGTAGTTATTAATGTGCAATTTAGAGCATTTAAAGTTAATTTACACATAAGTTAAAGTTATATATTTCAAAATTAACTTAGTAATCAAATAGAAAATATGGAAAACAATTTTTGTCTCAGGTATTTTTTAATTTAATCGCTTTATTGTGTCAACTAATCATTAGTACATATGACTAAACTTAACCTATTTACACAATTCATAAATGCGCTTCGAACACTTACTATGAATATTCTTTGGATATTTTAACTCATATCAGGCAATACATTATTGATCATCTTGAATTCTGTTTCAGATTATTTTGTGAATACGCCTCCTTGGCAACTTCGAATAACTGACGGCTGTTCTTTTCTCCTGTCTCACGCACCATCGACGAGAAAGCGCTGTTGGGATCCGAGAGCAAAATATATGGGTGATCGAATTCAGCGATGCAGCCGCTGCTCATGACGAGGACACGGTCCGAGTCCATAATTGTGTTGAGTCGGTGAGCTATCGTCAGCACCGTGCACGATGCGAATTGACGACGTATCGTTTGTTGAATGAAATTATCCGTCCTAGAAAGAAATAACAATCATGTAGCAAACAGAGTATAATAGATATGAAGAAAAAGGTAATTGAAATGCATACTGTGGATCGACATTGGCAGTAGCTTCGTCCATTATCAATATTTTATTTGATCGCAACACCGCCCGGGCCAAGCACATGAGTTGTCTCTGACCGACCGAGAAGTTCGCACCTCCTTCGGTCACTTTGAAATCTAATGAAGGAATCGCCGATTTCATATCAACCTGTAAATAATATACGTGTAAAATGAACAATAGAAATAAATTATGACTATTTTGTATTCCATTCATTCTTCGTGAATTGTTTACCTGCTCTAGAGCTCTCCAGAGGTCGTCGTCGCTGTAGATGTTAAATGGGTCAAGATTGTATCTAATTGTGGCAGAAAATAAGACAGGTTCTTGTGGAATGATGGATATTTTAGAACGTAAGCCCTGAAAATTAAATCTTGTTTTATATCATGTGACAAATTAACATCATATTAAAATAAACAAATAAAATAATAGAACTGAACTGTTGTGTAGTATTCGTTTACACACATAAATTATAAATAAAATGTTACCTGTTTGGCAATCATAGCGGTATCGATTCCATCAATCGATATTTTTCCATCGATGTAGGAAAATCTAAATAATGCTGATATCAGAGACGATTTCCCCGCACCAGTTCTGCCCACAATGCCTACCTAAAATATGCAGTTACGTTGCCTTATTAAAATGTTAAAGATTACTCCTTAAAACTAAATTCTTAAGGCCACTTGTATTTATTCTAGACATAACACAGCGCTAGATTCGATCACTGGACAGGAACAATATGAACTGGAAATAACTCTTACTTAACTTTTTACGATTACAAGTTTGTAGAAATAATATGTATGATAAGTAAATTATATTTTTCTTACAAGTTTATATACCAGATAACATAACTTTTATATTTAAAAAAAAGAATCAATACCTTCCAGCCGCTCTCTATCTCCAAATTCAAATTCTTAAGCACGGGTGCTTCGTCGGGAGCGTAACGTAGGCTCACGTTTTGGAACACGACCCTTCCTTCCGCAGGCCAAGTCGGAGGGATGGGACACGCTGTAAACAAAAACCACAGTTACAAGGTCTCTATGACGTCTGATTCATTTAACCGTGTAACACTGTGGAATCAACAAGGCTGCTTTATTCCAGTATACCTTAAATTATATAAATAACGTCAAAGCGCCGTTTATTGTAGTTATTTGAAGATATTTTTACTCTACATAAAAATGCATATTTCATATTATACATTTTTATTTGTTTCCACGGCACGTGTAACAACGTCCTTGGCCTAAAATTAAAGCTTTCATATTCAAACCCTTGAGTTTGAAGACAAGCTCGCTATAACCGAGCACGCCAACGGCGCCTTGAATACAACAAATTGTTTACGAAAGGGCTTCTCAAGCGCTGTCACACACAATGATTGTAAAAGTTATAATAAGGATTTATCGTCCATTGATATCATATAAGGATTCCAGCACCTGCATTTATACTTAGACGAACCCAAAAATATAAAAGATAGAAGCGTATACAACTTATGTGACAGAAACCAGCAATTATAAATTGAAGAAAATATTCAGAAGACATGATTTTCTTCACTTCTAACTCTTTAACTTACGTCCATCAAATAGGTTCCTTTCAGTCTCAACCTTGGTGTAGTCCAGTACTCGCTCAACGCTGGTAAGCTGCGCCACATATTCCACCAACATACGCGCCCCGTGCTGCAGCATGGCTGTCAATGTGTTGCTCTGCGTCACCGCCAGACCCACGCTGCCCACCGCTATGATGTTGCCTATAACACACCAACATTATCTAACAAATGTCATAATATTCTTATACAGCAGTTAAAGGGGCAACTGGTAGTAACAGTAAGTATCCGGGGCACGATGAAATATTCCACTAGGTTACTATCTAGACACATTTTAGAATTAAGGAGACTCTAGTAAAGTTTAGTGGAGACAAAAAGCCCAGATTTAAAATAATTCCGATGTATAATTTTTCTTTTAATGGATATTTGTCAGTTACCACCCTATTCTGAATAAAATAATAATCTTACCAAAATCAATATAGATGAAGACAAAGATGATCGTAGTCATGTAAATTAGACACATGGTATCCAAATAAAATCCAAACGTGACTCCACCTCCCAAGTAACCGTACCATGCGGATGAATGTAGATCCTGGTGTACAATAAGTATAAATTATTGAAAGGTTTAGTATTGTATTTTCAAATAAAAGTATTAAAGAGGAAACAAAATTTTTCGTCATATTTTCACTAAGACTAAATGTTTTGGAAGCATTCTTAAAATTCTGATGTTAACACCATAGGAAAACACTAGCCATATTATATTATCATGAGATCTCGATTTAATTATACTTGTCCAAAGGTTATAAACTATCATTTACACTATTGATTTGTTATTTTAATTTACTGACCTGATGTTCGTCGAAGTCAACAATGAGTCTGTCCTGGGCGCCACAGCATCTTATAGTTGCAATACCATTCAGTGAAGATGTAACCATACCGAATACTGGACTTTTAGCTGTTGAAAACGGGGTACAATTTTAATAGATATAACATTTACTACAGACCAAAACGACTGCTACGGACAACAGTGAAATGTAACAATTTGTACTAATTTTGTTACTTACTGACACTCTCCAGACGCTTCACTCCTTGGGCTGCTTTAGTGTATATTCTGACAAAAAATAAGAACAAAACGAGAAGCACAGCTGATGGTACCAACGTCCAGTATAATGCAATAGCATTTAGTATGAGGATTATAATCAAAGTTCCATAGATTTGTAACACATCCAGTAATGTTCTAGGTAATATTTCATCTACTGCACCGATGTCTTTTGTAAAACGATTGAGGATTCGACCTGGAAACGAAAATTTACCATAAAATCTGACATTTTGTACGTTTATAAATTTAGAACATTTTGCTCGGATAGAAATCTTACCTGATGAGCTAGTATCAAAGAATCTCATGATACCTCGCAACATTGTAGAAAACATCGTATCGTGTAACCATTTCGAGGCATTCATACACAATTGAACAAATGGTATGGCTCGGAAATTAGTAATCAAAATAGTGACTAGAACGAGACAGCCGTGTATAATTAAATATTGTCCTGTTGTTAAAGGACCAACTTGCACATCCAAGCCGGGTTCTGAAATGTTATGATAAATTTAAGTGCAAAATTACAAAATCATTTTGATACTTGTTATAGTGTAAAAAAAGTTAAATATACCCATATCTGCACCAACTTCTTCTTCGTAGGCTGCCATCTGATTAGTCCTAAAATTAGAAAAGAATAACGAAATAAAAATTAAATCAATTTCAATTTAATCTGAAACACTAAAATCGTACTCTACTAAGAGTATGATTTTAGTGTTAAGAATGTTATTATCGTCTTAGTCAATTTTTACAAGTTCTTTTACCTCAATCTCTTGGCTATCTGATGAAACTAAGAAGTCCTTTTTTATCAGTTAACTTCGGAGTACATAAACAACAAAAATACATGTATTTAATTTAATAAATATTATGTTCTTACCAGTAGCTGACCCAGTAATCCACAACACCCGCCGATACTGCTGTCATCAGAACCATGAAGAAGGTAAATATTACAAAGAATATGTTACCACCAGCTTTAAAATACGTTGAAACAACTTCCCAGCGAAGATTTCCAGACTGTCTTTCTTCGGCCGCCATTTTTTGTTCTTCAAATTGTGCTTGTTCATCTCCTTCGTTAATTGATATAGCTTTTAATAGTGCTGGTCTTGCTTTTTCATCAGTTTTCTAGATGAGAGAATTTAATTGTAAGATTGATAGACAAGAACTAATCAATTACTTTATTATTTACATACTTTCAGTCCACACTTTAGGCCAAACGAGGATTATACTTAACTTAACTACTTAACTTCGACCTTACTAAGAATAATGTCTAAAAATGTTAAAAAGGTGATAATTTAATAACTACACTTACTGTTAGAGAAGTACTATCAGCATCTTTCTCTTTGCCTTCTTGCAATGCGGAGAGTAGCATAGCAAAATCTTTACCCGAAGAGACCAATTCATCGAAGGTTCCCATGTTTTCAATACCGCCCTGGAATATGACAATAAAGGAATGTTTTCGTCTCAAGAGTCCCAATAAAAAGAGTGAAAGTTTAATAATAAGATAAGAAAACAGGAACCACTGAAGGCATCGGTTCAAAAACAAACCTCGCTCATAACAATAATGAAATCAGCTGCCTTCAGGAAGTGGATTTGATGAGTGACGAGAATTCTTGTGGTGCCGCGTAAATATCCATTTATGCAACCATCGAAGAGCTGACGGCCTACGTTTGCGTCTACGGCAGAGAGCGGATCATCGAGCAAATAAATATCGGCCTAAAACAAAAACGTTCAATATTACGTAAACACAGTTGATTGTTAAACAATTAGTCATTTTCCAAGATAAAATTTAACTGCCAAGTGAAAGTTACATTGCAACAACAAGCCACTATTCTATAAGTAGTAGAATTGTACAATCTTTGTATAAAATTCGTTGCAACTTTAAGTAGAGTAGATATAAAAACGTTCGATAAATATGTTATTGTGTCGATGTGTCATAAAATGCCTAGTAAATATAAGTGGTGAAGGCATGTAGACAAATATTTATATTAAACAAAACTTTTCCTGAACAACTCGGTTAATTGGTTACATAGAAAGGAATATTGACATTTCGCAATCACAAAGCTTTTAAATATTGCACATTGATTTCGAAATTAATTCCGTTGCGGTTGTTATTCGTACAAATAACAAAAAAAATCAATTACTTGTCTGTAGACGGCGCGGGCCAAATTGATTCTAGCGCGCTGTCCCCCCGAGAGGGATACCCCCCTTTCACCCACTAGCGTTTGGTCGCCGTAAGGAAATTGCTTGAAATCCTTCTCCAAAGCACACACACGACATACCTGAAAATATTTGTTATAATTAGTATACTACGCTACTTAAGGTCAAGGCCACGTGTACACAATACACAATTTCTAATGTTAGTTCACACTGTCTCTAGAAAAGTTGTATTCTCTCAGTCACACATAGTACAAATTATTTTCATTATTTTTGTTTTTGCACTCAAATTTGTAAACAAAGAGAACACGACAATTTATTCTTCTTAAGTTTACACTATTTTGAAATAGGTTTGCTGAAGAATCTAAGATAACTAATTTAAAATCTAAGGTTACTTGTAATTCCTAAAGTAAACGGAAAGCGGACATTGATTGTAAATATTTTTGTTTAATGTCAAGATGTGTACGAGGGTTTTGTTAACTTTATCAGTATAAATCCACAGATAGAGCTGACTATTTATTGTCTTAAACTGGGAATTTTTAACTCGAGTCATTGTTTTGTTATCAAGTTAATTAATTACATACGTTATCAGACATGATTTTGTAAACAGCACAAGGATATTTAAGTGAGACGATAATAAAGATATTATGCTATATATTTTGCACAGTTTATTAAATTTATATTAGATTAGTAACTTGATTACTTTTTTATCAGCAAACAACCGGAACATAAACGAGCAGAACTTTACACGTGTGTTTGCAGACGGCTAATGCTCTTTACAATAAGTAATTGAATAACATTCACAAACAACACGATTTATGATTACTTAACCAGTAATTTGGTGTAGATTTCTATATTTAATCTATACTTAGGGTGACTCTTTAGTGACAACATAAAGACTCAGAGTCTGACTTGTATTATTATATGTGTCAATTATATCACAGCCAGCGGAATGAAATAGTTGTACTATTTATACAAAAATTTTGCATTTATTTTCCTTTAATTAAATAATGAAGCAATGATAAAGAAAAGATAAAAAGGTAATACGTACATGTTGATATTTCTGTTTGTCAAAAGGTTTGCCGAAGAGAATGTTTTCTCTGACTGTACTCGGGAACAACCACGCCTCTTGGCTGGCGTATGAAACATTTCCGAATACGGACACGCTGCCGGTTGCTGCAGGCAATTCCTTCAGTAATAATTGTAAGATCGACGACTACATGCAAAAAAATAAACAATTTTAAATATGAAAAACATAATATTCAATACCCTATCGTATGTCATTAGGAATTTGATTCAAACAATTGTAAAAGTTTAGAATTACCCTCACGTTAATGAATATTTAGCGTAAGATAGCAACACTGCTGAAATTATTTCTCATCAAATTTTGTGAACTAACTGTTTAATTTAAAACCAATATGCCCTACAATATTGACTTACATACTTAAATAACCTAAAACATTAAAAAAATTATAAATATTCAGACTGGCTAGTTGTAAATTACTTTTTTTATTTCGTGAAAAAACAAGAAGTTTACAATAGTATTGTAAAAAGAATAGCCTCTACCTTGCCTGACCCCACGGCCCCTATGATTGCGCAAAACTTCCCCTTGCGTATGCGTACGGAGATGTTCTTCAGTGCCAAGAAATTGGGGTCACCGGTCCAACTGGCGCTTACATCTCGCAATTCCACTGCTAAGTCATAATTCGGTTGTGATAGGCTTCTACGGAACTTCCTTCCCGTTGGTACGAAACCTTTAAAACGTTTTCATTGTTTAAAAAAATATTTGAGTTTACTTAAAATGTAAAGTTTTCTCCAATGATCGGAAGTTTGGAAAATAATAAAAAAATCATAATGTAATTTAAGAAGGGCTGAGTTTTCTAAGGATTGTTTTAAAAGAGTTTTAGTATACAGTTTTTAACTGTTGAATATTTTGGCACATTTACTTGCTATTTAATTATTAAAATTCTGACAAAGAAAGGGAGTATGACGATCTCTCCATTACTAGCCGTGCATGCCAACATCATTTAAAATCGGAATTATCTAAAAAATCGTATAGTTTTTATTGCCAAGATCATCTTACGCCAGTTTGTTACTTGGCTTCTTACATTCATACATTTTGTATAAAAGATAAAATATATTTGTCCTACCAAACACAGATATTATTCAACGGTATGAAATTATAACTAACCATTACTGGAGAATTGATCTGACATAAGTTCCGATTTAGTTTGGTACGAAAGAGGTCTAACACTGGACTCTTTGCCTTCATCCCTGAAACTCCCTGAGATGTTCCGGAATAGAGTTGGTGTCGCCATCTCTGTTTTGATCAAATCAACTCTGTCCTCTGTGAAAAAAGAAGTAGTTTATAGTTGTATATTTCATAATTATAAGCACACATTAATATGTGTAGTAATCTACAAACTTACCTAAAGCAAGGAACTCTTCTACTCTTCTTAACGATACAAACAATTCGATAGTAAATGTCAATACAAGTGGTAGAATTAAAGTGACGTTAATTTGTGCAGTGTTAAGAAATTGTTGCAACGGGTATATCTGAAACAACCAAAAAGTTAAAAAACTTAATGCAGAAAAGATTACAAACCGAATGACAATTAACTTTTTAAAATTAAGCTATTAATAAAGAACGAAATTGTATACATTTGATGCAACAATTTTAAAGGCAATTAGTAGAAAGAAAAAAAGCAGGTAGAAAGAAATCAACTTACAACATTAGCAGTCATAACATTGCCGAATAAAACAAGAGCAAGAACGGTTATAAAGAGCGCTGCTCTTTCCGTGAACACCATGAACCCGAGGAAGATAACTCTCAAAGCTGATGCTATCCTGATTTGTTTTAATTCCTCTCTTCGTTTTTCGGACACTACTTTTTCAAATGGAATTTCCCATGCATACATTTTGATAACCTGAAATATACGAAGTATTACAGTACTTACTAAAAGAAGTTGCTATGATAATATGATTATTTTTAATGTTCTATACTTTACCTGTATTCCATTTATTACTTCACTCATTAATTTAACACGAGCATCTGTCTTCACTGCAGTACGGAACCTGAATTTACCAAGAATTTTTCCAAGTAAACCTAAAGAAAGAAAGTAATTAATGTTTGATAAGTCTCACAATCAAATTGTCCAAATAAATACTATATAAATGCTCACCCATTACTTAAAAATGTACTTATTATTATAGACGTAACAATTTCACTAAAAGAAAGTAAAAAACACACAATATCCTAGTCTAAATTACTTTACTGACAGTTTTCATAAATGAAAATATTTGAAATCTGATAAATCGTTGTTCAATATTTATCATAATTTGGGTTAGTAGAAACTGATAATAAAGTTGTTAAATTGATTGTATTTAACTACAGTTTGACAACTCATAACAAAGTTAACTAACCTTGTATAGGTAAAGCTAAGATAAGTAATGCCGCTAATCCAATCAGGGCTGCGTAGCCGGCCTGCATGTACCCAAGGTAACAGACAGCTGCCAGCTGCAGGGGAATGATCCAGATGTAGTGCAGGAAGAGGAATGCCAAGTCGAATCGCTGCAGATCGTTTGATAGTAGGTTCACGACCTTACCCGCAGTCGTCTCACCCAAAGCGCCGTTGTTCATGCGCATTATCTAAAAATAAAACAAAAACATTTGGTCAAAAAATAGTACATTCTATAAAAAAAACAATCTGTTTCCTTTCTATTCTACATTTAGATACAAACAAGAGAAGGAAATGATACAAATCAGCAGATTTAAAGTAAGAAAATGTTATAACTTAGGAGCCTCTACGATAGATTCGTTCAAAAATGTTTGTCTATTTCAATTCTATTGTCATGTAAGTATGTAAATTTAAAAAAAAAATTAAATAATACTTTGAAGTTATTTGTGACGCTAAAGTTATTATAAGGCTAAAATAAATATTGAAAAATTGAATCACTTTCAAATATAAATTTCCAGTGCCAAATAATATTTGTTAGTGGTAGAGCTGATGTTACAAATCCTCTCTGCGGCGGAACGCTCGCTCTATTTATTCATTTGATTGATTCCAGGTTGAGAGTTCGATGCAACATGTTCACGAGTAACATATTAAATATAAATTTTCTATAGATAATTTAAAGAGCTTTAAAAACACATTTTGATATCTTAATGTTTATTTCAAATAGAATCTCTTCCTAAAATATTTAGTTTACTATTAGTCAATTTTATGTATCAAATAAACTGACTAGCAATATGTAAAAAGATATTTTCAGCAAAAAATGGCGTACATTTTGGTACTATCTGTTTTGCGTAAAAGAAAATTCAATTTTTTGGTTAATAAAGCACAATGAACTTAATAAGATAATAACAACAATATTTTGTAGAGACGTCGCTTGTTTAACCACGAGACACTCACTGATGATCGGTCCTGTGTTATTCCCGTAAACTTGACCAGATCATCGGTCCATAATGAACTATAGATTTTAATTTTGAATACGAGAAGAAAATGTTACTATATTATATGTTTATCACATTGCTCGTATTCAAAACTCTAAAGTACTAGTACACTGTCAATAACTGTATAGTTTTCCTTACTCCAAAGTAATACAGACCTTTCTAAACATTAATGAACTGATAGCGACTCTGAGCTTCATTCCGAATTGTTGGCATAGGAAATTTCCGTGATGTCCGAAGAAAGCGGCCACCCAGTTGCCTAATATCATGCCTATAGCATAGTACGCCGCTGTGGATTTACTTGTTGTTGAATTCACCGACCAGTAAGAGAGAAGTTCGGCGAATAGAAGGGGAATCGCCGTCCTACAAAAATAAAATATCGGTTTTGACTTCGAGAGGTTTAATCTGCTATTAAAAAAATATGCATTTACATATTTTTTCCATCTTATTTTTTTGGCTAAATACACAAGTAAATTAGACTGTGAAGATTTTTACGAGAAACACATATCCCATTTATGTACGGTCAATGCAAAAGTACGAAAAGTCTTTTACGAGAAAGCAATTAGATAAATATATATTCTGCAGCGTTGTAATAATATTAATATTATTAATCAAATAATATTCAACATCGTGATTTCCTATTTAAATAGCGTATTAAAGCATTGCGTTCATGCTATATAAAATATTTCACATTTTCATCATACATTAAGTAAAATGAAATGGTATCGGAATTCTAATTAAAATTATTATAATTATTTAAGCTTCACGCCTACTTTTCCATTTCTGTTAATTAAAATAGCGATTTTATTAAATAATATTAATAATTATAATAATAAAACAAGCTGTTAAATACAGATTATGTAAAATATTCATAAATATAACATTTATCCTTATTTTATTGAGCTTAACAAGTTACAAATATGACAGATAATGCCAGATATTAATAAAAGATACATTTTGAGTTTTTATAAAGCCTTGGAGATTTATTCTTAACATTTGCATTAAAATAACAATTTGCCTTGTCTTAATTATATTACATAACTTTCGCTATACTTTATTAAAAAAAATCCTTTTAAATAAAAGACATAAATTGTCTACATACCTAATACCAACAGATAAAAGTTGAGAGATGCCTCCAGGTATAAACGACCAAAAAAACGTCCTCGTAAGTGCTGTTACCAAAGAAGGCTTTCTTCCAGTAGCTTTTGCGTTTGCCTCTTCTATTAACCAATTTCTGAAATAAAAATAAACGCATGAATACTCGATAATTCTATTGCTATTGCAAGAAGTCCATTCTAAAGTAATACAAGTAAATATTAAGAGAATATAAGTACGAGTAAATTTTGAAAGAATACAAGTGCAAAATTGAAAATGACTTTTACTAACATGCATACAAAACATATAGCCGTTTCTGTTTTTCAAAGAGAAGGAAAAGGACACCAATTTTGCATAAATCCAGGATCTGACAGACATATAATACATATAAATATATATCTCTTTCTTATTTCTACGTAACTAGGCAAATTATTTATTTCCTATTTTGTCTTTGCTCTATTCGTGTTAGGAAAGTAAATATTCTTTAAACCTCTATTGCAACATGTTTTTTCGCAAACAATAAACTTCAGCTTTAAAGTATTAACTTAAGATAAATAAATTAAGATATCAAACTCGTTATCATTGTTTTATCTTTTTGATAAACCGCGAATTATAAGTAATTTTCCGTGTGGAATATAAATGTTAAAGAACTGAAAATCACGGGCATAATTTTCTCTTAATTTTTAACTAACTTATATATTTCTGTTCGGTCAAAAAGACCGAATGATTAATCTAGTGGATGTACATTAGACTTCACTCCGCAAAATCTCCTCTATTTATAGAATATGGTGAACAGCTGAGCCAATAAAAATATTATTACTAAATCGTCTGTGACACTATTTAATATAAAATATTTATTTAATTTTTAATACAATATACAAACGGTATATTTTTTCAATGTTTTATTTCAAAGAAAGTATTACAAAATTGCAGTTTTACAACCTCTAAGGACTAATGTATTATCTAAGTTTCTTCCTTAATACGGATCGTCGCAAAAAAAAGATATGGAAATGATAATAAAAACCAGAATTAAAACAATCATCATCATCAGCTCACTATACGTCCCCACCGAGGGGCTCGGAGCCTACCCTAAGTTAACGGTGATTAGGCCATAGTCAACCACGCTGGCCAAGTGCGGGTTGGTTGACTTCACACATATCTTTGAATTTCTTCACAGATATGTGCAGGTTGCGTCACTATGTTTTCCTTCTACTTAAGAACGTCGGATAAATGTACATATGTAAATCGGAAATCGAAAAACACATTGGTATACATGGCGGGATTCGAGAACTCAGGACCTACAGATTGCAAGTCAACTGCTTGACCCCTGAGCTACCGACGTTCTTAAAACAATACCTTGTAAGTAATATCATACTTTCATACTAATATTATAAATGCAAATGTTTAGATGGATGGATGGATGTTTGCAAGTATCTCCGGAACGGCTGAACGGACCTAGCTGTAATTTGGCAAAGATGTAGAACATAGTCTGCAAGAACAAATAGGTTCCTTATTATGTGTTTTTCAATTCCGCGCGGACATAGGCGCGGGCGACAGCTAGTAAGCATATGTACATGTTTACTTATGAGGTATAGTAATAAGTGTTTTATGTAATAGCAATTATTGAAGTGGGGAATCGATAACAATAATAAGAGCCTAATAAAGGACATAATAACACGGAATTATTAGTAATAAGATGTATCTCAAATTCCTTGACGTATACGTAAAGTGTTCCATTGTTACCTAAATTGATATTTAAAATCATTTAATTGTGCATATTACTGAATAGCATGAAACTCCAAAACGAATGAGTAGAAAAAATGTTGTTACATAAAATTCAGCCATACATAGATAAGTGAATCTTTCTGTTCGTGAATATACTGTAATAAACAATGTGCACTAAGAAATTATTTTCCCATTGAAACACATAATAAACTTAAAAATTAGGCACATAGACACATTCAGAAAAACCAAACTTTTCAGAGCCGTAACTATAAAATTGCAGCATTTCCAAAGTATCTTATTTAGTCGTATTTTTCCATTTTCCGTATTAAGCTTGAGGTTGTGGAAGCCATCGCAAGATTAACTTTCCGCTACGTCATGTCGGAAAATTGTAAAGTAGGCAATCGAGCAATCCATTATCTAATTTGAAGTATCATTTCAAACGTTACAAATCTAAACAAGCCTAACCTATAATCATTCGGTGCTCCTGCTGTTCGTTTGCATTTGTTGCCCTTTATTTAAAAAAAATGGTAATAAAATAAATATCCATTCATAATTTTACAATTCAACAGTTTGTAGCTGTAGAGATTTAACATAGCACTAAGTAGTTAGATCAGTTCACAATTTAACTGATAATGGTTTATTCGTTTTATGAACTACAAGCTGTCGCCCGCGACTCCGTTCGGAGTTTAAAAACAAACATAACTAGTAGCCTATATGTTCTTCTAGGCTATGTTCTATATGTATGCCAAATTTGAGCAAGATCCGACCAGACGTTCTGGAAATACCTTCAAACAAACATCCATCCATCTAAACACTCTCATTTATAATATTACTAATATGAAATTGAAACCAAGAGTTTAAAAACCCTTTTCTGGGGGCGCTTCTTTTGGCTTTTTTAGATTTTGTAATGTCGGCAATTTTGTAAAATAGTTTACTGCAATATTCCCGTTTTGGCTATAAATATTGTTATTTTTACTGTGGGATTCGATTGCTGTGACACTTGTATTGACATTGTTGTCTCGATTTTATCAAAGACAATGAAAAGTAACCCAATTGTTACTTATTACAATGTATGAAAAAAACCGTTTTATTTAAATTAAAACAAACAGATTAGAATGTATATTGCATTTAATGTAAACACTTATGTTCATTTCTCGTATCTTGCAATCAACATGTGAGATAAGTAAATTTGTTTTAGATAAGTCAATGTGGCTTCAAAGACAATTTATTTACTTTAAAATGACTGGTTCTACCCCCTTTAGTTTGAAAATCAAATACCAAGGGATAATAGTTTACTCTCCCTTTAACACGAACTTTATTTTTAACAGATTAGGAGATAAATGATTAGTGTACGCATTGTGTAAATTTTCCTTTTATTCGTATTCTAGTTCTTTGTTCTTTTAAACATATACTTATTGGATGTGAACACAAGATGAACATACATATTTTAAATATATTATGAAGAATTGAAAAATAAGAATTATCATGTACTAGCTATCGCCCGCGACTCTGTCCGTGCGGAATAAAAAAAACTTATTTAGTGGCTTATGAGTTTTTCCATGCTACGTTTTACATCTATACCAAATTTCAGCGACAATCATGCAGCCGTTCCAGAGATATCATCAAACAAACATCCATACATCTAAATATTCGCATTTATAATATTAGTCTATAGTAATTGTCAAAGTTAATGGTAACACATAAGCTAAATAAAACAAAAAAAGAACAATTTATTAACAGAACACTATTTACATCTATAATTATAATTAATCCTAATATGTAGGACACTTATCATTGTCTACGCCGAGGTAATTGGAATAAAATTATTTTAACACACAATTATTGTATTAATTTGGTCAAAATTTTCAATACAAAAGTGTATTAAACATAAAGTCATCCATTTTATTGATTTTGGAAAAAAAGAGACAGCAATATATGTTGGCAGTGGATTTGTACGGTAAAAAAAAACTAAACTTACCTTTCTAATTTATCCCCTACTGTCCTAGAATGATAGTCAGGTGTAGTTGGAACTAGATCTTCTTCTTCTAAATCACGTCGATTGCCATTATAAAAATACGGAAAAGTCCACAAAAACATTAACCGAGCGAACAATCCCGGTGGCTCTTTCGGCGTTGCTTTCATTTTATCAATATTTTTCTTTTCACTGACCATAATAAAAAAAATTCACTGAACGTTTTTACAAGACACTGTGTTGCACAATTACAAAATAATACTATTATAATAAACGCCGTACCACACATGCGGCCTACATGACTTTCAGATAGCAAATAAAGATAATATATTTTTTCATTACAATCAGTAATTCGTTTTGCTCACGTTATATATAATTCCTCGCAGTAATCTTCTTTATTTATTCATTTTTCAAGTCATTATATTGTACTAAGTTACGGCAAATAAAAAAAATCAGAAACTGTTATTTAATCTTTACTTGGATACTAAGTTAGATTAATGTCTACATATTTGTACCCCGCATCACAGATGCTTTGCTTAAAAGTGTTGCAAACAGTTAAATAATCAACAGTAACGTAGTTTTGATGTACGGTGACCTGATATTTTTAAAATTGCACAATAGCATACTAAATAAGGAAGGATATAGCCACTAATATTTCCCTAAGTACCTACTAACAAGGAGAAGATTGCGAATTGCACTTTCGGTGATATTTCCTCGTCCGTTGATTAATTTGTATTTTTAAATAAAGATTATTTTATACTATTTTCTATCCTTTATTTATGTGGCCATTTCATAAATGATTTGGCGTTGGAAAAGATGGTATGAAAAAAGCAATTTTCTTTGTCCTTATATACGACAACGCATCTTTTAACTTTTTGCATATTTCTATGGTTAGTGGTTACTTCGCTATTTTAGGGATAGCAGATGGTCACTCGCTTTGACACCTCGTACTTATAAAACAAGTAGACTTTAGTAAATGCTTACCTTATACAGCACTAACGCTAGTCTATTACTAAGTAAGTCTTATTTACACTGCATATGGTACAAAGAAACGTCCACAATTGCTGTTGATATTGGAATTTATTGAAGGTAAATGCGTTTAATATACAACTCATTTACTCATAATTACAACTAGGTATTCAGTTTATAAATAAATCATCTATATATATATAAATCAATTGCTGTTCGTTAGTCTCGCTATAGCTCGAGAACGGCTGAACGGATTTATCTTATCTTGGTCTTCAAATGTTCATGGAGGTCTAGAGAAGGTTTAAAAGGTGAGAAAAATTAGAATAATTGCCGGAAACTAATTAAGTTTTTTTCATTCCACAATTACGGAGTCGCGGGCGACAGCTAGATATGTAGCTATTACGTTAATAAATATAATAAAATGCAGCACTAATAAAAGCTTAAAATATCTCCATGAAATATTAAAATATATTATATTTTAATATCGTTATTATATTATAATGTCGTTAAAATATCTCGATTTCCTGACAAAAAATTCTTGCTATTACAAACATGAAACTTTGTTTAGTATGATATAACGCTTGGTATATTTATTATGTCATAAAAATGATTACACATTAAAAGTATAAAGATTTTAGAGCAATAATTTATCTCATCCGCGTTAGATAAATTGTCTCCAAGGTCCAAAGATACCGCTACGTCACGCGTAGCCGTACACTTTCTGTAGCTTTTTAAAATAAAGTAGATGGGGCTGGCCACTTGGGAAAAAAATTGCACATCATTTTTTTTCTATTATTACCTAAAAACTTTTTATACATTAACGTGAAATAATACCTGAATGGTTGTAAATAATGGCAAAAATAAAATATCCTATTTTATGAGTAATGAAAAATATGTCGATATTAATTATATTTCTATTTGAAAATATATTATAATTTACTAAATATCTAATTATTTTTATCTGAGAACATTTAGTGGCTCACAAGTGAGATAAATTTGTTTACTATGATTTCTTATCTTTTGCTGAAACTATAACCGTATTATATAATTTTAATTACTCTTTGGTAAAAGGCAAATAATAAAGTTTTGCATTATATGTGTATTATTAATATTACAGTAAGAGCCTGTTGTATAATATCCAAGTAAAATACTGGATAACTAACAAATACATTAACTGACACATAGCACAATTTCAAAGCTTATTTTGAAGATTGTGGAACGCTAACGACGACTTTTTTTGATAAGTTCAAAGTAGCTTATTCAGGACTTACTTGGACATTTTTAACAGCCCCTAAGAAGTATTATTACTCTTTATTTTTACACTAGCTGCCGCCCATGTTTCCGTCGGTGCGGGATTAAATAAAAACTTATTTTTTTTAAATTAGTCTATGTTTTTTTTCCAGGCTATATTCTACATCTATGCCAAATTTGAGCGAAATCCATACTGTTCAGGAGGTACCTTCAAACACACATCCATCTATCCTTCCAAACATTCGCATTTATAATATTAGTACGATGTTACTTCGTTCTTAATTTATCAACGTTTTTGCTGTGTAATGATGACAAAGTACTATTTACCTTCTATGTTAATAATTATTAAACGTTCGTAAATAATTATATCGAGTTTACAATTGAGCACAAGTGTGATAAGTAGCCTGAATTTAAACTAGTAGTAAAGTGGAGTATTTTGCTACTTACAAAAAACATCTTGTCGTGTTGTGTTTTGTTATTACATAGTTGATTCGACAGTGGATAGAAGTGATTGTTAAGAGCCTTATATTAAATACCCATATTTTTCTAATACGACAAAAGTGAAAACAAGAATCATGAGACAACAAAAGTGCAAACATACCTTAAAACGGAGTGCATAGAAATTATTATAGTACCTATAACCAAATTTTAGAAAATTATATAAAAAATTACATGTTTTGATTACGTTTATTATCTTCTGATAATGTTTATAAGTTGTGCAATTTTATTTTATCATCAGCTGTTGCCCGCGACTCCGGCCGCACGGTATTCAAAAAACATAAGTAGCCTATATGGTCTTCTAGACTATGTTCTGCATCTGTGCCAAATTTCATCGAGACCCCTTAAGCTGTTCCGGAGATACCTTCAACCAAGCATGCATCCATCCATCCATCTAAACATTTGCGTTTATATTGATTCGCTTAAAATTATGAAGAGTTAT
This sequence comes from Papilio xuthus, assembly GCF_000836235.2. Classification (NCBI taxonomy): domain Eukaryota; kingdom Metazoa; phylum Arthropoda; class Insecta; order Lepidoptera; family Papilionidae; genus Papilio; species Papilio xuthus. Next base: position 2,752,908 of record NW_013530969.1, read on the forward strand.
ATGTAAATCTAAAATTAAATGATTCATTGAATTCGTGACGAAATAATGATCGAAAGATATTGGTGATGATGTTCATGTAATCTTCATCATCAGCCGTTTATAATTTACTTTATCAACTAATGTTCTTATTATGCATAACTGATCTCCACACATATACGGCAATATAGGTCACTGCTTGGAAATTGCAGCTTTTGTTTCGGTCCGAAAAGCGCCAGTTGAAGTTACTCAATTATTAGTTTGAGTTTCCAACACCGCCACTAACTGCAACCGTCAGCGCCAAGCGGCGGAATCAAATCAGCTCAAAATACCACGGTTTATAGTCCGGACAGTGGAATATCAAGATTAGTGTAATAGATATATCAATACGTTATCTTCAGTTTTCAATATTAATAACCGAAGCATCTATCCAACTTGTCTTCTAAGCAGTTACCAGTAAGCAGTACAAATATTAATGGAGTCAGTTTTATGGACGTGCTTTAGGGATTATTTGTATAATGTTCTACCATTATTTTGATATTTGTAACCGCGAAGGAATAAAAAGAATAGACCTTCGATTAAAACCTTAAAAAGCTCTCTCTAACCTGATGGATAAAGAGTCTGATAAAAAAACAGTAATCGTGGAGACTGCCCTCAGCACGAGGAGGTTCCTTTCCCTGCACTGACCTTTCCCTGACTGGATGCCTGCGGTGCTGAAATTTTGATATGTTTTATTTTGAAATATATTATTTATTTTTATAAACTTATAAACTTTTAAGAAATGGGACTGAAATATTATTATAGGTTTTAAAACATCAGTTTTAACAAACATCTGATAGTTAGTGGTAGTCTGATTAGAGTTTATATTTATGATTATCATTAAAATAATCCCACAGAACACGCGTTGGATACGGATTAATTTAATCGACGCAAAGTATACGACGTACTGATATCTTATCATATTTAACTATTGTATCATTAATTTCATCAGCTCCTTCGCTCTTTACGATTGCAAATGAAAAAGAGAGAAATAACACTTGGACGTAGATAAAATAAAGTTAAGGATATAAGGATTTTGAAATGTCATAAAAACTGTTTTGAACATATCTTCATTCATTTTTTAAAACATACAGACTATAAAGCATACTTTATGGAAATAATTAGGGAATGTTATCTATTAATTTCGCGTCAACTTGTAGAGATTTATCGTGATACTCGTATCTTGCTATGGATAAACATCACGGTGCAATAAAATATCAAACGAGATAAAGTAAACGCAACGTTAACCGATAACTGTGTATACAGTGATACAATGGAAAGTGATTTAAACAAAGAAGAACATGGATATGGCATTGATATCACTTACATCATTGTAGAAAGGTTTTAACAAAATCATTATGGTACTGCCATATCCAGTCATTAAGGGGACACCTGGGGGCAATAGCACATGGCAAGCTCATTCGTATTGTCATCGTCAATTATGTTAAAATTAATATGAGATTTTTTTGGTGTATTTTACGCCCGCTGCACAAACTTTATCGATACAAATTGTATCGATGACATTACGATAGCGCTTGTCACAAAATATTCGTGCTGGTCCAAACTTAGTGTAACTTTCTCGTATCAAATCTCCATTCCACCATGACCATTTAAGGACACTTCGGAGCTATTAACCTGATCAACATAGAGTACAAATTCAGAATTGTTATCTTAAAATTTTATACTTTCATGTAAATACCTATCTATAATCGATAAATATGGATAACATTGGAGTGTCTCTATGTAATATCGAAAAAAAATGTATTTTCTTAGCCGATAACGAAAACTTTTTAAATTATTGTCTGTCTGTCTATATTTATCCACAAGACCGCATTTGTTCCGCGTAAACTCCGGATCGGACCGATTTTGACACGACTTTGTGGGTATATTATAGGCTATTTTTTATAATTACGTTCACAGAAGTCGCTGTCGCCGCTAGTAAAGTAATAAAGATGTCAAATTAATAAGATCATATCACGGCATTGAAAGCGATTTGAAATTAAGATAACTAATCATAACCTCATTTTGATAAAACTTATAAATCTATAAGACTCATTGTAAGTACTATATGCGTAAATTGTAAGTGTTGCTATCATTTTAATATTTGAGATAATAAATAAAATTATTTTCTTAACTTTTTATTTAAGTTTGTTATACCATTCGATGTTGTTTTTGTTTTTACAACAAATCGATAATTTTGGCAGTCGTACAGTACTAGTACTAACAATTGTAAAGACCTAATCAAGGTTGCTAATTAAATTTATTTTAATAAACAAGTTGCATAAAGTAACGTTTTCCTTACTATTGTAAAATAGAAAAGGATGACAATGAGTTTCGACAGAGAAGGCCCATGGTTATGGTAAACAAGTACGATACATGTACATTATGTAGGGCAGGTGTTGCAGATATGTCTATTGCCTATGTAAGTGTATCGAGCCTTGAACTTCCCTCAGCCACGCAAACGTCGCTCACTTTCTTTGCATAAAGCTATTTCACATTGCTTATCTGCTTTTTGCAGGTTGGCAGTTACATTAATACCGTGTAATCTGTAATTTTTGAGTAGAATATACCAATAATTTATTTACAGGTTTGTATGTTGTGCATTTTAATAATATTCAATACTTATATTCAAGTATTTTTATCATGTTGTAGTTATTTTACATGGTGTTTAAACATTATAAAAGCATGACCGTTAATAAGCTTTTTCTTCAACTACCTACCCAAACCGCAACACCTACGATATCAAGAAAAAAATAGGAAATGAATAGAAATTCTCGGCTGACCTGTCGGTGCCTTCGAGCATGCTATGGTTAAAAAATCGGTATGTAGTCCAAGGTCAGGTATAAGCGATGCCGATGGTGCGTTCGGGCATGGTGGTCGGTGGTGGCGCGGAGTGCGCGAATGCGGCGGCAGCGCGCGAGCCGCAGTATGACGCGAGCCGCCGGCCGCCCGCCCGTGCCGCCCGCCCGAGCCGCCCACAGCACGCTCCCAACATCTCTTATTACCACGATCGCTTTAAAACAATATTAATGATATTTTAACATGTGTCCTATAAACACATTCATAGTGCCTTCGAACGCGACATCGGTACTCGTACTGATTTATATTTTTTAATTAGTGCCAGTGTTCTAATGATGTTCGTGAAATACTAACGACTGAAAACTTGTAATACTAATTTGATATTAACGAATTTTTCAACAATATCGATTTTAATTATTTCGTTGTCTTCACATTGGGGACGATGTAGGTTGTTTACGATAAAAAGTATCGTAGCAACGACTAAGAATTAATAATTAAAATTTACCAAAATTGTATAACAGAAAAGTTTATCTTATGCGCGCGATGAATGTAACTTTGAAAGTTCTAAGTTATCAAAAGTTATTAAAACAATAAAATTTTGCAAGTTTAAAATCAAATTACCTTTTATAAACACTATCGAAATCACATCATTTGTTTTTTATCGCAACATAAAATATTTCTTAAATTGCTTTATTTACTTAACTGACTTTGTATAAGGTTAGATCAAAAAAAAAATTAAATCACATCACATCGTTTATCAATGTCGAATATCGACATATAAGTTTGTACACGCGGCTTAGAATAGTGCCAACTTTCAGAGCTCGTGTGATTTTGTGTTTACCCACACTCTCAAATAGTGCTATTCATTTTCTTAGCGACATAGCAGCTTTATTGGTACAAATTTTATTTTGTGAAAGTGATTTCTATAAAATAAAAATTAGAAAATCTTAATTTAAATAAAGATTGATGATAAAAAAATAACTTTAAATAGAATTTTATTTTCCTTTTAAACATTTTGCTAACATATTTTATATTAAACATAGAGATCATTATAAGATGTTGCTTGAAAATTGTTAATAGTAAATAATAAGTAATTAATTAAAAAAAAACCTGGCTATCTTGAGGTCATGGAAAACGGTGCCTTAAAATATGGGAGCAATAACAACAATAACGAAATCATCGAAGAAAAAGTGGTGAGTATTTTTATTATTTTAGTAGAACGGAGTAGAAATGTAGTAGTACAAAACTTTTTTAAGGTCGTTGATAAGTAACAAACAACACGAAAGCTGCAGTGCAGTGGATGAACATACCAAAGTACCATCTTGTCTCAAGCCACTGGAATAAAGCACCTATTTGCTGCAAAGTCTATATAACTTATAGTAAAAAAAGTTTTTTTTTAAAGTGACCAGATATTTTTTAATAGTTTATATGTTGTATTTCTTTTTAAAAAAAAAATATGTAAAACTCGTTCAAAAGGTTTTAAAAATTAAAATGAAGAAACAGTTAAAAATTAACTGTTTCTTCATGTTTTTTTGTTTACTTATATTTGTCTATAATTAAATAAACGCAAATAAATAAAGCATCTTTCAATAAAAAGTAATACAATAAAAACGTATGAAAAAGAAAAATAAAGATATAAAATAATGTTTTATTCGTGTTTATATGTCCAATACCTTACATTTCTTCATATTCAAATAATTAACCACATAAATGGATACATCAACCGAGTATATTGCTATTCTTCGATAAATTATTACTAATCAAATTCAAACATGATAAAACATATCCTTATTTAAAATTAATATTATATGGTATCTACCTTTCAAATCTCATCACAATCTGAATATCACACACTTTATGTTTATTAATTCGTTTAAAAGAAAACGAAAAGTATTAAAAGTAGGAGCTTGTATTGGAGAGTCGGTTACGCAGTTGTTAAGCATTATACTGTATCGGTATAATCTAAAACGTTCAGGTTCGATCCTCGCCATGTACTAATGTTTTTTACAATTTTAGCTTTTCATATGTATATTTATCCGCTGTTCTTACAGTGAAGGAAAAAAGTCATAAAGCAAGGTACACTGGACCAGCGTGATTAACTACGGCCTAAACACCTCTAAATTGAGTAGGCTCTGAGCACCTCGGTGGACGTATAATCAGCTAACGACAACGAGCTGGTATTTGCGATTTTAAAAATATCGCCTTACCTATTGGAACATAGGATCCGCGATGTAATTGTAAGATACTAAAATTATTGTTAGTAATAATCGGAAATATTTTTTACAATTATAAATATTAATACTTGTAGTAGACTAAATAATTACAGTGCAACATTTTAGCTTTTAATCAAAGCTTCATCTAGTTGCCAAGCGTCATTTGCGAATCTGTCTGCGCCGCATTCACTTCACCGCATTTCATTTCGTCTATCACTCGTATTTATTATATATGTTCTCTTTACTCAGAATATCTTTGTTATAATCAATACATGTTTTCATATTCGTTCTTACACTCTTAAATAAAAGGAAATATCATTGATCAATTTATCCTATCATGTGTTCAATAGAGATTCGAAATACCCGATGTATAGCCAACAACAAAATAATGCGATGTTTATTGCAGAAGATGTCAATAAGCAATATTCATTTAACACCAGGTATTGCCTTCTTTGCCTCATGATACCAAAATCGATACAGAGTGATTTAGAAGGTCGTTTGGCAAATACTAATTAATAAGACCCTGAAAGTTTATAAACGATAGTTCATTAGAAAAAATATGCAGACAGCACAGTCGCGATGAATAATAGCTTCTTGGATCGAACGCCAATTATAATTTATTCACGTGTACCGCCGCCTCATCCGACGCTCTGCGATACTTGTGCTCGTGTTATGCAAAACTTTTCACTTTAATTGAATATATTAACCGAAGGCATTTACATTATCAGCTTCATATAATTTATGATTAAATCGAACGTTTTGTAACTACGCACTTTTGATCTTTAATGAAATACCAGCTGTCGCTTGTCCGCGCAGAAATAAAAAAAAATAACTGAATTAGTAGGCAATGTGTTCTTCCAGACTATGTTCTTCATCTATGCCATATTTCAGTGTGATCCATACAGACACTCTGGAGATACCTTCAAACATACATCTATCCATCCATCCCTCCAAACAATTGCATTTATAATATTAGTAGTAACCTTACTAATCTTAGTAAGAAGTAATATAGTAAGATGAGTTAGTTATAAAACAACAACACAACTCACGCCCGTAACCCTGAGAGGTATACACAAACCATTTGGCGTGGTCCAGACACACCTCTTTCACTTCTTCCACATTAATTCATTTATACGTACATGCACAATCGTCGTCGTTTTCGATAGCACATAAAACCGTCCTCCATGAGTATTTCAACAATCTGGAAATCTAATACGAACCCTACTAATTCTGCCACTCACTTCCACGTCACTTATTTTTTTTTTGTAAAAATATTAGCAGATTTCTTTTTGGAAATTTACTAATATTTCTTTTACCATTCCAACTAAGTTTTAGGCTTGTACTAGGACATGGTTAACCAATGTCGGGATTCAAATCCCCGACCTCGTGATCGGAATTTCGTACCCTTAACCATAAGGCTATTGACGCTTAAATCTATGACACGTCCTTGAAACTGATTGAACCTTCATAGTAAAAATTATTTCAACTTTTAGAATTGTGATCAAAATAACGTGATTGTTGATATGAGAATCTATAATATAAAAATGTTAATCTTTGATAAGAAAGGATGACTAAGAAAAATCTCAACACAACAAACAGATACTAGATATTATATTAACAAATATGTGTGCAACATTACTTTCTGTTTCAACGAAATAGCTATTCACCTTTTCTTTGAGAACAAAGTTATATTTACATTATTGTTCTCAGCCAGTATTTGCTTCATTGTTCACAGCAATCTGTTGTTCAACCATTTCTCAATCTGTTGACAATCAATATCTAATCTCGTCTAAAATGTTCTATGAGCTCCATCTAGTTAGATAAAACTGGTCCAAGAACAAAAAAATAAACAAAGAACATTTAATGGACAAGACAGGTAGCACGTTCTTTCCGCATATCTACCCTTTATATATCTTTATGTTTTTTATGACTTTAGTTTTTTGAATTTAAAAAAAAAATGAAAAATAAGAAATTTGTATTTAATTTTTTTATCTCCGTCCAAAAACATAAATTACCAGTATAACTGGTTGCAGGAACAAATAAGCTATTCCTGGTTTGACATTTCTTGGTAAGATTATTCATTGAGATACACATTTTCAAAATATATATATGATTTTCATAAACATTTTATATAAACTTTGCAAACATTTAAACTGCGAATATCCTATTTTTGTAAAATCGATTAAAAACAAAAGTATCTTATTTTATTATACAAGCCGAGTTGATTTATTATTTGCAATTATTTAAAAATAAAATATCATGTCGGAAAAAGAAATATAAATATGTTTATGGTATGTTTGTTTACTGTTCGCTATTTTAACGATCCAATTTTAAAACGACGAGAGAATTTCTTTTTCTTATTCCATTCATTTAAATCTTAACAATAAATGATTGCGTGCGTCATTTTGTGCGAGGCTTCTTTCAGTGCGTATAATTAGTAATATCATAAATGATTTTATATATTTAAAGTTCTCTGAACGACCTCGATTAACGGACTTCCGATATATCAGCTTATATTATAATTACGTAGGTCACTGTAGAGAAATAGAAGAAAAGAAAGCGCTATTACGTCAGTGGATTTGACACGTAGAGAACCAATGGTCTCTTTTCCGGATATGCCAAATGAAGCTATAATTAAACATTGTAAAACGTTGTAAGATATATTTTTTATATTATAAGGTGGTAAACGAGTAAGCGGCTCCCAGAATTCGCCACAAATGCAGATGCGTTGACTACCTTTAATCAACGGAGAAGAAGACGTACAGAAAGAAAATGTTTCCCATTACTATGGCGTTCTCTTTCATCGAATTTAATTTCAATTAGGCCTTCGACCCGCACAATCATCAGACTGTAGCGGTACTACTACTTGAGGAGTGTCTTCTATGTGGTCGTAATATTGCACCGGGCGTTCCGACCAATTCGTGCAACACATACTATTTTTTGGCCTCTAACATTGTTAATTACTGATACAATGATAAAAATGTTTTAAGTGAGTGAGATTTTAAATAACTTGCATAACCTTATATGCGATTATTCAGTGACTCATTTGTTTTAAAACAGTTAATCCATGTCAAAAAGACAGAGGTCAGTGGACTCAAAATTACATAGTTCTTTGTCTTGTCATTGAAAAGCCACCCTTTGTGTCAGCCAGTGTCAGTATCCTTTGTGATGATATATCGAGCGATGCTTGGTTCTGCGGTCCTTACAAGTTAACGGCAAGTTTACCTTCAAAAACCTAATGATTAATGCTTCGGACGGGTTTGTCATTTACAACTGTGTAGAGCACGAAAGTCGGGACAGTATATTATCTATAAATTATATATAATGCTGCCAATTGAAATAAATTAGTGGAAAAGTTAATTATTTGTAATTCTAAAGGTACCGAACCAAATCTGACCCAATGCACGTAATGTACTATGACTTAAATACAATACGTATAGTGCCAACGATACCTCAGAACTGGTATCTACTTGGCACTGCCAAAGACACCATTTTAGCGAAAATGGTGTCTTGTTTTGAGAGTTTCCACTACAAAAACATGTTTTTGTCCCTTTCATTCCGTTTTAAAAAAAATATTCTTTGGACATTTTTTTCGTATCGTACGATTTGTTTTTATGTTTTTACTGAAGTAGGAACTTGTGGTAAGAGATTTAACATGGCGTCGCACAACATTTTTTTAAATCAATGTTGTTCGTGAGATTAGCGAAGTAATCTTCAGCTCTATTATATATCCAAGCATCAAATTAAAATCTTGTACAAATGTGGGGTTTTTAGTGCTTTATAGTTAAATTATTACAAGGCTTAGCTGATAAGATATGCTCAAGTACGAAATAAGTTTATTGTCATTTATCTTAATAAAGTCTTGATACTGTTTTTTCTAAACATCTTATCAAATGTCATAGAAACGTGTATTTACATCCGTGCAGCTGCAGGCACCATCGTACAGTTAGCTGTGACAACGTAAGATAAATATGTAAAAGTTTATAAAAATAAAAATAGGTAAGTACGTCTTCACCAATAGCAGATATTCATAGTTGGAAATATAATGAGTTGTAGGTGATAACATATTTTGAAACCGAAGGCGTATACATGTTACTGAAGCTTTGTTAATGAATAAATATTTATGCAGCTGACTGTACAGGTTGTCCTTTATGTTTTTTTTCTTTAATGAACAAACCAGTACTGCTACAGTACAAATAAGTTCATAAGACCACATTTTTATATAATAAATAAATCGAGTGTTCGCCATCGCTAGTTCTAATTATTATATATGCATTTTTAATGTAATTAGAAGATCGAGTTTGCAAGTATTAGAACATAGTTTGGAGGCTTTAAGGATACCAATTTGTAAAAATGTTAAAATGAGTATTAAAGATTTATAGCTATTTTATACTAAATATACCAGTACCATTTTTTGATAACGCAATAAACAATTATTCAAGTAATTGAAAATTTAGGCATGCTTAGTTTAAATACTGCCCTGAAACATCCCATAATGCGCGCGCTTAACAGGTCCTGTGTCTTAAAAGTCAAAACGGGTGACTCAGATAAAGTTATCAGTAGAGTAAATAAATTCCAATTCCTGTATATTAAAAGAAATAAATTTGTAACTGGACTAATCGTTATTATAACTAAATGTTAATAATCACAGTCTAATGTCCGGGACTGACATAAGGACATACATAAATACGCACAATTCGAAAGTAAATTAATGACTTGATGATATTATATGTATTATAAAATATATTATTTGTTTGATGTTTTGCCGTCTGAATAATATGTACAGTATCAAACAAAGAAAGAACTTATGCATTCATACGAGCAACTGCAGTGACTTATTATTTTGGAGTTGAATTTTTGTTGTAATGCGTTGTGGGGGTTGGGGCGTCGCGAAGCGACGCGCGGTGTCAGGCTCGGCTCGGCGGCGCGGCGACAATGCGTTTCAGCTGAAACGTTCGATGAGTGGTCGGGGGAGGTTGTGCGAGGTCACGCCGCGCGCTCGGCGGGCTCGGCCGGCGCGCGCAGGGCGCGAGCGTGCGCGCGCCGCCACCGCCGCCGCCGCCCGCCTTCGCCCGCCGGCCAGTCCCGCGACCACGCTGCGGACTCTGCCGCCTCTCACACTGCCATCGAATCGTTATCTGAACACCGTTCCTGGGCCCCCGCCTTCAGTGGACGTTCACGCGATTCATCCTCATACCGATATCCTCGCGATACACAGAAAGTAACACGACTAGCCTTTCAATAAAATGAGCAATCACACAAAAAATGAGTGGAGTGCTCACTTAATCGATCGACTGCATTAAAAAGTAAAAACTTTTATTGTCGTTTTGCAGGCGACTTTAACAGATTATTTTGCGCTACGTTCGAGCTTCTGAGCTTTGTTATATGTCGATTGTGTGACCGGCCCTCGGGAGGAGGTCGTGCGTATTGCTAACATTGCTACCGAGTGGTGCCGTCCTGTGCTTAGTTCTTCTGTGAACAGTGCGTCAGATCTTCAGAGGTGTTTTATCGTTCATTCGGTTGCGAGCTTGCGCATATATATTTTTTATTATTTTTTACATTTCTTTCGCATTAATTTGCTATTATTGTGAAAAAAACGCGATCCATGCTTGGAGTTATGACTACCATGGTATGGTTTCCTTTGTCTACATTACGTACTTATTTCTTTTTAGTAAACGAAAGTAGCTTACTGTAATTATAAAGCTCGATTTGTATCATTTTAGACTTACATCTATTTCTAGTTTTATCCCACATTAAAAATATCAATTGAAGCCCAATAACAATATTGGGTTTATGTAACCGTTTCGAAGCTTTTGAACCACTTAGGTTTACGATCATGGCAGCAGTAGATTGTAGTATATTACTTTCATACATTATGAAATATAACATGTATGGAGGCATTCGACCTCAGTTACATACGATGCATGTAAACGCATCTTGGCCTAAATTTTCCTAACATGTATTATGTAAGTGCTCAATAATGCTTTACAATACACGAAGTAGAGAAAGAATTTCACTGCGGATATCCGAACGTAGTACATACAGAGAGCTTTGGTTTCTGCAGTAGGACTATTGACAATTACGTCCGTAGTGAACACGCCTAGTTACTGTACCGTACTGTACAAACACGCAACGCAATACACGATATATTACCAACCAAACCTTAAACATTTTGCATGACAAAGAAAATAATATTGAATTATATTACATTAAAACATCAAAGTATTTTCATTGGATTGTTGTAGATTTTATTGATTTCTAAAAGTTTATTAGTTTATTAAAGGTAATATTATAGTTTAATATTATTTTCACTTATTATAGTAACGATTGTTTTAGTATTTTTTTCGGTCATTATTAATTTATTTACATATTTACGTTGAAAAATAATATTTTTCATTTTGCATTGTTACACCTGTATTTTCGCGGCCTGACCTCTTTTTCTCGAACAATGTTACCATTCCAACGTCTTACCGAGCCACTTAAACTTTTCTTGGTTAAAAATAGTTTTTACTTTAATTCACCGCAAGAAATTAAAACAACACTTTAATATCTATCTAATGCTATCATTAAACAGCCAGTATGTTTTTAAAAAAACAAATGCCCCTAGACTCCAGTCGTAGACAAATAATTTATAAGATATAGACATTACGCAATACATAAGTAATTCAAAGTATGCGATAAATGCATAAATGAAATGCTTAATAGTGCTTGCAGTTACGATTAAATTAGCACAATAAATGTAAAGGAAAAACACTAAATAAATTAGTTCGTGGTATAAATATAACATAACTTCGAACTAAGACATTATATAATGAAAAACAAGATATAATTTTGATATAACTTTGTCGTTAAAAAGGGATGGCAAAAGCTTCTCTTCAAAGCTATCGCAATGTTAAATGTACAAGATAACTTTTCCATTAATTAATGATAGTGAAAAAGATAAAACATTAAATTACATATTACACTTCCTATATTAAGAAAAGAATCAAAATTAAAAATGAAAAAAAAACACAAAAAACTACTGCGATATAATTAAAAGTTGTTACATCGTTGTCATAACTTGTGCAGAGATTTCTTGTAATAATTGGCCAGTAAAATGTTCGGGGGAATAGTAAATGTTAATCGACGTTCAATTTATTTCACAAAAAGTAGTGTACAAGTTTTAAGGCATTTTAGATACGATGCAATTCTTTAAGTTATCAATACGATTGATATTTAAAGAAATGTTAATGAAATACGTTAACTTAATGCGTATTAAAAATTAAACGGAATTTAAAAGAATTTTGCCTCTGACTGATAATACCTCGGAATGTTTTATTGTTTACTCTCCTTCCGCAAGAGGATCATGTTGTTTACAGTCAACTTGGAGCGCAGCACTTTCTGCTTTACCTTTTTTGAAACATAATCTGATAAAGTAGGACGGGCGGAGTTATTTGATCTCCATTATATTCCTTGCGTGCCTTCTTTTCTATTTTATGTCAACAAAATAATATATTCATACCTTGAACATTGCATTTGCCCGTTATCTTTACTATCCTTTCGTATAAATACGTTATGTGAAATTGTATTATACATAGCACGTTTACTGAAGCACTTACTTAAAAAGGAAGTAAAATTAAAAAAGGAAAAACTGTGGCTCCGGAAACATACATAAGTACAGAGGCAAATGAAAATGAAAGAAGCAGCCGTAGCGATACGTTGCCGCCGCCGCTCAACTACACCGTGCCCTAGTTCTTACTATTTAGAACCACAGCGCAAAAGCTGCGCTCACGTCCCATTGACCTTTTTAAATCTTTCGTTTCTTAGGCAATCCAAAGCTATAGGAGTAAATTGTCCGTGTATCCCGAACTCGCTATGTATATCATGTTTTTATTTTACCTAAAACCATACCATAGTAAACATATCGTGTATGTATCGCATTGAAATATATCGATACATAACAAGTAAATTAACGTGATACGAAATCGGAATCAGAACCATCGGCGGGGATAAAGCGAGCATCTATGCAAAACACGGCAATCGCACTGCTGGAGACGGCGTCGGCGTACGAGAGGGCCGTGCTGGAATGTGAGCACCTCGCCGCCTCCGAGCACGGCGGCTTCCGGTGAGAGCGCTGGCGCGGCGGCGACGGCGACGGCGTCGGCGACATGGCGGAGCGCGCGCCCCCCGACGTACCGCTGATCGTGACGCCGCCGGGCGCAGGGGTTGCGCCGCGGGGGGCGCGCGGCTCGCGTGACGATCCGCCCTCCACCTGGCGCTCCTCAGTGCGCGTCCGCGACACCGGCTTCCGCGGCTCCCGCAAGAGCGTCGTTCGCCTCGAACCGCCGTGTAATGGCCTCAACGGATTGCCCACCATCATCGGCAAGGAGGTAATGCTCGTTCAGTGGCTGATTGTTTCAAATAACCATATGTTGCAACGGGAGCATATTGACGATAAGAAATTATGATACCTAACATGTTTTTTGTGTGTTTCCTACGGTTCATTTATGTTTAAATGGCTTTCATTGCAACTAAAATATATTTGTAAGAAATAAATAATTAAATATTCACAATAGTACCAAAATAAAATGTATTCGTTTTTGTATTTAATCAAATTTGGTTTTGGTATGAAGAATAATGAGTTTAGGTAATGATCGTCTGTATTCTGATAGTGATAACAATTTTTGGCGATAACATTGCGACTGTAAGCTAACTTTAATAAGTGACACAATGTTGGGTGGTTGTGAGGCGTGAGTGACATGTTCTAATTACCCTGTATATCTAATCACTACTATCTAGACTACTATGATAAATTTCTGTAAGAATATCGATTATAAATTGGTTACAAAGTACATCGTAATTTGATAACTAGACTTCTATACATATTTCATTACATATTATAGTAACTGTTTGCATTTAAAAGGAATAAAGCTAATATTATTTCATTCTACTTCCTTGTTGATAAAAACATACGGATTTTTTTCGTCATCATGCTGTTAGACAACTGAGTAACAAAATATTTAAAAGCTGAATAACGGGTGTTACCAAGTGCCGTTAGGCCTAGCAAGATATTGTGGCTCGTCCAGAAAAACAAATTCTCCTGTATAAGACACTACTTAAATCAATATTAACTTATAGTTCGGAATATTGGGTTTTGAACAAAATAGACGATAAATAATTGTTGGTGTTAAACCATAGGATATTTTAGGGCCTTGTAAAGCTTTACTTACGAGCTGTAACAAATCTATAATGAGTCAAATGTCATCAAGGTCATCAAAATTGGTCCTCTATGCAGGACAGAACGTGTAGCGAGAATGACAACGTAACTTTTTTATAAAATTTGCGTATTATTATCGAATATTATCAGTAATTTTATGAAAATATTTAATAAATACATATAACATGATATCATCGATGACGATGGACATTTTTAATTCTAATTGAAAATATTATTTGTGGTACAGAATTGCCTCATAATATTGTTTACATAGATGACACTAAGAAAATGTATGCAACAGCTGCGATATAAATGCAATATAAGTATATCTTATATGTTTATTTATTGTAAATAAGACACGATTTTCGTAATTTTATATGTAAACTTAAGTTTTCCACTAATTATGCTGTTCGCATATACAAAGTTGCAAGCTAACTGACGAGCAGAGGAAAATTGTGAAATATTTCACAATGATTCTATTTTCCGTGTGTACCGACATTTCTATTAGAAAATTTAACTTTGGTATAGTTTGTAATTATAGTTTGCATGAACTGTTATTGATTTATGTGCCAGCAATAAGGCCGCTGATGCCAATAACGACAACCTAAATCTGAACTATGACCTAAACTTTGACATTAAACTAGTAAACCTTATACTTATACTTAATAACTTTTATAATGCGACTACGTCCGCGCGGATTAAAAAAAAAAGTAGTCTATGTGTTCTTCCATGGTGTCTGATAAATTTCAACGATATCCAACCTGTCGCTTTGAAGATATGTTCTAACAAAAATCCATCCATCCATCCCCCCATCTAAATTATCGCCTTTGTAACATTGGTAAGCGTAAGATTACACACACAGAATAACTCTACATTGATAATATAATGATTTTGTTTGTTAATTCTAGTAAAATAATACACTTTTTAAAAGATAATTTGAAAAATTGTTGTATTACACTCGAAAAGGCAATCTGAGCTACAACAAAATATTGTATATTTTTCTCATCCAGATAAGCATGACTGTATCATATGTACAAAATCTGGATATGCGAGAGTCTAAGGGACCGCGATATATTTCTCGCTTATAGAGGTTTCTCGCTAATCCAGGTGTTTGTACTGCTTTAGATGCACGCTGATATGTTTTCATCTACCTATTATATATAGATCTGTACAAACTTCTCCTTGTAACATAGTGTTTTATAAGCATATTACTTTCTTCTTATTGCCTAATTATCCAGTATTTACATAAAAGTAATAAAACTTTATATGTAATAGAGAGATTCCAGTGTTTTCCTGTTTACTAACAATACTACCATTTCTGTTATTCTCTTTAAAAAATAGAGATAACAATAAGTTCTTATAAAATTATACGTAAGTTGTAAACATTATAGACCGGTGAAGAATTTCAATTTAACTACTACTACCCACAACAAAATAAGAGACACACAATTCAACCTATTGTTTGGACCATAGACAAATACCAAACGTCAAGTGCCACTAGAGCGGTCGCCGAAAATGGAGAACGTAAAGAGTTCATTAATTCGACTATCGTTTAAGTCACGCAAGAGCTCTCCAACACTAGCAGAGTACTGTTCCAGATGATGCTTAACAGCATACATTAAAGCTAAGTGGGTTGAACTTAACAATAACCGGAATAAAATTATGAAAATAAGAAAACTACTGAACGACACCTTCGTAACATACTTAATTGTTGTTCATTGTTTTTGTTAGTTAAAACATTAGTGCATTTAATTTTCGACTTTTTAGTATTTTTGCATGAAAATTTAACAAAATAACTAAATATAATGTTATTTGCATGTTTATTATGAAGTAGATTAAAGAAATAATAATTCCTCCAGTTTTAATTATTATCGTAAAATAAAAAATCTTATCGGCTACATGAATAGTTTTTAGGGAACGAGGTTAAAGTTAATTTATGATATAGTAAACTAATTAGATAAAACTTGGAAAAGAAAAGTTATTTAAATAAAATTATCAGCTAATTTCCATTAATAATTTAATCAATATAATTGACACAAAAACAATTTTAGTTATAAACACATTGCAATGCATGTAAATGCTATTCGAAAGTTAATAAATAATGTTGTAAAATTACTTTTTATATTAATACCTGCATAACATTATTTCCGTCTCAATAATAACAATTAGGTTATTAGAGTAAAAATCACACCAAGAGCATTTTTAAGAATGAAAATATGACTTGGCAGCGCGCTTATAAGTGCAAGATGAGTTGTATAGTTTCAAGCAGATTCCCAAATTTTGGTAATTTCGGTGAAGCCGTTTCTGCTTTTATCTTCAACTTGTGAACCCCTTTACTTATCCGCTGTCGTGTGGCTCCGCCGGTCTTCTGTGTAGACCATGGGGTACATATGGACCATGGTGACATTAATGGAATGAACCTAAAATTAGAGAAAGAGATAATCTAATGTGTTTGTTTTATTTGTCTACAGGTACTATCACTCGGCGCGACAAGCGGGCCCAAGGGGACCACGCAACCATCACATCCCTGGACTATCCTCCACCATTCTCCTTACAAGGTAAGCATAGGAAAACTGACATAAAGAAGTTACTTATATGATGTGTGAAATACGTTTTTTAATCTTGGAAAGGACCTAACTTTTCCATCGACACCAATACAATCTAATTCAAGTCTTACTTTCATTTCCACATTTTTTATGAAAGGATAGGAAGTGAAGTCACGACGAAGGAGAAAATTAATAAGACATATCTTTGTTATTATATTTGTCTTTTGGTAGGCAACACATCTTTAACTTCATGTTACTTACCTTTAGGTAGTAGTCATTTATCGAATCACCAGCATGCTCGATAGTATTGCATAACATCGCATTATATAACGAGTCAACCAATATGAACATAAGTAAAAATTCGAATATTCCTATCTGAACTACCTAGAATAAAATTTAATCCATTCAAGGTTACTTGAACACGTTTATTGGTGTGGCGCATTGTGTCGAGTTTTCAATTATAGTTTTTATATACATGATTTTAAAGAAATTCTTTGGGACTCTGTCATAGATGTCGCGTGCGATAAAATTATGATTAAAATATTTAGATGATAAGAAAACTGTTGAGTAATGGACTGATCGTATAGTTACTAGTTCTTTATGATAAGAAAAAAATTACGTCCAAATTGTTCAAACGTAATCTAATTTAAGTCTCCATGACATCATGTGTAAGTTTCATAAACCGTTTATTTCATGTTCATACTCTCTAATGTTTATCACTAAATTTTGTTCAACAATACAATACAATATTTATTGATAATGTTTAAATTACAGGTCAAAGAGCGATTTACAAAAAAAAAAAACAATTTTACTGAAAAAATTCTTCGTACGAATACAAAGCCCTCTCGACAAGCACTGATTTCAATCTATTTTTGAACATTGATATATAAAAGTTCACTGTACTCAAGAAATTATTGGAAGTTTCATATTGTGAAAATAATTCTAACGTTTTCAAATAAACGCTATCCGTTTATAGTAAAGAGAAGAAAACGCAAACGATATCGAACGACATATGAAAGATAATTTAAGGGATTTTATTACTAGATTATTATGTCGTTTAACTGTCTTGGCAAGAACAAAGCGTGTGATCATAAGTCTTAATAATATAAAATACCAATCCACATTGTAAAAATAAAATTAAGTATAAAAACATTAAATTAAAGTGTCCTTGAATAAATAATCATACATTATTTCTCATCTTTTATGTAAACGTAATTTATTAAAATTGCATATATATATAAATACTTTTATAACGATTGCAAGTATAACGTTTGTCTTATTTTCCTTAATTTTTATACATCTTATGTATATTAAAAAAATCATTAATTATTTATATCATATATGCAGGTTAATGAAGATTACTTTTTTATAAGTTGCCTCATTCCCTTGAGCACGAATTATACCGTAATTAAGTTTTACGAAGAAGTGTGTAACGCTGTAGTTACACACATCCAGGTATATGAGTACACAGTTTAAGGGTCGTTTGATTAAAGTGTGAAAACATAAACAAATGAGGTTGCATTCGCATTTATAAAATTGGTAATAGCCGTTAGTTGATGCATAGAAAAATATTCTTTATCAAAACACAATTAATGAAACATTAGTATGGTTTCATGCTTTTTCACTATTAGAAATCTGTATTCCAAATGCACCAAAAACAAACTTGCAGCAGAAATTCTCCAGTTCTGACTCTTGTGTCGTGATATGTAGCTTTATCTATATGAGTACAGCCTTCTTGTTTTTCACAAATAGACACTTTAAAAGAACGCCCTGGGAATACTTCAAAAGCTCTAAAGCCACAAGGAAAGCCGTAGTCTCTGCTTACTCACGTGACATACTTTAAGTAAAAGGAACAAGGCTTTGTACGATTTTTCGGCTTATTTTTTGTCGTTATCTCAAAAACGATTGAATACAAAAAATAATCACATAAATTATTGCATTCAAAGCAATCCGATCCAATAGAAAATATATGCATGATGTTTCTCGTGTTTTCATTTTTTTTTATGCGGCCTCTGGTATTGCGGATATCAATGGGCGTCGATGATCACGGTGTACCCCGCTGCTCGTCGGTACCCTTCTTTTATAAAAAAATGGTTTTTGGAATGATAATTCACTGTAGTTACCTTCCAACACATTTTTATAATAATAGTCTTCAGATCGATCTATGCAAAGTAATAAGATGAAATTCTGTATCGTTTTTGTCAAAATTTAGTAAGTTCATGAGAAATTTATTTGTTTTCAAGCTTAACTTTAGCTTGAAAAACATACGCTAAGCTTTTAGCAAGCAGCAAAAAGGACCAGACTAAGTCTTATGTGTCGTTCCCACCAAGGGGACTCGAACCTGTCCTAATTTGGAAGAGGGAATCTTATGTTTGGCAAAGAAATCTCGAAAAACGTGTTTTTTCACTGTATCACAAGGTTATTTTAAATGACCCATGCTCAAAACGATGCGGCTAAAATGCTAAAGTAAGGCAAACTTAACGTAACGACCTTATTTTCTGAGCACGCAATGAAAGCGGCAACTGCCCACATGCTATTAAGTCAGTAATTAAAACTACCTCGGGTGCTATATATCTTAGAGCAGAGAACTCGACTAAATTGGAATTTATATACAGGTTGTCCCAGTTCAATGTGATTATTAAAATTGTGATGTAAAATTGTACGTTTTTTCTTTTACCAGGCATAGTGCTTCATTAAAAACTCCGTGCTATTTTTACACTTTGCTAATTTGCTTCCCTGTTAATTTTACCAATGTAGTACACCATATTTCTAAAAAGTTATCTTTTCAGAATATATATCTCCTATATTTAAGGTATTAAGCATTTAAGGGTTTATTGGTAAGATAATAATTATATCCATTACATATTTGTTTTTCTTTTTTCCATTTCAGGCCGCTTGGGATTGGTTGATTCTTATCCTTGTGATCTATACTGCAATATTCACGCCGTACGTGGCCGCCTTCCAGCTGAACGAGCCGGATTTTGACAAAAGATCGCGCAGCTTCGGCGAAGATCCAATTGTCGTTATTGATATGATAGGTAACTTTGATTTTTTAACTAATACTTATTGTGTTCTTGTTAACCTTTGTAAAATTAAAGCATGTTTCAGTATCACGTAATTACTATAACTAGCAGATATTTGACTTGTAATATGATTTAGAATGTTAGATACCTCATCTAAATGAGTCGATTAAACTAGATAACATTTTTATTACAGTTGATGTGACCTTCATAATTGACATCCTTATAAACTTCCGAACGACGTATGTGAACGCGGCTGACGAAGTTGAATCTGATCCGGCGAAGATCGCGATGCACTACCTGCGCGGCTGGTTTATCATCGACCTGGTGGCGGCCATCCCTTTCGACCTTCTCCTCTTCGGAACCAACACCGATGAAGTGAGCTGCTTTTACAACGCGACTACACTCTCATATGGCATAACCACACCCACACGTATAAATAACATTAGATCTAGATAACAACAAAAAACAAATGCCTGAGATTTAGTGGATTATAGAAACCAGATGGTCAATTGTCCGAAATTAAAAAAAAATATCTTGTTAAACAAACCGACTTTGTTTTACATATGAAAAGCTGTATCCACATTAAAATCAGTGACGTAGCTCGTCACATTACATTTGCGGCTGAAAATAGGTCATTTGGAACAGAAAGTAGGTCAATTTATACCCTCAGTAATCATTCCAATAGTGAGCTAACATAAGCAAGCCTCATCATTACAGTTATTATTAATAAAAGCGTTTATCAACATCGACTTTTCGGACAAATGAAGTTCTGGATATTGTTAGACATTTCACGTACAGTAGCGGAATGGATGCATTTAATGCAATGGACACTGTTCAATTCTATGCCACAAATTCAAAGACAGATAATATGCCGATCACGAATACGCCCCATCTCTTAAATTGGCTTTTTTATTTTCTGTCGTTAAGAAGTAACATATATAGTCACTTCTCGAAGTAAACCTGTTAATTATAATAATTTTTTATTCAATATGAAAATCGATAAATTAAAATAAATTATAATTAGGTTGTTTAATGTTACTTTATGCGAAGTTATTACTATAATTTTTCATGATTTATTTTTGTAATACCTTGACATAGTATAAAGAAAGAACCCAAGGTGGGTGCATACGAGTACTGAATCTGTAATTCCATTTCTTGTTACAGCAGGGGCTGGAAAGTGATGAGGTATAACATCTTTGTGAACTATTTTTTGTTGCTGCCACTATATTTTTATTGATCTTTAGTTAATTTTATTTTTATATATTTTAATTCGTTGATTTCCACTAGCTGTAAATCCACTAAGCGATTGCATAATGGAAGAGTTGGACGCTTCCCCTGAGCAAAAATATAAATTTGAAATAACACCGCGGCAGAAATAATGAAACGCTCACTCGCTGCAACCACGAGCTTAGCTACAAACATTTCTATTGGTTTGTCCGATCATCACTATTATATCTATCCCGTGATTACTTCTTTTACAAGCAAACAAAACATACTTATAAACTAATCTCAGAATTAAAGTAAAACGACGAGAATTAAAATAAACTATCGTTTTTAAAATTATTATTGTTGGAAATGTTCAAAACTCTTTTAGAACATTTTAGAAGTTTGAGGTTAGGAATAGCATATCTATGCAGTAGTACAAGACGAAGTAGATGTTATATTTAAAGATGGTTTTGGTAGCCTATATTAGGTTGATTCTGTCGTAATCATTGGGTTCATGATCATAAGCTTGTTATAGTTTGAGTGCAGAATCACGGGCACAGAGCTTCGTAAATGATACGCTCACACTTACCAGACTGAATCTTGTACAAAACAATGAAATGCCTTTCACAACATTTAATAGCACGAATAAACAATGAATATAATTATGGCACCCACCTTACATCAGAGAATATGATTTCATACATGTGTCCATTTGTCATAATCGTTTTACGATGACTCCTGTTAATCCATTATTTTCTTTGTCTTACACGGATATTTTTATTTGTTTTAAATTGTTTAGTTTTATTTTATGAGTTTTCTTTTTTATTTTATAAATTCAGTCAATTTAAATTTTAAATATAGCTACTTCATGCATACGAACTATAAAATATTATTCGTAACACAGTTTTTTGCAATTGGATTTTTTATACACTAAATATTCATAAATAAATTGTCAGTGATGTCCTCGTAACAATCTTTAATTTTATTAAGTACGATATTGTAATTTAAAAATTTTGTTTTTACAAGCTCTTTTTCTCTTGAAGCTGTATTTATGTTCATAAAACATATTTTTATATTAATTTCATGTGGCTAACATGTTTATGTAATTTAATTGTTATGTAATAAATGTTGTTAAACATTCGTTGAATTAAATCAATGTTCAAAGTCCACAATTTCCATCAAAAAGGAAAATATAGTCCGAATAGTCAAGCAAATAAAGTAGCAATATTTCTAACACGTTACTATTGCATAAATTAACATAATCGTTTAAATTATTATTATTTCGATTAAGTGTAAATTCGTATTAACCTAGTTTTTATTCAGTTAGAAAAGTATTGTAGGAAAGAACTTTATACGGATTCGTTACAAAAGAATTTAAATAGCTTAAAAAAATTAAAGTTGAAATTTACTTTTGATTAGTACATTAGTTGAATTATTCCATGCACCGCAAAATATAACGATGCTACAACCATAGTAAGAGATGATCGCTTACCGCAAAATTTACCTCAGTTTGGCTGAGTACAAGAATTGCATAGTAAATAAACTAGTGGAGTTTGCTTTGTTAGCGTGGTTCGCTGCGAGGCCTCATTAATGCTATATCATAAGCGAACATTCATTCAAAGCTTAAGTTCGATGCGCATAGAGCAGAGTAGTGAGCGGGTAGCGAGCACGCGTCTGAGCTGGCCCTCTGTTCGCAGACGACGACTCTCATCGGTCTACTGAAGACAGCGCGTCTCCTCCGGCTCGTGCGCGTCGCGCGCAAAATCGACCGGTACTCTGAATATGGCACTGCCGTCCTACTCCTCCTTATGGCTACATTCGTCCTTTTTGCCCATTGGCTTGCGTGTATTTGGTAAGTTTATTAATTTCCAAATAAACATAATCATTTCAAGGAAATTATAAAACAACCTTATAATCATTTGATCTCTACATTCATTCAACGTAGGTACATGTTGTAAACAATCCCATTTAATTAAATTCGCAACATAATGTTGAAAATATTGGGGATTCTGTTATTTTGATGATCCTCCCTCTCTCTTATTCCAGTAATTTTCATTTATGGGAACATACTTTTAATCATTCCACATGCTGGCAGTTATTATTTGTGTCCTTTCTCTATCGTTAATATTAATTGTAATGTATTCATTAGGTACGCAATTGGAAATTGGGAGAGACCTCAACTACAAGCTCCTATTGGCTGGTTGGATGCTCTTGCTAACGATGTGCAAGCTACTTACGATAATTCTACTGGCCCATCTATGAGGTAGGAGTGATAACTCATTAGTATTATACCAAACGCCTAACAATACATTCATTTCTAGTTAGTCTGTTATACTATTCGCAATAACCCTTAGTTTAATGTCATGAATCTAGAATTTATCAACAATAACTTAGTATTAATATTCCTATTCTTTTGTTTAGGCTAACAAATGCGCTATTAGAATTTCAGATTAAATATCCTTTAGTTATATTAACATTTAAAGTAAAATATAGAATATAAAAATAGCATTATCTATAAAGTTTTGATAATTAAAATATTTTTTGATCTATTTTATATCTAGTGGGTCAAGATTTTAATTCTTTTTCTCATATTCTCATTTGAGCACTTCATAGATGAACGTTTGAAGTTCGTTTAGAGATCGTTAAGGTTAACATACTTTTAATTTCAGGTCACGTTACATCACAGCTCTATATTTTACTTGCACCTCTCTAACCAGTGTGGGTTTTGGTAACGTGGCGCCTAACACAGATATGGAAAAAGGATTTACAATATTTGTCATGCTTCTTGGATGTTAGTATCACAAGTACTAAATGCTTTTAATATTAGTTGATTTTAACTTTTAGCTAATATAGTTTAAAATTAAATATTTGCTTAACACCAGCTATTCACCTCCATGTAATTTAATATTTTTCACACGTAATATTTTAACGGGATATTAGCGCTTAAAAGTCGATGTTTAACTTTAGATGAAATTTAATTTGTTCTAGCTGCATATTGTAATTTTATATTTTAGAAAATGAATTTTGAAATTGATTAAAAATCCAAATTGAAATTTCTCTTCGCAGCTCTAATGTACGCGAGTATTTTCGGTAACGTATCAGCAATAATACAACGTCTTTATTCCGGCACCGCGAGATATCACACGCAGATCTTGAGAGTGCGGGAGTTCATTAGATTTCATCAGGTAAATAATAATAAACGAATAATAAACGGTAATAATTATAAACGAATTTTAACACATTTTATACATTAACACCAGACTTAAATAATTTGTTCTTTGTACAAAGATTGCGAATCCATTACGGCAAAGACTTGAGGAATATTTCCAACATGCATGGAGTTATACGAACGGCATTGATACTTCGAGTGTGCTGAAAGGTTTTCCCGAGTGCCTCCAAGCTGACATCTGTCTACATTTGAATCGTAACCTCTTAGCTAATTGTGCTGCTTTCGAAGGAGCAAGTCCAGGATGTTTAAGGTATCATTTCAATTTTTAGTACTCATTTTTAATGAAACTTTGTAATTTAAAACAAAAACTTTTCTCGCGTATAGTTCTAACTTACAACAAAATTCATACACTTCGTATGAGAGTATGAAGTCCTTATTTGAGTTGACTTAGAGTTTCAATACAATTATCTTTTGTTACTGTTAGGAAGAAAATCCGACACTGTGCCGGTTTACTAGTACAACACTAGCCTTACTAAAATGTCGACGTTTATGTCCCATCACTAATCATTCTGACACTCGACTTAGTAACAAAAGCACGTCATTCACGCCAAATAATTCTTACTAATAATGTCTAAAAGTACTTACCTAGAAAACGCAATTGATTTCAGAAACGTGTATTATGATTTATTGTATTTAATACTGTCTCATTTGCAGAGCGCTGTCGTTAAGATTTAAAACTACCCACGCGCCGCCTGGGGAGACTTTAGTTCACCGTGGAGATGTGCTTACTTCGCTTTATTTCATCTCTCGGGGATCAATAGAAATTTTAAAGGACGATATTGTAATGGCTATTTTAGGTAAGAGAAAGTCCAATTATGTATAATTTTAAGAAGTAAAATTAGAAGATAAGACTAAAGCAATTAAGTTCTGTAAACTATGATTTCATTTTGCTTGCTACAGGTAAAGATGATATATTCGGCGAAAACCCGTGCATTTATTCGAGCGTTGGGCGAAGCAACTGCCGCGTCCGCGCGCTAACCTACTGCGACTTGCACCGTGTGCACCGTGACGACCTGCTCGACGTGCTCGACATGTACCCCGAGTTCCGCTCCACATTCGTCAACAATCTGGAGATCACCTACAACATGCGAGACGTTAGTTAAAAGCTATGTGCCACTCGACCATAGGGCGCAGCATCATAATTTATCTCTGCTGTCATAATAATTTGAACTTATTCTAAAATATAAAATATTAGAGTTTCATTATATGGATCAAATTTAAAATGTTAAATGTCTATTATAAAGTTCAGGGTAATGAGCTTGACTCTGTGTGATGACTTTTTGTTAGAATTTTTTTGATGATCAGGAAAGAAGTCAATATGTAGAAATAAAAAGTTGAGTTGTTTGATCTCATAGGAGGAGCTGGGCGGTATTGAGACACGGCGGCGCATGCGCTACGAGCACCCGTACGACGCGCGATTGCTACGGGAAGCATACGCGCGCAATACACGCCGCCCGCACACCGAGACGTTTGCCGACAAGGTGCGTGTGTACTTTAAAAGCATACCAAACTTTAATTACCCTCTTTTGTAGTTGTATTTATCGCCGTAGTTATTAATTATGACTTTGCCACATTTATTTTATTTAAATCAATTAGTTACCTTCGGCATTTTCGGCCACACCACACTCAAGGGGACTTCTTTTGAAAAACGAACTCTCTTTTAAGTGAATGGCTCTGCAATTTGAATTGTAGTTTCTTATTTGAATCTTATAATTTAACGCCACAATATAAAAGAGTTTTTTTTACTATTGTGTAGGATTCACAATGTAGCGATGAAGACACGGAGTCGCCCGCCAGTCGAGGCATTTTAGAATTTTCTGCGGACAAGGCAGGGCAGGACGTCACGCCTCTAAACTTTAACTTCAGCAAGCAACGCTCTACTACCCTCAATTCTATAACAGGTAAGATAGACATAAATACTGATAGCGAATGAAAACTAAACACAATTTTTTTATTTTATTTTTTACTAATTACCAAGCGCTTCATTGATGCATTAATTAGAAAATGAGCAAATTTATTATTTGCTAGTGAGTACCTATTAAATATTTAAACTGATGCAAAACTCAAAATAAAATGGAAGATTCTTTCGATTTTATTTTCTTTATTTATATTAGTGGTAAGCGTCAAGTGGTGCTTGGTATATATCAAATATAAATTCATAGAGTAGGTAGATGCACATTTAACTTCAACGGATAATGTGCAAAAACCCTTTTTTAAATAAGTCCCTACCCTGAAAAACTAAATTGAAACACAACTCTATTTTAGATATATCAAAACGTATGCAGTAGGTATCCTAACCAAATTTAATAAGGTAGATAAAAACAACTTTGTGTAAATGATCCATTTTGAAAAGACATAAATTTAGACCCATTTGCATACTTCCCTTTTTAATACATTTCTTTTAGTATTTTTAGGGGTATTAATGAGATTTTTTACTTATTTACAAAATAACAGACGTAAAAATAAGAGCTTCTTTTGAATGTATTATAAAATTATCATTGGTTTATAAAACATAGGCTGACGACGAGAACTAGATACGGTCAAATTTGTTCGTATAAGAGTATCAAAAAGCTTATGACAAAATGTAAATATTGTAAAGGCTACTAGGAAGCTTTTGTTTACACGTTACACGACCGATCTCATTACGGATGCCAGCATGTGTAAGCTTGAATTTGTCCCTGATTTTGTTAAATTTATCCTTTCCGGCTGACGCTGGCGAGTGCGTTGTGTATTGAAGGAAACTTGATCACGTTATGGAATTAGCCAATTAAAATGTATATAAACATAACTCGCTCCGCCATTGCGCGCCGGCGTACCGCTCTGAGCGCGGCCCTTGTGTGCAGGCATGCTAGCGCAACTTAAAAGGAGCTTCCCAGACCTCTACCACCATAAAACGCATCAGCCGCTACACAACAAATACTGTAAGTATTCATTTTTATATTAGTGCATGTTTATGATATTAAAAGATTTATGGATACTTTATTTTGTATTAAAAACAGTGTTTACATATTTTAAAATACATGGTGCCTAGAGCCGTCTTATGATAGCTTTGTGTTTTATTTGAGATCTTATAAGTTCAGAGCAGTTAAGATAGCTAGCAAACAGCAGTACTTTAGGAGGAAGCGCGAATTTGGAAAATGTAATTATTAAATATATAATTTAATGTATAGATGATTAACATGGGGTATTGTACATATCTATCTTATTGTTTTGTACATAAGCTTCTAACTGGTGGCGTTAGAAATATACTAAAATTCTAAGAAAATGAATCTTACATTTTTTTCCAAAGCGTACCACAAAAGTATAAACATTGTGGAACAGTATACAGATCTCTTCGCTCGCAATGATAATGTTTCAATTGATGATCTATTTTAAATCAATTAAGGTGGACAGAATAATTTGTCACAAGTGTTGTATTATCTTAATGTTGTACGAATTACAGCTCAATCCACCCCGCAAACGTACCGAGGGCGCGCGAGCGTGCGGCGGCAGTCGTCGGTGGGTCCGCTGAACGATACCTCGCCGCTGACGGGTGCCGCGGCGGCTGAGGAGGCGGCGGTGAGCACGCCTGCCCACAGCGCCACGCTGCCCGTCTCCAGCCTTAGCACCAACCCCAGCTCGTACTATACCAACGCCTCGCCGAGCCCGCCCGCCGTGCCCCTCGCGCCCCCTGCCCCCGTCCACGTGTCCTGCGACGACATTCTTGCGCCCGCGCAGCAGGCCGTCGCGCGCACTCCTTCCTGCAGGTCGGCGCCGCACTCCGCTGTCAACCTTCAACAGGCCGGCCGACCCACAGCCCTTCCCTTCACTGCCGAAAGAGCGCAGAATACAGCCAATATGCAGGTTCATATTTTATAACAATGTTTCATTATTAACAAATATCTGTTTTAATAGACGTTATATCGTCAGCACTCACCATATCACGTCACGATATTTCTAAGAGTATACCAACGATCGATATTCGACGTAATTTCTAGGAGGTGATGTCGCCTCAGTATCAGAACGTGGGTTCGGCGGCGACGGCGGCGTCAGTGGCCACCGTGCTGACAAGACTGGAGGAGCTGAGTCGTCGTGTGGCGCTACTGGAAAGCGGGTTGACGGCCGACGTACGCCGCATTCTGCAGCTGCTACAATCGCGCGAGCCCCTCGCCACGCACAACTCGCAGCCTGCGCACACGCCCTCGCAACCTCTTCCCAAGGCATCGCTCTCGGTGCCTCACGGCGAGGTATGTGTGGACACACTTGATGTCTTGTGTAGAGACCAGATTTTTCAGTGTTACAGCCAAGCGCTATGTGCAGTGCAATTTGCTAATTTAGTTCAGTAGTATATATAAGTTTTTTACTTCAGAACCAATGGGAGTGGAATTGGAACGGAGAGCGCGAGCGCGAGCGGGAGCGGGCTGCGGGGCGGCACGGGCGCGGAGAGCGCGCGCCCGGCGTGCAGCGCTCGGCATCCGAGCCACACGCGCCCGTGCCGCCCGCCCTGCCGCCGCCACCGCACTCGCACTCCTTCTACAGGTAAACTCTACCGCACACCTCAGTAGTGGAACTAAACTGACCAACTATCCGCGGATTGTAGAGTTCCAACCAAATTTCAAATGTTGAAGACATTCTGAAGTTGGTTCGCGATTAACTCTATTCATATACTATCTAAACGTTATGAGAGTCTAAGGGTATTCTGTAAATATAGGTAGTGTGAGGCGGGCGAGACGAGCGCCCTCCGCTCCCGGCCCTCTACGCGCTCGCTCGCCGAGTCGGCCTCGTGCGGCTCGCTGACGTGCGGCCCGGCGGCGGACGGGCAGTGCACGCAGGGCTCGCGGGGCTCGCCGGACGCGCCTGACGCGCCGGAGCCGACAGCGGCCGCGGCGCCGCGCGCTCGCTTCCACTTTTGCCGGCGTATCGCGCGCCTCCCCCGCCCCGACGCGCGGACCTTCCTGTGACGTGGCCCGACCCGAATGGACCAATTTTATAATTCTATCGATGCCTAAATTAACACGTCCTCGCGATATTGCGAGCGAGCCGGCCTCTGCCGCTCGTGTCGAGTCCATTTGTTAAAACTTCATGATATCTTTGTGAGTATTACCGGAGGAATGTCCAGGATCGTCGAGTGGAGCGGAACGGATCGTAGTGGGCGTGAGTTACATGTTCTTCAGTAGAGGTCGGCTGTAAGTCGAGGAGAGTGGCTTGCCTTGCGACAGCCGACGGACACGTTGGGTGCTTTAATTTTTTCGTAGTGTACAGGTTCTCCAAAGAAGCTGTTTATACATTTTTATTAATAATTATAACTAATAATTTACGATATGCAATAGCACTTTTGATCTTTTCTATTTGTTTATTTCGATGCGACGGATTCGGATTCAAACTTGTTGTTGTGTGGAACGTGTAGACGACTTCGATCTCAGCTGTGCAGTATGAAGTTTATAAGACTGAGACACTACGTAATAACAGTGAACTTGTATTTCCAGAAGGGAGTAAACGAAAAACGCTTTCTACCCGTCCTCGCTCCTTGCCTTTACATTGTAGCTAGGTAATGTCTAACACAACTTGATCAAGTGTCTACTTGAGATGCTCCTTGTGGAAGTGCGTTTGTGACAATTCACTTGGCCCATTTATTATTAATATTAACCGGTAACTTCATCGCTACGATAATCATATCCATTTAAATTATTATAACTATAATAGTATCATTCATTACTTACTTTATTAATTTTTATTTACAGTATTTCTTCTTAAATTCTTTAAACTAATTACATTACGTACGTAACGTTCAAAATATGGCTCTTGTTATTTGAATACATTGTATTTAAAATTTTATCAATTTACATAAATACTTTATAAAGTTTTGCTAAAATGGTCGCTCAAAAAGATATCATTAACATTATGTTATATCGTATATCCTAATTATGAAATAAGGTGATTCGCCAATATCATTGTAAGCAATAATGAAACCTACCATATTATAAGAATCGAAATTGTGACTGTACATATTGCTATGACATCAATTTATAATAATGTAAATTTTCACACAGGTTACGCTTAACTTTGTCATAAATGAACACCAATACTTTGAATAATCAAGTCTTTGCTACATCCAATACGTTGGAATTTTGTGCTTCGCTGTGTTTAGTCCCTTTCTATATTACATTTTAGTTGATATATTTATCTTGAAACCTTGTTTATTAGGTTTATATACACGCAAAAATAATTTATAATTTTCAAAAAACTAAATAATAATTAATGCCGACATGAACTTACATTATATAATTAACTATGAATAACAAGATCGCTTTATATTTAAGATGGCTGTAATGAGATTTCTTAAAATAAATTTGGTTTTAAAGGAGCTTTATTGTGAGACGTAACGCTTTTAAGTACAAAACGGGAAAGTACCATGATTGTTTTTAGAATAATTTGTTAAAATCTCAAACATTTTTATAATACAAGGTGGTAAACGAACTGCCATAAAAATCACTAAAATAGCGAAGTGACCGCTGCCCATAGACATGCAATAAGTTGAAGGTTTAAAGAATCCTTAACAATCACACAATCTTTTAACAATACTTCATGTACTGTTTAAAATCCATCCATCAATCGAATCCATAAACGCAAAGAATTTACAGAGGTTAAATACCTACTTTATTATTGTTTTTATATGTTAATCAGTTTTACAATGTGCCTTTTAAGTCGCGATTTCAAATTATCGCAAATGTTACCTGTTTTATCAACACTGAACGAATGTAAGAAATAGTTATTCATTGACATAAAAATAAGGTCACAATGCCCACTTGCGTTATTTTGCCGCGCAGCAAATAAACGCAAATGGGCGTCTGCTGTCAGACGATTGTTAGATTCAGTTATGAATCATTTTCATTTCATTAAACGAGTAGTTAATAGGTTATTATAAATAGAAATAGGTTTGTAATTTGGTCAATTGCGAGTAGTGATTACTCCTATTCTGAAATCTCTAATATTTAAATGAAGTAACAAAAAGTTATTTGCTTTGCCGCAAGTTACTGTTATACTAAAGCTAAGCACATTAGTTATTTGCTTTCGTAGTTGTAGACTCTTGTAATCTTATATAATAAAATATAAATTTTACACATTTCATACATTTAGATCTATTTGTTCATATTCAAGACAATATAATCTTTTTTTTAATACTAGCTTACAATGAAAATAGAGGCTCGTAGTATTTATATAATTTTTAAAGTTAAATTCTGCACAATTTTTTTAAGTTAAATATTAGGATTTTTAATTACGACTTGTTGTATCTTAATTATTTTTTTATCTTCTTATACTTAATTATAAGAAATATTTTGTTTTAAATATTTATACGTTTAAGAAATATTTTTAAGTAAATATAAATAAGATTGGATTTGCATATTTTTACGTACGGATAATTGTAATGTTAATGATTTTTATTGTTGAATGCTATTTTATTTATTTTCTTTTACAGAAAAATTCATTAGCAATAGTTAACTTCTAATAAACATAATTCATATAATTCTGTTACTTCGTTCATTAATCTCTTAACATTTTGATATCAGAATTTTTTATAACTTAAACTACGAGCTAATTTGTTAAATGATTTTATTTATTACTTAATTATGTTAGTTTTAGTGTAATTTCATCTAATGGCAATACCAATAAGAATTTTACAAATGTTAATAATATTAAAGCTACGAAGCGCACAATCCAAAACCCATTTAGTCTTGGTGGCCATTAATCGATCTTGAACCATCTTTCCATAAAAAAATGTTTTAACTAACATTGTTAACAATCAAAGTTAATAAAATTCGGATTGAACTGAAGGATCGCTTATTCGGTTCAGTCTTACAACAAATAAACATTAGCTCCGCTCTTTACCCAACCTTGAGTAACCCCTTACTTATCTATGGTTCATCATTAAGTCTAAGCGCTTAAGCACAGGGTGTTTTGGATTTAACAATAGTACCTACTAGCTGTCTAGACATTAATTAATATTAGATGTGTATGATTCAATAATTATAGTTAAAGTTTAAATCTCGCTTACAATACTAGACCGCACATCATTTCTATAAAGTGTACCTACACATTTTCGTTTTTTTATAAATCATTCTTCGTAGATTTTTATCAACCCGAAGTTTTAGAAGCAATAGCTCTTTAACACACATTTATTACCTCCTAAGACACCAATTTATTATGAGTCGTATAACTCTTCACTATCAAAGGTATCAAGAAACAAATCAATTAATAATTAATTTAATTGTCTTATTTTCAGTGATTTTACAAACAGACACGATTTGTTTCTGCTTCATAGACACCTAAACATTGTAGATGCCTCATTCATATAAATTTCACAAATCGGTCAATGTTAACTTTTTAATTTTATCTAAATTCAATATTAAAAAATAATAATTTAATGTTCAATGCAATGAGATCGTAGAACTTGTTACGATTACTGCATTTTACTCCTAAATGTTGTGCTACTTTTGCTTTTGAGACAGTGGCGCTAGTGCGCCGTCATAATTTTAGTTTGACTTATACTCACCGGGTCAAATAACTTTATCAGTTTATATTCAAAAAGACCTTTCAGACAAGTTTACACCTATCCCAACATTAACAGTACTTCAGAACGATAGAAATTTCATTTAGCACTTTGGACAGAAAAGACCTTTTGACCTTTGTTTTCAGCGTGCCTAATAAAATGTCAAGTACTAAGATCTATATTTAGTTAAAATTATAACAAACTCAATGTAAAAATAAGTCATCGAATCATGAATGGATATTATAAATAATTTAACTCTGCTTTTCTGCTGAGTAACGTATCCACGTAACTTTTCCTAGAGAAATCTTAACAAAATCGTGTCTGTGTCTAGATGTATTAATAAGGTGCCCTTTTACGAATGCCTATTTTAAGTAAGCTTTTTAATTCTTTTAGAATATATATTCTTTTCAATTTATCTAATGTATAACTGTTGCTTAATTTGAAAATTATTGTCTTAATAATTATTGTCACACAACACTGGTTGTTTCAGCTTTTAATAAACACGTAATTATATTATATTAGAATATTGTATTGATAAGTTTAGTACTTTATATTTCATCAACATTTAACGCAAACAAAATGCGTGTGAATAATAATAATTAGTAATTTTGTCTGTGATCGAAATTTTATATTGTTAAGCTGAAAATAAAGCGAATATCAGTGAACATGTTACATTTAAATATATTTATTTCTTTATACATTCTGAACAAAAAAAAATATTTGTTACTACAATTTTGGTTTAAAATTAAATGATTTATTTTCGTCGCGTTTTGTCCAAAAGTAAATCCAGAATGTATAAATAAATATTTCCATAAAAATGTTTTATGATATTTCCAATGCGTTTATTTTATTAATGTGATGTTTTATTCACCGACATAAGCTATTTTAGTTTTTGTTACACAAAATCTTTTTCTAAAGCATGTTGCGTGTTTCTAGCGCCAGGCGACTCAATTTCGTAATTTAGAAAGTAAGCGCAATGAGGTTTAATAATTAGGTACGGCTTAAGGTAAGCATAAACACATCAGGATTTTGCATCAATCGTTAGATAGGTAAGCGAGTTCGTGAAGATATATCGTCGGTTATTGTAAAGCTCTTGTCGTCTAGTGTGTAGCGGCTTGTTCACCACTCGATAACATTCTAAAATAATATTGTATTATATAAGACAATAATGAAGACATTCTAAAAATTCTAAACAATTTACTTTGATTTAATCCTCTCGTTACATTTGCAACCATGTCCAATTTCAGTTATGAGTGGTTTTCAAGCCTCTCTGTACAAACACATCTAAAATTAGTTTGTAAAAGTCACTCGAACATCTATTGAATACTGACTATGAGAGAAAAGAACAGTTTATGTATATTGAAAGGATAAAATCACTTATTAACGCTTTACGAATAATTTTTATACGACGTTATTATTGAACGTTCGCTCATTATTGTTACACTGATTAATAATACCGGAATACGTGCTAAGTATTGTACATGTTTGTACGGAAATCATTTTAATTAAACAGAGCACATTAGTCATATAGTTTAATAAAACTTTGCATTCATTGGACAGCGCAAAATTCTCGTTGAATATATCTAAATAAGATCAATGAAATAAAATATCACGCACATGCGAATTGTTGTTTTATTTCTAGAGAACTATTTTGTCTTTTCATGTATCCTTTCTTGCAATGCCACGTCTGTCATATCTGGGTAGGTGTAATAAAACCTTTGATGAGGGTGAGACGTGACCTATTGAACGAATCAGGCAGCTGTAGGCCACATAGCCATACCACACTATTATGGATTTTTTTCAGTTAGCCTCTAGCCATTTATGTTTGCATTTTATTGACATCAATTTAATTATTATTATCAAATGTGGAATCGGGTCGTCTATTTTCTTACAATTTTCAACAAATGATTGTATAATACATTATTTATTCAAGAAAAGTTTTGATAAGATAATAGTTATAGAATATAGATACGGAAAATGGTTTAGGGTTGCATGACTAAAAATCTGTGCGCTTATTAGTCTGTCTAACGCATGTTACTGTCATTGTCATATGTCAATTATGTTTACCTACAACTTTAAAATGTCGCGTTAATCCTATACTTTTTTGGATTTAACATAAGTTTGTACATTTTACAAATATTAAGACATAACTGATAGATATTTACTATGGAACAAGGAAGAAATATAATTAAATGTCGCAAATGTCGTCATGTTCTCTTAAACGACACAAATATTGCACATAACCCCAAGTCGTGCGGCACTAAAGATTGCGAGAATTACGATTTAAATAGATTTATTTATCTTTATGAAGATAAAATTCCACCATGGATCAGAACAAAAGTTGAGGATGAACAATGGACTAAAGGAAAATTACACTGTGAAAATTGTGGCTACAAAGTTGGGTCATTTGATTTTATCTCGGGTAGAAAATGCGACTGTGGAAAGTCAGTGTTGCCTCCAATTCATTTTATATCTAGTCAAGTTGATATACCTATACAGATTAAAAGTTTAATGAAAGTTTAAATGTCGTTTTCCTTTTTTGTATGTAACATTTTAAAGCAATGTAAAGGGTAACCTAAAAGGAAATAACTCAATGACATAAAAATTAAAAAAACATACACAATATAAATTGATTTATATACAAAACATTGTCATATTTATTCCACCGCCATACAGTTCTGTAAAGCTTCATTGACTTCAACATCTCTGCACTGTGCAGATTGTAACTCCCTGCGAATCTAAAACAAATATACAATCTTACTTGTGTATAAATACTAATAATGCTGAAAGTGAATAAACCAAAACATACATGGTACTCAGATCTAATAACATATCATTGTTCTTACCTCTGGTGTGATGGTAGGGTGTGATTGTTTTCTCAATAATTCTAAGAGTGCATCCCGTTGCTCTGTAGAAATATCAGCTTTGTAGCGTTGAACAAATGTTAGAAGAGCCTGGTGCCACAGCACTGGCAACATTCTAGACTCTGTTTGGAACCTATGAAAAGGTAGTAACTTCAGGTTGTTTTTTCAATAAACATAATAATGAACCAACTGGCTAATTAATATCTGTGTTCAGCTAAACATTATGTTTTTTTCAATATTTAAATTTTGGAAACAACTTTTCCAATAACAAATATGCAAAACAGACATGACAATGTTATAGACTCACCTTAGAAAATGAAAAACAACAGAATCCACAACCCTGTATGGAAGAGCATATTTTTTGTCGAACAATATTCGTAAAAATATAGAATTGGCACCAGTATAGTCCATTTCGGCGATTTTCAACAAAGCTGCACTAGAGTGCAAAACTGGCACTGAATTACGGGCCAATACAGAGCCAACAATAATAGCTTCGCGCAATGTGCAGTCACCTGACTGTAATCATTGATTATTTTTAAATACTCACAAGTTTATTAAAGTTATAATTGAACCAACAAATATTTAGTAAAAATAAAATATATACCTCTAACAAAGGCAGCAAAATTCCTTTCATAAATGCTCCTGGCTTAAATAGGGACTTTCGTAGTGCTTGATATAAATGGAAGTTTAATCTTTTGTATTCAGCTAAATCATCTCTAACACGAGGAAGTAGAACCAGATTATAGAATCTTTGTGCCATCTTTTCTTTAAGATTTGATGCAAAAATTCTGGTAGCCTAAAAAAATTGAAAATCAACAAATTAGAAAAAAAAAAAGAATTAATAATTGAAAGCATTAATGCATCATAGAATACTTACCTGATACATTGCCGCAGCTGACCAAGTTGTTGGTTCAGTTAAATATAGTATTTGCTCCCAATTTTGTAGATGTGGGATCATTTTAAAAGCTTTAGGTAATTTACCTGAGCGATATTTTTGTAAAACATCCCTTACACCTTGGTACATTGTTTTTATCCTAAAAGATAAGTTATAATTTACTAGATGTTACCCACAACACATTCTGCTCGGAATTAACTTAATTAGTAGCCGGTGCTCTTCCAGGTTATGTCCTACATCTATGACAAATTTCAGCAAGATCCATGCAGCTATTTTAGAGATACCTTTTAACAAACATCTATCCGTCCATACTCCCAAACTTTCACATTTGTATCAGTAAGATTGTAAGTTGATGATTAATTTTGAGGTTGCTTAAAAATGAGGCTGGTTAAATAACACAATTCAACTATGGTTGTTAAATAATGAAAAAACATTTTATAGAAAGAATAGAAATAGAAAAACCTTGGATCAATATTTTGTAGCTTCAATGTTTCTACATCTGAGAATTGTGTTTGCAGTTCAGTATGTTTGTCTGTTATCTTGTCTTTTATAATATCTGCTAATGTCCTGGTCTTCTCTGGTCTACTAGACATGAACATTCTCAAAG
Organism: Papilio xuthus; assembly: GCF_000836235.2. Taxonomy (NCBI): domain Eukaryota; kingdom Metazoa; phylum Arthropoda; class Insecta; order Lepidoptera; family Papilionidae; genus Papilio; species Papilio xuthus. The sequence continues at coordinate 2,790,028 of NW_013530969.1, forward strand.
CCTCTTCATCTTCCTCATTGATTTCAATATTGTCATAATAAGTATCAGGCTCCAAGTCGTCTGTATCAGACTCAACTTCATTGTCAGAACTTGCTTCTGTAATGTAATAATTACAAATGAGTTCACTTGATTAAAAAATTTCACTAAAAATGTTTAAGTCATTGTAGTCCTTGTACCATTGATGTCCAGTGGAAGAACATGTTTAACTGATGCACTAGTTTCACCATCACCAAGTTCAACTTGCTGTCTTCTTGCAGCCTTCAATATTTTCTTGGATAAATCTGCATTCACAAACTTATTTAAAAAACAATAACACTGAACATTTAAATGACCATATCAACTGTAAAAATAACTATAGAATACTCACTTCTTCGTCATCATCATGTCGGTTCTTCTGCTTAATGCGACTCTTATTTTTAACAGAATTTACAGCCTCAATCTGATCCGCAAGTGCGATATTTTTACCAATTTGAGATGGCTTTAATTTTTTTGCTTTTCCCATTTTAATGACCAAAGATTGTTATACTAAGACAATCTAGAAAGACTGACAATAACGGAAGTTCCAGTTAGTGCTGGTATTCTCAAATTCAATATATATTTATATAAATAAATATCGTTCGCAACAATCACACCATGCTTTCAAGAGAAAAGAACCATATTTCATGTCATATGTACAAGACTTTGATTGACATTTAAACAATCATTTTGACTTTGGCATTTAAATTTTACAGATAAAAAAAATTACAGAAAATGTAAAAAATTGTCCAATAGTTGAATGGATGCTATTTTTTTTTAATTAACAATATTTGGACAACCTACACAGAATAATTTTAGAATCCGCCAACATTATTTTTCAATTGACATCCAAAGTTATACCTATAACCTGATATCATCGTTTACTCTTGGGCAACACTAAAAACAAAAAATAACTATATATCAGATAGAAAAAGGATATAAAATAAATGATAACAATATATTTTTTTAATTCATATAACATTAGCTAAATAGGAAAATAAAGGAAACAGACAGAACTGCTTACATCAGTTTACTATGTAATTTTAAAAAAATAGTGTCAAAAAAAAACAAAACTACTTTTTTTCTTATTTTCTTTATTTATCATTCAAGTAAGAAACAAAATGTTTTTATTAATTGTATGATTCCAGGCGTGCTATGGTATCTTTCAGATTTGTGTTGATATTGTCGATTGCGCTCTGCACAGCCGAACGAATGATCATACCGACCTCCTTGATGATAGTCGTATCGAAGATTCTAAGGAACACACTGACTACTGGATTTACCAACCAATCAATCAAAGCATTACCCGTAAGCTTCACACGTAGCCGTCTGAAAATGTTGAAAATGTTAATTATAATTTTGTCGCACCAAGCTAATAAAAGGGGATCAATTGAGGTTTATAATTCATTTATTGCAATTTGCTTACCGTAGGTTTTTGAGACCAAAATCTCTTTTAAGCATAATTTATCTCTGTTTTGTCAAAGATGACATGGATGACAATATGTTTTTTTACTGATATTGGTCTCAGAAACCGACTACCGACCGACAGAGCCTAGAGTTTTAATCATTTGGACTGTCTTACCCAATATTCGTTAATGACAATTGTTGGAGTTGCATTTCATCGTTGTTGAAGTCAATGAGGACATCCGCTACAACATCTAAACGATTCAGGGAACCGACGATGCCACCCGTAGGACCAATGTTCATTACTTTTACCAGGTACCTGTATTTGAACTGGAAATAAAAAAAAACGGTTACGTAGAGTCATTAGTATACTGATCGTAAATTCGGTTTCACAACACACAAACAGGTGATCTAAAAAAAGTTATTAAAAATAATATAATAGAATATGTGCTATTTAATATAATTTTACACACATTACTTGTGCGTAGAAGCTTTGCCGATGACCGCATGACGTCACGTGTCGATGGTCAGTACGGTTGACCAAAAAGGTTTTATAATTAGTTGTTGCAATTTTATTATTGTAACAACTATACTATACTCAATATAAAAGTAATAAAAATATTTTCGGTAGAAAGTGTCCACATTTCTTCCCATGGATATCAAAAGTGGACCAAGGTAAGATCAGTAAATAAAAACAAACAAAACAACAAGTAAAACGTAACAAAAGAACAACAATAAACAACGAAAACAAATAATTAGGAAAAAACAAGTATTTGGCTGCGTTGACTAACGGTATTTTTCAGACGAGTGCGGGACGTTAATGGAAGGTAGAGTCATCTGCAAACATTCTGCGTATGGCTAGTACCAATTCACTTTAGGTTTAACTGTTTTATATATAAAAAAGCGGATTTGCAAAGGAAACCCACCTCGAGGTCTTCGAAGCGCAGTTGTACTTTGACGCGCAACATTTTTGCGAAGTAGTTAACCTGTTGGTCACCAGAGCGTGACAGATTTACCAATCCCGTCATAGTACCATCATGTAGCTTCAGTAACGCACTGTATGTTACCCACATAGGTTTCTGCAATAAAAAATAGTTAAAGTCGAATCTGGATAAGTAATAGTCCAAGAGACAGCGATATATTTGTCGTTTTTAGTTATCGCCTGCAACTCAGTCTGTGCGAAATTAAAAAAAAAACTTAATAAGTGACATATGTTCTTCCAGACTGTGTTCTTCGTCGATCGCCTTTCTAACGAACATCCATCCATCCAAAGATTCGCATTTATAATATTAGTAAGATATAATGTTATTAAGATAGTGATTTCTCTCGATCCCGACTTTCTCACTTATTTTGATCAATCCCTTACAATTAATAATAAATACCATAATATGTTTAGATATAGTGTTAATAATAACAATAGTTCATCGTAACACAATATTTCAACAATTTTAAATCAAGGTTAATCCAATTTTACAGTTATCGAACCGGATATGGTTAAATACACATTTAAGAGGCCTTTAAAGGTTTAAAAATGAAGCTAGTTGTGTTTATATAACATGTATTTAAAATATTTTCAAATCCGAGAACCTTAGTGTAGGCTGTTATTGACAATGATTCAACCTTATATCCGTATTAATGTTTTCCATTTATGTAACCCGGAAACGTTACGGGTAAAAACGTAAGAAGTTAGTGGAATCTTTTAGTAATTTATTAACAATCTAAGCAGTAAGCCTTATAGTTTTATTTAATCTATAGGTTAAAAACTAACATATATTGTAACTAATAATCTTATCCTGTACCTAAGCGATAAAACTTACGAAATATAAGATTAATATCTTAAATCTTTTAATTTGTTTCAATGTGGTTTATCCTTTTAATCGGTTTCTGATTTAAATCATTTTTTATCGAAATCAAAGAGGATTTTAGAAAAGCCGTGTAACAATTGGTAAATATTTGTAGTGGATGTGTGAGAGTGTGTTTATTACAATAATGTAATACAAAATTCCTTCTAAAAAGATATGATTTTAATAAAATATTATGATTAAATTAATGACTGATTAATGAACATTTTAGTTTTTTTCCAAAATACCAACCACTTCAAAACCTTCGCTGATATCGGGTAGCTTCATAGGGTCGAGGCCATTGTTCTGTATAAATGGCACCAACATTTGAACCGTGTTGTCGATGTACTCGTTGATGTTCGCCGTCTGACCGTGGCCCCATCTTAAACTAAACACGAAATTTTACAAAAAATACAGATGAATACGACATTGTTTTACATAAAAACGTCGTCTCATAACTGATTATAAAAATCAATAGATTCCTAGTTATAGATGCCTTGGTAAACAATAAAATATCGGTTAAAAAGTCTATTATTATGACTAAATAGTTCAATGTCACTGGTTATAATTTTTTATGTAGCTTGTATATGCTATTATACATACTTGGATATAACGAGATCCAAAACGAATTAGAAGTAACATGGCATTTCCTGTTTCTTTTAATTTTTTTATCATTGGAAGACGACAGACTCTGTTGGGTCACGGATCGGGTTCGATAAAATCTTCTTGATTTCAAACCGGAAAAGACACAATTCTCTTTGTCGTGTATCTTCCGTTACCGAGATCTTACTGGAAGACACGACCAGCAGGTACACTTGGCGTAGTCCATTATTAAAAAAAAGCTTACCCAGGGTAAAGGGTTTTTACAATGTTGGCCTCAGCAGACACGAGGCATATAGCCAATGCCACCACTGTTAACTTCATCATCGTACTCCAATAAAACTATCTGTTTTCCTTGCTAATGGAACCTTTTATAAGACCTAGATCGATTGATAATTGAGCAACAAACATTATCACAATATTAAAAGCAAACCGATCTGATAACATTTCGGATACAAATCATGATTATTATGATAGTTACCACACTATTACAATATTTATTGTTAAGGAACAATTAATGAGTTGATATTCCTTTCTGCGGCGTAATTTATTAATTTGATATAATAATTAAGATGATAAAAATGTTGTACGATATTATTTTGTTTCTATAGTTACACCCTTCTTCCATGTTTAACCTGTTAATCTGTAATTACGTATAAAAACCTAATTTCTCTTAACCATGTTCAGATCAGTGATTTTGTTTTTTTCCAGCCAACAATACTACGCTTGACGTCATCTGTTCATTACTTATAACTATGTAATAATTATATATCTAGTGATTTATATCGTCTATGTTTATATAATCGTACTTTGTATGGATGTTAAAAATACGAATGTGTAGATGGATGGATGGGTGTTTGTTTGAAGCTATCTCCAGAACGGCTCAACAGATCTTGATGAAATATGACAGTAATGTAGAACATTGACTCAAAGAATACATAGGTTCCTAATTTACTTTAATTTTAATTTCGCGCGGACGGGAACGTGGGCGACAGTTGTTTATTTATACATACATAAGTACTGCAGACAATACTTCGGTCAACAATTTTATTTGTTACGTTAAAATCACTTATGGCTATCACCTTCGTCAATATCGAGGCCGTGTTACATTCCGGGTTCAAGGTTAAAAAAAACACTAGTTAATGTAAAATATGTATTTATCAACCACATTTTCCATGACCCAAACAATTCAAATACAGACATTTGAAATATTTAACAAACCACATAATAACCATATAATTACGTATTATTTATTTATTAAACAGATTATATTGTTACTATTCCAGCATCACCGACTCTTAGCGTCTATAAGCCATTGTACTTATCACCTATTTAAATAACAAAATAAATACAGATTTACTTTATAAATATAACAAAAGTACTTCTTTTGAAAATATATTACTCGTATGTAAATCAAAAATATTCAACTCAAAAACATTTTCAATTCAAATTTTGGTGCTATCGACAACGTGTCTCGTTAAAACAAAAGTGTAATAATTTTTTCAAATTATGGCCACTCAAAGAAATGAAAATAAATAAAAACTATAAATAGAAATAAATTACCAAAAATATTTAATTTGTCTAAGAAAATTATTTAAGCTTATATTTGCTTTTTAACATCTTTACTTAGCATTTTATTTCTCTGCTTTAACATATGTCCAAATAAGACAGGGAATAATGGAATATACAAAAGCATATAGAATATTAAAAAGTAATAATAATTAAATATGAAGTTCCATTTATTTGGCATTAGAACTGTAAATAACTTATGGGAAGCAATTTCATCGAGAGCATGATACATACACAGCAGTTCCCCCGTTATCCCAAGTGGATACAATACAAGGAAAGTCGAATATCTGGAATGAAAAATATTAACATTAAAAAATATCGCTATAACACTCTGGTTGATATAAATACAAAGTCGCACGTCACATTTTAAAAGCGGTCAAGTGAAGGTTAAAGACGTCAAACGGTGAGACAAAGAGGACAAACGGAACGCTCATACATTGGATGCACGAAAAACGTTACCGTCGTTTTTTTGTCAAGTCACTTAAAGACATGTCATATTGATAAAAATATTAATCCAAGATTCAGATTGTTTTAATAAAATTACATATGTATTTTAGTTTAATATTTAATGTTTTATAGTAAGTCATGTATAACGTAGCCAGACGTCCCATTTTGAACGGGACTGTCTCTTTTTATCGTTACGAAAAAAAATGCGGGGTTGTTGGTAATTAAGCCTAAGTTAGGGTCGATGAAGAGTTTCATACTTGCTTAAAATCATCACAAGCTATTATTCATAGGTACTTAGATTAAAACAAAGTTGTTCCTCTGATAAATATAATCAACGTTTCTGCAATATGTATTTTTTAATTTGTAAAGAAATTAAAAAAAACTTTTACTTTTCATTGACTACCTGTTAATTACCTAAAAAAAGAATGTCCCGTTTTGAGTCAAAACATATATGCTCACGTTAATTACGTAGTATAGTAGTGTGTAGTATAAATGAAATACAAATTCACACAAGCTCAGCGCATTGTTTACAAATTCATTTCGAACGCTCCTTATTGGTTGTTGCTAACTCACACAAGGACAAAAAATCGATATCAAAGTACATATTAACTGTTTGACTTTATGAGGTCAAAATAAACTTATTATGCAAACACGTATATTCAATTACTTTACTGCTATACAAAAATAAGACTATCACTATGATATTCCAACTAAAATTCGATCACCTGACTGTAATTAATTTTAACTGAAATCCTGGTTGTAGTCCTAGGGTCGAACACCGCGTTTCACCACCTTATTTTTTTTTATTTTCGAATGTATGTACATTTATCAGACACTTTACGGTCAAGAAAAACATCATAAGGAAACCACAAATGAAAGAATTTGAAAGAAAGGCATATATGAATTGATAAATACCTTAAAAAGAGCAGAGATTGTGGCACGGAATTAGTCAAGTTGAGTGCATAGTATCCGTATCGTACGATCTCAGTGATGGACCAGGCGAGCACACAGAGCGGCAAACCGGGGCTGGCGGGGGCGCCCTGTGTTGTCAACAATACGCCGCACACGAGGAACACACGAGAATACACCTGCATCAGGACCACCATCACACCTGACGGCACCAACCTCAAAGCCGCGTGCACTACCTGCAAAATAAATAACATAACATTTGTTAAATTTTCTTTGTCACCGTTCAATGTTCATTTAACATCTCTTATCGTTGGTTTCTGAGACTAAAATCCTTTCGTAAAATATATCGATTTCGCTCTTATCTTTGACAAAATAGAGGTAATATGTTTTATACAGGGATTTTAGTCTTAGAAACCAGCAGTTAGAGACCTTTTTCTTTTGTGTGCGATTCGTAAGAGATCTCAGTAAAGAAGATAGACAGACAAAAAAAATTATTAAAACAAAAATTCCAATTTATAAATGCAACATCATGTTCGCGAAATACGTTTTTTTTCGACACTACAGAGACTAATGATTTTCAATTTATTAAGTAAATATATAATAGTTTTTGAGAAATTTATGTGAAATACTCAATTTGTAATAAATAATACTGATAATATTATATATAATGCATAATTTTTAAATTAATTATTATACTTTCGATACAAGAAAAAAGTAAAAGGACGACATTTATGACAAATAAAGGGCGTTAAAACTTATTGCAAAAAAAAATTCTCTATCAAAAAATTATCATCGCTTCTTTTACGATTCATCTCATAGACTTATGGACACCGTTAGATGTATGGTATGTAGGCCGTTTCGTGCGTATAAGGTGGTTTAACACGTCAAGGTATTGATTTATTTAAAAAACGCTTGCCTCCTCAGCAATGAATATTTATGAATTCACATTAAATTTACGAGTCACGCGACGCGGACTTTAACCTGTCTGAAAATATTCATTCATTGCCTTTTTTAACACTGGTATTGATATAAAATTATTTGAAGCAAATTAAAAAAAAAATTAGTAACGGCACCACATAGCTTGAATGCTAAATATATATTCAGTAAGAAGGGTAAATATCGCATTGTATATGTAAGGTGGTCAATTTAACTGCAACATTCTGGTGGGGGGTTCCAAACTAGCCAATTTTTTTTTAAGAGATAATGCTTATCCACAATTTTTTTATGTAAACTGACAAATCATTATTTGGTTATCTATGTGGGTCTAAAGTTTATTTGTCCAATTCCCATTTATAGATTCCTTAGCAAAACCCATGGGCAGTGCTCACTTTAGTGTTTAGAATTAATATAAAGTAGCCACTTGCTAATTTGCCACCTTCTACTATAAACTAAAATAAAACATGATGGATACAAATGATGAAAAATATTCATCTTTAATATAGCAAATAAATCCTATTTTTTACTGAAATTTTAAAAAATACATCTAACTAATAAATATAAATTTGAATGTTTAGTTGGAAGGATGGATGCTTATTAGAAGGTATCACTAGAACAGTATAGCTGTTATTGCTTATTATTGCTACCCAACGATAGTATTTCACACGAACGAATTTGCGGGCATAGCTATTATTAAATAAAAGAAATAAAAAGATTTTATGTTTTAAAACTAATAAAACAATAACAATGTAATTATTTGAATATTTTTAATTACACACATAGCCACAAATAGGACAAAAGGACACTGAAACACTGTTTTGAAATTAACATCTAAACATATTTTGATTGTTCAGACTTCAATTTAATATAAAAGCAAAATTGTGATTTTTTCAAAATCATCTTAATGTTCTCAATGTTTAACTATTATATTATATATTCTAATGTAATAACACAACTCTTTTATATTTTTTTATACTATGGAATATTCAAACTGGTTAAATCTCAGTGTAGAGATCAGGAGAGTAATAGGAAACAATAACATACATAAATTACAAACCTCAACAAAGCAGTTACATTATTATTACCCATTGTATTTAAATTCCAATCTAATTAGACATGTAACCAGTAGAAGTAAAAAGAAACCTTTTTAAATAATGTAAAATCAAATACATTTATAAATAATTCTTGGTTTTTTGGTAATTGTGGCAATCTTTGTCTCATGGCTGAACAAACAAGAAAGAAAAGTAAATAACAATACACTTCTCATTATCTTCTTTACTTTATAGAAGTGCACTAAATCAGGCTAAAATATGATCAAGTGCAATCTTAAAAAATAATAAACTATATTAGTCTATATATGGATCAAAAAATATTCATCTTACCTCTAAAATTGCAGCATTTTGAAATATAATAATAGTCCATTTTACTTCACCCCAATATGTTGCAAGTGTTCCACGGTTTAAAAAATGAACTGCTGACTCCCATAATAAATAAAACCAACTGAAAGAGAAATTCATAAATTGATGTTAATACTTGCGGTTTTTCAAAAATTGAAACGAATTAAAGACATGGTAAACACTTTATTATAAAATAAAATGTGATTAAAACCGTTTATGTTCTGATATTATTTGAAATTATCAAAATTTACTTACCCTATAGTTTGAATAATATTATAGGACAAGAGGTATAATTTTCCCAGTGCAGAGGGTTCCGAGGGTATAATCTTTTTTATCACTTTATCAATCATTTTATAACAAATTTCATACAACTTTATAATTGAAGAAATTTAAAATTTAAATTAAAATTAGCACTACATAAGCAACGTCAAATAGACCAAATATCATAGATAATAAACACACATAAAGTTGACTATCACCTAGAACGATACGATACCAATCACAAGCAATAAGCAATCACAAGTTCACAATTGGTTCACAAGTCACAACAAAGAGTATATAAATGAGTCACAAGCACAAAACTGCAGCTAGGGATGCACAATCCGATCCTTGGTGGATGTGTGGATGTGGATACAATGAAAAATGATCCGTTAGATTTTTGTGTGGATACAATGGCATTCGATCGGATGTTAAATCGATACATGTATATAGTGGATCGGATCGCAAAACATGAGTTATAATTATTAAAGTTACATTATTGATTGCTTCGCAATAGGCTAGTTATTTAGTCGAGTACCTTTGTCGAGTAATTTAGTTACTAAATTACTCTTTACTGCCCAAAAAGTATTCAAGGTAATTGCTAGTAATATCATGTTAATTAACTGCGATATTAGATCTTAGGGCAACGAACAGATATTCCAAGATATTAATTTTTTTTAATAGTTTATTATAAATTCGATAAAATAATGAAAAAAATCAAATATTCGATGCTTCTATAAAATATACCGATATATCAAAGAGTAAAATATATCGAATACAACACAAGATATTTGTCAAAACATTGGATCATTCGGATTTACATCGAACAAATTTGACATATCGATGTTAAGGACATCCCTAGTTCACGTTGGCCATCTTTCTTTTTCTTTAGCGTTTGCTATCACAAGCGTCAGGTATTTTACTTTTATATTCTTTTTAACTTTTAAGTCGTCTATTTAATTTTAATTTCTTAACTTTAATTGTGTTTTTTTTAAATTGTCTAACACTACATTATTTCTTTCAGTATTGATTACTGCAAAAATCAAAAATGGTTGCGGCAAAGAAACAAGTGAGTATTATAACACGTGTATTTCGAATGGACTTGTGGCATGGTTTTTTATTATTGGTAAAAAACCTCTTCATTAGTCCTATAATAAATGTTGCTCGATAGGCTTGCTATTTCAATAAATAGCAGGGTTGAGGATGCACCTTACATGATTTTTAGGTTATTAAACGTGACTGATATATCAATAATTTCGCACAAATTATTAATCTTTATGTAATTTGGCGCTGATAACACATCAACACTGAAATTATTAAACTTTGTAAGAGTTTGATAATCAAGCTATTGTCACACTAATGTGCAATTGAATCAAATCCTGTACTTTTTCAGAAAAAGACCATTGAGTCAATCAACTCAAGATTGGCTTTGGTGATGAAATCGGGCAAATACTGCCTAGGATATAAGCAGACTTTGAAAACCCTGCGACAGGGGAAAGCCAAGCTGGTCATCATTGCTAAGAATGCTCCCCCACTAAGGTGAGACTGCTGAGAAGTAGAGTTTCCATTATTTCTATTTGTGGAAAGCATATGGAGTCTTCCGACAAAGAAGTATGGTTTCCGTAGAGTTGACTACAGTAAAATGTTGTAGTGCAAGTAAATTTAGCATTATTTCATTACAATGGCACTGAGTCTTGAAGTTTACTGTTAGTAACTTTGTCATTTTACTGAGTCAATCGAAATGGAAACCCTATGGAGTAGTCCTGGACCATGTGCTTATATTTGACAGGTGAGAAAAACATGATGTTATTATTGTCATTTGATTTTTAATGTGTCAATAATTGATGGAATATAAATAGAAATAAGTATTTACATTATATGCATATAATTTTAGCACTACTAAAATGTGTAGCTAGATTTTTAAGGTTATTGTAAACAATAATTCCATTAAGTTTCAATTACTCACTAATTTATCAATATTTTACAGGAAATCTGAAGTTGAGTACTATGCTCTTTTGGCAAAGACTGGAGTCCACCACTACAGCGGTAACAACATTGAGTTGGGAACAGCTTGTGGTAAATACTACAGGGTATGCACTCTGGCCATCACAGACCCTGGTGACTCGGACATCATTACCACATTGCCTGAAGCTACTGCTTAATTATAAGTAAAACTTTAAAAACAAATATCAGTTTTATTTATTCCTTATCCTGCGTTCAACAGACTTATGCGAAATTAAAAATGTCTTATATTTTCCATGTAGGTAAAGAACTTCAGATCAGACATTTACTTGAAACTTAAGTTTGAAAAAATCAGAATCTGGGTTAACAACATCTGTATAAATAACTTACTGAAAAAAGTTACGTACTTTGACATTCCTTTGAATCTATATTTATTCCATTGAATCTACAGAAGGTCATTTACATGGTGTTTCAGGGCATTCATGATTGAGTCCCAATATAGCCTATACTTGATCGGACCAGGAGACAGGTGATCCACTCTGTCACCTTTTACCCCTGAATCTTTCCAACCAAGACCAATCGTCAGGTTGTCTGGACAATAAGTATTCATATACTAGCAGTTGGTCTTTGAACTGCAGCCACATCACATCTCATTCCTGTGTCTGTGTCCATAGTTGCCAAACAATTTCTTAATGATCTTGTCACATAGATCCAACATTACCTTTTAGGTCAATCTATCTACAAGGCGTGGCATGATAGTAAAGTGTAAAGCCTGTTCCCCTCTTATGTGTTTCTCATTCTGAGGAGTTTTAGTTGGTATTGTGCTTGTTCTTTTTCTTAAATATCTACATTCCCTGGTTTAAGTGTTCCAGTCTCTGATTTCATGAATATGTATTCCAGAGACTTAGACTTTGCTGCATACCATGCAGGCAGTAGTGATGAAGCGAGTTCCTTTTGACGTTTAGACGCACTGGCGCCAGTTACATTATGCCAGCGCTATTTTTATTACTGTGCTGGCATAATGCAAACTAACGTAAAAATAGTAGCAATAATTTGATTTCTAAATAAGGAAAGAATTTAGGATATAACAATAAAAGATTGTGTTTTTACAATTTTTATTTATTTCAAACACTTATTAACTAACAATTATTACTGCTTTATTTTCCTTCAAATTGTTTTGCCGGCCACTTTTTCAATCCAGTGGGTTGTTACCTGGAACTTAAAGATAGTATAATTAGCATACTTCAATAAGAGGGTATGTTTGTATTTTTTATGTGTGTTATCACATAATTACAATTATTACATAAATTTATTGTAGAAATTGAAACGTACAAATTTGCATTTTCGACCATATGCCCAAATCAGATCATTACGTAGAACACATAATATAGAGATCGTAATATGTCATGTTGAAATATATATATATATATATATATATATATAATGAGAATTCAATGAAATTCTTGCATAAAGATGCAGCCTTGTTATCAAATATTCTCGAGTACTCTCTTACATATAAATCATTCTTCCCTTGGATGGGTTTTCTATATTTATGAAGAGACTTTGCCAATATTAGCTGTGGTAAATTAATATAGGTTTGTCATAATACCGTATTTTGAAATATCCAACCCATGCTAGTAGCTGCCACATTTGCGCTCATTAGTTCAAAGATTTATTGCATTATTCAGCAGAACAGAGAATGTACAAGTTTACGTGTCCGAACTTTTACTGTGGTCTAGTCTAGCACTCATACAAAAGTCTAAGTATTAGTTTAATAAATGATCCATACCTTTGAAGTGTGAAGTTTTCATGTTATCTTCATTCCATCCAGCATTTGCGGGAGTTGATACACAAATATGAGATTGCTGTTCAAGTTATGTCATCCATATCCTAAACATAAAAAAAACATTTTAGTAATAGCACAAGTAATATTACATAACAAAATAAACTACAAATATTTTGTAACATGTTAGTAAAATGTGAGAAATATGTATTTGTATATTATATAACTAATGTAGGTATTATGGACTTAAGCCAAATTTTTGTTTCATTAAAAAAAAGCAGAATAAAAAAAGTTGCATTCCTACTAAACTTTATTGTTACGTTTCTCTCGTCTTAACATATAATATTGTACCTGATACAAACAAATCACAAGAGGAATTGGCACTTTGGTCATAAATACTGCATATTAATGTTATAAAATTTTTAATCATAATATCTAAACAACTCGTGCATGAATGTTTAATTGCAATTTCTCTGTGGCATCAATATAAGTTAGACTTACATACTAGTTTGCATTATTAAAATGTAATTTTTATAGTATATAAAGTATTGAATAGCCATTACCTGTAATATTTTTACATTTTAATCTCCATATCTCGTACAAGATTTATGGTTTTCTCATTTTACTTCATTTCAAGTTTGCCTTATGTTGCATATTTGTAATGTTCTTCATTATATTACGCTCAATATAACTTTTAATTTCGGTCAACATTGTTCCCTTTCAGTGTTTTAATTTTAAAAATTTTATGGCAATTATTCAAGTGTACTATTTTACTAAAATACAATTATTTGAGCAAAGTGTTAGATGAAAAAGGAACAAATTTGACCATGCTTGTTGCAAATAAAGGCTTTTATCATTGTTACTTCTCTCGTCTAGAAAAATCTAAATCCTTTAGTTTCTGTGATTTAATATTTGGAAGCTAACAATGTTAATAATGATATTTTTCAAGCACTAATATGTATCGGACAAGTTTAAAAATGTTACTTTGCCACTCGTTTCAAAGTGTATTAAAATAATAAGCCCTCCTCACCTATAGCCTTATTTGATTCTTAAAATGAAACAGATTTGAATGTTTGCAATTGAACACAATAATTATCATATTATCCCTTAAACACGCGATGCGCTATTGTTCGACCACCAAAGAGCGAATTTAGTTTTTTGATGTTTGTTATGCTTTTCCAAACCAAGATTTAGTTTTAATAAACGAAAAGGGATTTTTTTTCAGTTTCTGGTTACGACACAATAACAGAATTTCTGATGAGAATACAAAATAGTGTAATAGAAGCATTTGAACGTTTGTACTTTGATTTGGAACAACATAAAGAATTTAAAACCATATAGTATATTAGTTGCTTTTCAAACTATTTTTCCCACAATTTCATATTTGTAAATATCATTTAATATGGCAGTAGCCATAAAAAAATTGACAACCTGACATTGAAGTTTTAGAAGTCCTGAATGTAACATCTTACTAAATGAAACCATCATGATTTTACCTTAATAACATGCTAGTAAGTATTGCTTAATCATCTATTTACTAACTTTTAAAACTATTTATTGTCTTTTTTCCTTTACCACATGTTTTTGACTCACAATAATGATAGAGCATTAAATGAATATTTCATCTACATGTAAATTATGTTAAAAAATCGTATAAGGAAATCAACAATTGGATATAATTTCTTGCCACTGTTTTTAGCAATATAGATTCACTTTTTTTGATTTTGCTCTGTTAATATTTTTATTAAGTACTAAACCTAAATTACTATATTTCTTTGCAACTCTACCAACTTTTCGTTTAACTGTGACCCTTTTGACATCTTAAAATATAAAACAGTCAGTTTTACAAAAATAAATCACACAAATGTTATCTTCCATAATTTTATTACGAAATGCGTCCTTACATCTAATTAGCATGGTATTTGCATACCATTTTACAAGAATGTCAAATAAAATACATAAAAGTAATCCTCTCCTAACATATTGGGTCACAAAATACATCAAAGTAGTTCTTTCCTCACACATTGGGTCACTGTATAAAGAAAACCAACATGTCTAACTTATTGAGATTGACATAATTATACAAAAAATGAGGAGTAACAAAAGCTTTCTTTAAAGTTTGCTTTATTTTTTAAAGTTTATTCACATTTTTACGAAAATTGAGAGAAATTATTATTAGAATTTGCATTATATTTATCTTACCTAATTCTTAATTATACATTTTATGAAAAACTACACATTTGAATCCAAAGCTTCAAATATTTGATGCAGCTACGATTTTTTTTGTGGCAAATAGACGCAAATACTTTCCATTATAGTCAAAGAGATCACCAACTGCCTGTAATGCAAACAATTAGATAGATGCTTAACATGATAGAGAAATTACAACTTTCTTTTAACCTAATTCAAATTCTGAAATGAAATTAATATTAACACATTTATAGCTAGGCTGATAGATAAGCTTTAAAGGTATTTGTAGCAAGTATTTCTATATTTCCCATTTTGTATGGTAACTTTTTTCTTGGATTGGGTATCGTGTGATCATCTTTGTTTAAACATCTCCATTGGTCTAATAAATTACTTGAATTTTAATGAACAAAACAGTACTACAGAGTAAACTGAATCTTAAAAATGTTTGCATCCCGACACACTTTTTTACTTTCTCATTAAATTAATTCTTAATATTTAAAGCTACTTTTATATTTATGAGGAACAAAATATATTTGAGAATCATATGCCCGTAATACTATTTAGCCTAATCTAAGCTTTAAAGCATGTTCTGACAGCATACTGGGCATAATAAATTAACGATACTTATAAAAAAATTTAAATTACAAAATGTGCAAAACATTGAACTTCTGGCTTTTGTGTGAAAGCTGCAATTATGCTGAATGAACAATTTAACCTATTATAGTAAATTGTAATATTTTTTATTATGATTTATGCTTTTTCTTAAAATCTACTTGATATACCTTTGGAATAACACCTAAATCTTATAATACTGGTTTATTTGTTCCACATATCGATTTATATTTCTATAATACATACTTAATATTTGGTCCTTCATTTCATTGTATCTTAATATTTTTGATCTATAAATATCTCATGTTTGTGTACATTCACTTTATATTTTGAATGTTTCGCGTGCAGTAACACATTCAGTGCCATTGCGATCGTTCGCTTAAAAATGAACTGTCGATGGCACTAAACATGTTATCTTTGAAAAAAATTACTTTCTTTGATCCTTCAAAATTTTACTACGTTTCTTATAAATGGAGATATTTCTTTCATTTAATCAGTTCATAATTGACTTATAATTGGTTAACATAAGATATATAACCTATGGATGAAGTGTTTCATAGAAGTTTGATGGCTAATAGAGTCAATTTTCGAAACGTAATTTTGTGTAGTAAATGAAAACACTGAGGAAATTTATCCTAACATAAGACCTCCGGATGCCTTTCTTGCTTCAATGTTGTGTTCCGGATTAGTAATCTACAGTTTATGTATCTATGACTTAAGAGTACAGTTGTGTTGTGTATGGTGTGTATTCAAAAGAATTGTTGTATTTACCATATGTGTTGGTGTACTGCTGCGGCTGCTGGTACGAGGAGTACGTGGGCTGCGAGTACGAGTCGTATGCGGGCGCGGCGCCGCCGTACGCGGGCTCCGCGGCACCGTACCCTGCGTCACCGGCACCACCTGCTGCGCCGGCGCTGTAATACAAATACACTTATATTAATCCTCTATTTAAAAAAAAATACAACTGACCCATGAGAAGAAAATCGTTACAGTAATTTTTAAGATATGTAATTTTTTATTGCATGAGTAGTTATGCTTTACTTGCACGATATTTTTTTTCCAGCTATATTAAAAAAAATAATTGACAATGCAATAACTAGTTGCAGGAATAAGGTGTGAGGTATACTAAAGAATTGCATAATTAGAGTAAATAAAACTATCCTACATGATTGTGCATATACAATGATGTATGTAAAATAAATAAAAAAATAAAATTTCAGCAAAACCATAAAAACACAACAGCATATCAGGTAATTATATGTACAAACCTGTATCCATTATTTTCGTAACCTTGTCCGCTAGTGGAATAACCATAGTTTGATCCATAATTACTGGAATAGGAGCTGGCAGGAGCAGGCGCCGGCACCGAATAGTTGCCGCCGCTTTGATACGAGCTGGAAACAAACCACGCTCAACAAACTGCTACACACATATTCAACTTGTGTATCTTTGATATAATTCAGAGTAACAAGTATCTGCATCTAAGTATCAGACGGCAATTCCTATCTTGTAAAGTTTCATCATTTAAAATATCCTAAATTATTTGTTTATTATCAAAATAATATGTTTTTACATGAAACTAACCCAATAAATGTTAATATAGAATTACAATCATCTCCAATCACTAACATTTTTTCAAAATGAATTATAGATTATTTATTACAATGTTACAACTTTTAAATTTGTTTTAGGTCAAGAGTGACAACAATTCAATCTAATACTAAATCTAATTTCAAGCAAAAGTAACCTTTAATAAAAACATTAATGAAACAATGGGTTTATACTCAGATCAAAACTTAAATTATGACCATGCAAAAAGCTTCTACTACACATCTTTAGCACTACAGTAAGGTAAATTGAAGTAGTAAAAGTAAAAATTATAATAACCTTGATGCATTGTATGATGGCGGTGGGAACGGCTCTGCAGGAGGCTGTTCATATTGTTGATAACCTGTGTGCCTGTTGAATAAAACTATTCTCTGTAAACTCAAAAAAACTATAACCATATTCTAGAGAATAAGATAATTTTATCAGATTTAAAGTTGACGTCATATATGTATCAGACGGCACATTCCTATCAAGATTGTGGATCATCATTGAAATAATATGATTTTAATTCCTATTATTATTACTTGAACATACTTAAAATACACAGAAAGGATATTTAGCTATACTTATTTAATGTTAATGTAGTATGTGAGAAGCACTTACACTGGGGGTCCATAGCCATTGGCCTGTTGCGGGTTGTGTGCTGGTGGTACTGAGTAGGCGCCAGGCGGCGGCTGCCTCACTCCACCACCACGTGGTCCGTCAAACCTGACACAAATCCAATTATACATTTGGTGTTTATTAATTTTTATAACACATTACATTATAAAGAAGTATTTCATGCACTTGAATTCATCTTAAAATAAATTGCAACACATACATCCATCTTACTAATACTATAAATGAAAATAGTTAGATAGTAGAATTGTTTGAAGGTATCTCCAAAATGGCTGAATGGATCAAGCTGAAATTTGGCATAGACGTAGGACATAGTCTGGAAGAACATACATACAGCTTATTAGTTTTTTTTAATTCTGCGAAGACTGAGTTGCAGGCAATAACTAGTAGTACTATAAAATCAACTAATAAAGTTACTACATGCTAAATTCCAGAAACCTTTGCTTTTTCTAGAATGTTTTTTAGGATTAGTAGTAAACGAAATTAAATAATTTTAATTCTCTATACACACCTCCCTCTTTTGGGTGGCCCACCTCCGCCATGTGGAGGCCCTCCACCACGTTTGAACGGTGGTCCCTGTGACTGGTTTGGTGGTGCATTTGATTGATGCAATGGAGGCACTCCCCTTGGTAGGATGTTAGGAAGGCCGCTTTGGATTGGTGCTGGTGGTCCATGTGGTCCTGGATGTGGAAGAGGACCACCTATTGGTGGACCATTTAAAGGTGGTGCGCCTGGACCTCCTCTGCCACCTCTACCTAGTTTAAAAATGTCTTATGTAGTCTGTTAACATTCTGCTATTTTAACCAACATGTTAAATTTGTATAGTAAATGCTTCTTCGGTGTTAATAATTATTCAAACAACAAGCTCCAAAAGGAACTAAAATAAAGAATACTGAACATGAGTCCAAGAATCAAGTCATTATTTTACCTCTCATAGGCATTCCTCTTCCTCCTCTATCATTTCGTGGTCCAAAATCACCACGACCTCGACCGCCTCGACCTCTCATACCACCCAGGCCTCCTCTATTATTGAAACCTCCTCCTGAAAAGAAACATGCCTTAAATCTATGGATATGATCAATCAACAGCCAAATATGTTAAAGAAAATATTTCTTACTTTGTGGTGGACCAACTCTAGTTTCTATCGTAGGTACTGGATGTGGACCAGGGCCTTGAGGTCCAGGTGGGAAACGACCACCTCTTTCGCCGCGCATGGGTCCTCTAAACCCTCGCGGTGCTCCACGTGGTCCAAGAGCTCCTCGTGGTGGGCCACCGCGGCCTCGCATACCGGGAACACCACTAATATAACAACAAATGATGTTATCTGATGTCTGATAGTGTCATCATAGTGATATAACCTATTCAAGTTTGAATGAACATTGAGAAAGGAACAAAGCTAAAGTAAGTGAATCTTTTAGCTACATTTCAAATAAAGAGATTTCTTACCGTCCACGCATATCAAATCCGCCTCGGCCTCTGAGACCGGGTGGGCCGCCGCGACCACCACCTCGGAATCCACCTCGTGGCCCATCCATTTCCATACGGTTTAGTTTTTTCTTCAATTTATAGTGATTCCGGAGGAATATACACGTGTTCAGTGAACTTTATCAAATTTCTTTAGAAGATTGAATTAAATTTGAGACTACTTTAGACCAAAATGGCGCCTATTTGCCTATTGCTCTGTGCAACTTCGCACGCGGAGCCGGAACCATAATGACAAAACATGGCGACGGCGTGGGATAGTGATGCCATCGTGTTTCTTTTTCACTAAAAACCATAAATGTAATGAGTCGTTCAAATTAATCAGCATTAGCTCAACCAAAGAGCTCAACTATAAAAAAATCATGTCCTTGGGCGCTGCAATCAGGATCTTTACCACATCACTATTTGATGTGCGAAAATAACAAATGGAAATAAGGTAGTGCCATATTTTTCGCAAAATACCAAGATTTTATATTTCCGTTCCAGCGATAAAAAAACATCATGAAGATAACTGTGTAGTGTTATTTTCTTATGATGTCCCAACACTGACTGTCACCTGTCACTAATACAAACGTCAAATCAAAATAAATTGCAAATTGTTGTGTAGTGTTGTCCTGCTCCTGTAATCAAACTGCGCTGCGTCAAATCAAACTAATCAACAGAAACAAAGAGTATAATAAGTATACTATAGAAACATAAAGCTAAAGATCAATACTGAGAACACAAATACAGTGTACAAGAGAGAAAAGAATATTTACGATTCCACTAAAGAACTGCAATGGACAACCAAGATAACACCTTAAAGTATCTTATTTCAGTAGAAAAATTAGCTCAAGAAATTTTATCTGATAAACAAGAGATTATTTTATTAGATAAAAGAAGAAATGAGAATCGGGAGGCACTGCGAAATTTAACAAAATCTTCGGAATCAAAATGTTGGCTTACTGTGGGTTCAGTAGTTATCAAGCACGATATTGCTACAGCCAAGTCTCTTTTAGAAGCTGACCAAAAGCAGTTGAATATTGATATAAATCAACTAAGATCAGAGCTAAAGGTTAAGGTCAACAATCTAAGAGATCTTGAAATGCAACCACCTGTCCCTGGTTTAATGTTAGTTCCCTTGACACATATGGAAAATGAAGGCTTAACAAATGCAGGTCTGTTCAATTAAATAAATCAATTTATATTATTTCTCCTGATGAAAGGTAAAGAAATGATGCTGAGAAAAGTTAAAATAAGGGTTATTAGAATTAGGAGCTACATAATGAACTACTTTGTTTTTATTTACACGAATATTGCTTGGTCCATATACAAATAAAAAAACCATACATTGTCATTTTATAACTTATATTGTATTGGGTATATAATTAATCAGTTATATGTAAGTAGAAATAAAAGAATTACTTTTCATTATTTCTTTTATTGGGCTAAGGTATTTTCAAATAAAAAGTCATCAAATATATAATTTTCAATATGCACAGTTACATCTTTATACATGTAAATAATATAGTACATAACAAATAAATAATAAATAGTACCAAATTTTAGGATTCATCCATTCATAAAAAATTATTGCAGTATTGGTGTAAGAATTATGATACACAGTGACTTGACTAAGTGCCGATTTGTGAAGAAAAACATTCCCATAGCAAGTAGAACAATTTACAGCTTCTAAATTGTAATCTATTGATTGGAAAGTAAATAATTACTTTGTTAGCCATGGCTGAAATCTTTGTTAAAATTTCTTATTAAACATATAATTAAAACCAATTACTTAAATCATCACCCAACTAACTTAAACAGTAAACAATATGGCATAATATGTATCGATAGATTGATTTGAATTACATTTTTCCTTTAGAAATAAACAACTGCAAAATAAAAACTAAGCAGTATTAACTTACTTACGAATAATTGTCAATATCAAAACATTTATCCTATAGGTTATTGCTTAATAATATATATTCAGTAGCTTGTGTATTGAAATTACATTATTCAGTACAAAATGCCACATATGATAATGTCCTCAAATGTCAGTTGTAATTTTGTGGATTGTCTTTTGAGCACATATAAATCTGTCATTATCACAAGTCTTTGAAATGAGAATGGCCAAAGCGCATGTGTTTTGTTGTGCTGACTGGGCGGTGGCGCGCTCAGTCAGGCCTGTGGTACATCACAGAGTGTGGCGGCTGACGCTTTGCAACATATCCTCTACCAGTTGGCCATTCCCGGCTTGTTCAGCGTCATGAAATATATCTGACAGGAAGAACCGCCTTTAGCGGAAGAGAAGAAAACCTTGTCATTGCGTTCGCAAAGAAATTTAAGTCGTTGTGCTTTTTTGTGCATAAACACGCCGTCCAGGTGTCCACTTTCGACGGAGCGGATCTCTATCGCTTTATTGCCCCAACCCATTATTTGGCCTGTACCGATGTACGCCACTGAAGTTGGCATTTCACCCCACTGAAATTAATAATATGCCATTAATGATAATCGAAAAAAAAAAATAAAACGTTAATTTAGTTACGAAATAAAAAAAATCACCAATTCTTACCTGCAAAACTATATTTTTGCTAATTCGTCCATTAGTGTTAACATACACTCCTTCATTATCATAGCAAAGTAATAATTGCACGCCATTGGAATTCGGAAGTGGTACAATGCAATGCGGAATTATAGCTCCCTGTGTCTGGAAAAAAAGCAAACAAATGACATCTCAATGAACAACATATTTTTATACAAATATTGAATAATAAAACTAATTTTAAACAATGAATTTGCATCATCTGTAATACAAAAATACTTACATGCTTAGGGATATAAATATCGTAAACACTGGCAGTGTCAAGATCAACGGCGTGGAAGCCATCCGCCGAGCCGTAGATCACTTTCAGTCTTGTGCCTTCCTCAATTGTCAGATCAACTAGCAAAGGTCTAAAACAAATAAATTACATCAATAACATCCTAGTCCAATTTCATTTTGATACATATTTATGATAGTGATTTAAACATTACCTGTGTTGCAAGTCACCAAAACTTTTAAATGCCATAAACTTGTGATACGGTTTTGGTGCCCATGCGTAAATCTCAATGGAATCCTTGAGAGCGATCACCAAGAACTTGATCCGTTCATATTTCACGATCCTAAAATGTACTGCGCCTTGCAGCTCTCCGACATTGATCCAGCCGTTTCTCCTCTCAACTTGCTGCAAGATAAATAAAACATTTATAAAATATAGAGATTAGTTAAATAAATAATTCATATAAAGTATGCCTTACATCGCTGAGACCGTCCGTACGCAAGATTTTAGACTTAAGCCAACTAAGATAGTACACTCGTACTCTATTCTTCTTTCCAGATACAGTCACAAGAATGTTTTGTCCCTCTAACACTTCCATCTGTTGGAAGCGGCGTCGTGAGATGAGTTGATACACTTTTCCTTGACCGGACCGATCAAGTAACATTAGTCCATTTTCAGTTCCAATAAGCAAATTCACTCCTAAAAACAAAGTGTACAATATATCAAACAGTTTTTAAATTACTAAATAAGTAATATGTATTGTAATATTAACCCCAGAGTGCGGCGCAGAGTATTTCCGAGTTGAAGCGCTTCTTGTACTTGCGTATCTCGGGCGTGTCGGAGGACAGGTCGTGTCCGGTGGGCGTGACGTTGACGTTGACGTGGCTCTCGCGGCGCGACGCGTTGCCCGAGCCGCCGGTGCCGCTGCCAGTCGAGCCGGCGCCGAAGCCGAACGTCAGGAACGAACGCTGCTTCTGTTGCAACGGAAGGAATTGCTGCTGCGACCCCACCGATGAGTTAGAGGGGGAATGCTGCAGCGGGTGGGGGTGCGGGGAGGCCCCCGCCACGAAGGACTTGGAGGGCGTGGACTGCACCGAGGAGGGAAGGGGATGGTGGTGGTGGTGGGGGGCGGGCGTGCCGCCGGCAATCGCCTGTCTGTACTGTAACAGAAAACACTCCAGTCAATTATATTGCACAAAGGAGAAGAACTTTTTTTTTAGACAAATATTGATTTACAGATATTGAATATTCAAGTCCTTTACATGGTGATGTGTTAGTCAATTCCATCTCCCAGTTAGTCGTCATTTCAACTATGTTCGGAAAGTTATTAATGGCTTTTATTATCTACAATTTACCGATGGCATAATTTTTGAATAGTGGATTTTAGTAGGCAATGACGCATAACCAATCTCAACTTTCATAACATTTTAGAGAATATTTCACTTTTAAACTACCAATTATCGATGCACAAAATACTGTATTTAATTTCATATTAAAATTAATTATGACAAATGTACTTATCTTATTTACTTATACTGCAAAAATACAAAATGTTCCGAAAAAATAATTGTTATTACTAAAGTTATCATAAAGAACAAGACTCAATTTACAAAATGGTTTTATAATACATGTATACTAAAATTAACTAAAACCACATAAATTAAAAAAAATACAAGTACAAAAATTTACCACACATATCTATGAATCATTTGAATTTAATATTTTACTACTCTATAATAAAAGGTTAAATAATTGATCATTTTTTTAACAAAATGCCATTAACATAATTTTGTATTAGCACTGAAAGCACATGATTTACATGAAAGGTAAATATGTTGTGATACAATAACATTACAGATGGTATATAATAGAAGCGTATATTCTATGTAATGCACAAGAAAGGTAAAGAGTATGCTATCGTAACAAACAACAGCCTATTGTAACGTATATAAAAGCGTTTTCTTCTTGCATCAATTCGTTTCGTACTTACGCAGTGGTAACAGCTGTCTGCAAACAGGTCGCCGGGGGCTCCAGGGAGTTTGCATGATCGACAACCATTATCACATTAATACTATATACTAATAGCTCCACATGAATATTGTGATCTAAACGGGGTCACCAACAAACCTTTTTACCAATTCTAATTATATTTTTTAACACTATTAACAATGGTTTTATGTTTCTTTTCAACCAATATGTAAATATGTAATAAAAAATATTAACACAAAATTACTAAACTCCACAAATTTTATGTTGATAGAATTTAAATTAGTATATTGGATGTTTAATGAAAAATAAAATGATGTTGGTAGCCCCATTATTATGTTAAATAATGATATAACATTGTAAGTAACAAATGGAATCTAGCTCGAATTTATCTCTTTATTAAGCTATATGGTGAATATAATACTTTGATATATACTTATAAATATTTTTAAAATAAATATATTTTAATTTGAACACATGGTGTATTTTCAAAATGTGTCTAGCGTAGCTATTAGGCAGCGTAAAATTGAGAACTCATGTTGTCTAGCGTATTATTGATTACCAATGTTGGATATTATAGTTAGAGCTAGATATGAAGATAGACGTACCTCTTCGCTGGTGGATTTGTCATGGCGAGGCGGGGTAGTGGGCTGTCCGGCTTGACTGAGCAAATCCGGAAGAACGGAACTAGTTCGGGAACCACTACCTTCGTTAGCACCACTCGAACGGCCCTGCAATGTCATACTAGCTAGAGGATATCCACCGATATCTTTTCCAGTTAAAAATTCCATTATGATTTGAATTAATTCTTAATAAGTGTAAAATTGCGCAAATACAATGTGTGAAAAGCATGTATTTGTTCACACATTCTTTTTAATTTAGCAAATAATATTGTGTGTGTCATTGAAAAAAATAGTACATCATACTTTTAATCTATGGGAAAATTTTAACTTTTCAACAAATGTAAATGTGATAAGAGTTCATGGATATACAAGATGATACTAACCACACCAGAAAAGAGACATTTTAACGATGCATTTGGAAAGAAATGACGTCACTTAGTTTGTTTCACAAAAATGTGAATAAATGAACGAATTGAATACGCAAAGACGCTAAATACTTTGCATAAATAAACCTCAAACTTAATTACCTATTTAAAACTAATACAATGGCAACTTGAGAATTCTATTTTACTAATTTTGGTAGCAATTATTAAGAGTTCAAAAAATTTATAGCATAAATAAGTAGACTAAACCTTATTGCGTATATTTTAATGTAATATAACGGACCAAAATACTAAATAGTATTCAAATGAAATAAATTATAGATATTATCAAGATTACAGACTATTAAACATTGTAAATTATTACTAAAAATAATGTATTCAATATAATCAAGATTGAAAAAACTAAAATACCATATTACCTATACGATTTTATATTTATGAGACATAATAACATAAAAGACATCCACAACAAATTTATTCTTTTACAATATATTTTAGCATAATAATGAAAGACCGCACGCCATCAATATTTAATTTTTAAACATGTTCAAAATTGAGGGCGCGATGTCTTATAGTGTTAACCAGTTTACTAGCACATATTACAATGGTGCGCTGTGAGCGAGCGACAGACGGCGACATACACAAACACGGCATAGCCAACGCATGCAGTTTGAAAACAACACATTCACAAAAACGAACAATTTTATATTCTTTTATTTTTCAGCTTCTGCGTGATATCGTTAGGCGTTCATTCCCAAATAGTTGTTAAATATCCTAAGATTTTTAATGGCATAGTATTGTCCTAACACTTTCACTCAGCGTTTCTCCAATTCCTGGCAGGAAGACGGTAGTCGCGCACAGATTAAAAATCGATATAGAATTAGTCGAATTAGTAGTTGCTGTCAAATGTTAGTATTAGATGTTGATGAAGCGCGGGTTAATTTTAGTGAACATATGAATACATAAATATACCCAATGTAATGCATCGTTTTGCTTTAAATACCCGTAATCTAGCTCAGAAATACTAGAAGATCTACTTTTGACGAACTACTTCTAGATATATTAAAAAATATAGGAAATAAAAACATGTCACGCCAAAACGTAAGACGTGTGAGCAATAACTATGTACCCTCGATATCGATCACTCGTTATTGAGGATACTACTAATAAATACTTATAAAATCCATAATAATTAGTTGTATCCATTCCCACGCATAAATAAAACCGCCACACCAATAGCTACATAAAAAACTCAGAACAGGTCGTCATAAACAGTCATAGCATTACAGGTGGTTAGTTTAAACTATGTTAGACAACTCGTACCCAACCAGGATTAAGTATATAGATATATTAATCAAACTATCCCGAGCAGTGAGCAATTTACCTGATCCTGCGCGAGTACCGCTTCCTGCCCACAGTTTGATACGTCAGTTTGCCGGTTATAGTGGCAGTTCCTTCTGAACACAATGTCCGATTCCGTCTTTTCCCTTCGAGGTTTCACAACATTGTTCGAGTCCTTGCCCAGTGATTTGTTTTCAAATGTGTCGGCTGTGAGATCAAGCGTGCCTTTCTCGAAGGACGTGCTGCTACTGAAGCAGATACTAGTCGCCGGTGAGTCGCTGTTCACGCTGCTCTGGCGGCTAGTTCCGTTATTCTCGCTGTCCTGTCTGATAAGGACGGCTACATTTTTCAACGCCTCAATTGGATTATTAGCGGATGTTTTTCGATTTGTTATCTTTTTGGACTCCACTTGGGAAGATTTCCTTAAACTATCGTTCATTTTTATGAAGTCTGTCAGTATCGGCTCGCCCGAGGAAGCCGGTTTCGTGATTTGCTTTCGCGAGTGATTGAATATTCCGCTGGAGCGCTGCTTGTTCACTCCTGCTGGGCTTTCGTGCTTTGGAAAGTATATAGCGGAGTGGCGAGTGCTCGGTAGAGGAAATAGATCGGAGTTCTCCCTTCTAAACCCTCTGAAGAATCTGTTCGTAGAGTTCAGCTCCGACTCTTGTTCCTTTTTATACTTAAGCATGTCCACGAGTTTCTCTTGGGGCGTTTTCTCTATGGGCTTATGGAACATTTGCTTGTGCCGTGACGGCGGAGTCGCTATAGCTTTGTACTTCACCCAGGCGTCCTCGGATTCGATTCTGGATTGGCGTTGCAGTTGGGCACGCTTCTGCTCACTTTCCTTAGTCGGATCCTTTTTCTCATCCTTGTCTGAGGCTTTGGAAGGGAAAAATCTAGCAAAGTCCCAGTCCTTTAGTAGAACCGCTTCGTCGACGTCGGATTGCCTTTTATCGGTTTCAGCAATCTCCTTCTGTCGTTTTTTAAAATAAAAACCGATGCAAAAAATAGAAATAAATAATAGGAAATAATAAACATCGAACTGAGTTATATGTTGATTTTGCTCACTAATCTTACTTTGGCGTGAGATAATGGGAAATTTTGTTATGTATTTTATCATAATCATAAATTTGTTCCCACAGTATCTTTGCATTATTTGAAGTACAGAAATAGGATAAAGCTATGCAAATGTTGTCACAACAGAAACAAAGACATTTAGTAGCTGCAGTAATGTTGCCCTTATCTCATATATTTTGTTGCTTGTAGAGAATCTCCGTACTTAGTTCCTTTAGTCAATATTAAGGTTATCTACAGTAAATTGTAAAACGCACATTTAGTTCATTCGAAATCAAAATAATATCTAGACAAATTTTAACTTATCAAATACAACAACATAAACTCCAGATAGGTATGATTAATTTATTAGCCTTTGTTTCAGATGTGACTTTATGGCATAGTACTATGAGCTCGAGACATGAAAACACAAACAGGCTCAAATCAACATTGTATCGCAAACTGCTTGGTTTACCCAAATAATACAAATCGTTACGTTATCTATTTTATATTAGTACACAATCAATTTAATTATAATCAGTTATAGTCTTCGAAAGATTGGGTTCCTGGAGTTAACACCATCCAGACAATATAAGAAATAAACACTAAATTTTTCTTAATAAGTGTGATAATTCCGCCATTAATTGACATTACGGATTGTCTATGAGTTGGATTAAATATTAAAATAATACAGTATAGATGTATTGTTCGGTTTTTGAAGGGTATTGCCAGAGTGGAACAGTTTGCGGTACAAATGTAAGCATCAGTGTGTGCTGTTTGAGACTTACCCGCTTCATGACGAGCGTGCGGTCAGGGTGGGCGTCGTCGTCGTCGGGCGTGGGCGGCAGAGGGCGCGTGGGCGCACCGCCCGACGCCGCGCCATCCTCCGACACCGCCGCCAGACCCGGCCTGTAGCAGAACTCCGGGCTGACAAGCCAAACCAAAACCGAAACCAGGACGTGGAAGGGGAGGGACAAATAAATCGTATGGTGTGGTGATAAACACAAAATAATTTGCAACATAAAAGAAAAGAATGAAATGATTACATTAGTAAAATTTTGATATGATTTGTTAAGATAAGGATAATTATTTTTTACAATTTAAACTACAAATCTTTCATAATGATCAAAATCGATTAACCAAAACACAATGGCATAAAAGTACTATTTCTACATAACCCTGAATGAGCTTACCAAGCGACTTTTTTTGAAATGAAAATGATTAATGGTTAATCATAATAAACTAGTCCACTAAAACAACAAGTACAAAATTATAAATGCAACACCAATGAATATATGACGAACATAATAATAGAACAGTAAACAGTATTGAGTGACAATGTGTGGTAGACTCACAGTGGCTTTGGTGGATCGCTGGCCAGCAGGGTGCCGTCATTGCGCACTCGACCTCCGCTCTCTTCGGCATCGGAATCACTGTCCGAGTCATCGAATGGAGGCTCCGCAGCATTCCTCTCTATTGGTGGCCCTGGAATATTACAAATATTTTTTTCTAGCTATATGTTCCCAGAATCATAGTGATTAACAATATTATAACGGTAATTAAATTATTATCTACCCTGTCCATTGGTAGGCGCTCGAGGCGGTCGGTTCGGCGGTTCGTTGCCGGACACCACGCCGAGCTCGTTCAGTTCCGCCGCTAGCTTGTCCAAGTCCTGTCAATACGACAATATTGCAATAAAAGAAAAATGTAAGTGGCCAGTGATAAATTAAAATAAAAAACGAACTACAAACCTCTGGTCTCCTCAGTGGACGCTGCACCAGTTTATATTGCATGTGCAAAGAAAGTTAACAGCGTGACATGGAAATAAGAAAAAAAATAAACCAAAACATGAAAAAAAAAATAAACCAAAATGCATTTAAAGAAAGGAACATAACAAAAAGGTTTTGTGTTAGAATTGATATAAAAACTTTTTTAAAGTAAAACTTTATCCATATTCAGAATATAAATAATGACACATACATATATCACTGGATTAAAAGGAAGTTACCAATTTTGCGATGACAAAAATACATTGAGAATATGAAAACAAGCTCATATTATATTTTCATTAACAGAAGTTATTCAGTTTTATCACAAAAGACATAACATTTTATAGACATAATAAAAGTAATTAAACAAAAGAAGAAACTGTTTTTAAGATTTATTTTAAAACAGATTAAGACAAAGGATTTCATCTGATCATAAATATTACATGAGTAATAATTATACTATAGAATTGACTGCTTTACAAAATCCATTCTGGACACAAAAAAAGAAATGAAAGAAAACTGCAAAAGATATCTAAGTTAAAAGTACAAAATACAACTATTAAAGGTTATTATACCATTATTATACCAAGCAATTAAAGTACAATACGTATTAAGTAAGATGTGCGTGAACCCGCGCCATAATGTGATGTAATAAGGAAATATCCGTGTAAAAACCGATATTTCTATTATTATAAATCTGAATCTCCAAGTTCAAAAAAATAAAATATTTGTTGAAATTTGTATAAAGGTCATTGATTCGCACATAATTATTTAAAACGCGTAGCAGAAAATGATTCTTTTCAAAATCAGATCATAAATATTAACTGTAGCCTTTATAAGGCAGCCATTAACAAATGTATACAAAGGGAAACAAAATATTATCAAATAAAATACATACTATAATGTTTGAATTCACATACCATAGGTTTGAACATGTGATGTGAGCCGCGCTGCGGGGGCTGAGGGCCGCTGGCGGGCGGCGTGCCGTTGTTGGAGCCCGAGCTGTTAGATGAGCCTGAAGACTTGGGAGTGGGAGGCAGAGGCCTGTATCAGATTGTCCTTATTAGTTTACCAGAAAAGCACAAATAAATAGCTATTTAACACATTCCATGTCATTATTTCGTATTAAAGTTTTACATTCGTTATACCTATTAAAATTATAGTTAAAGCATATTTAAAATATCACCAAATATAGTCAAAGATGCAGTTAAAATAATACTGACCTATATTTATTAAGCTGCTGTGCCTGTGGGTCCGGCACAACAATCAGTCTTTGTGGAATGGATGGCCTTGCTGGCGGCCCAGGCTCTGTCACATCAAGATGAATTAATATCATAAAACTAGTTTACACAATAGTAGAATTAGCTATCAGTACATTAATACCTGGAATTTCCTCGCGTTCTTCACGCTTACTATTACGTTTAGGGGGTGGCTGTGGCTGAGCATCGGGTCCCGAACTAAAAGCAAACATAAAAATACAATAAAATAAAATCAATGTAACTAACAAAGATAGTTTCTTATACCATGAACACATTATTTAAACTGGTGTAATAGTTATTACAATTTATGAATTATACTTTTAACGGACTAGCCCAAAAAAAAAAGGAATTAGAAGTTACAACCAAAATAAGATTTCTAGTCCACTATGTGTGTTACTACTAACCTTCCTTCTTGAATCTGTTGGAAGTTTCGTCGTAAAGTATCACTGGTCTGGTGAGCTGCAGCATTATGAACAATGGATGATGGCTCTCCTGCCACCGCATTGTCCTCTTCCTCACCCTCTGATCCGGAATATTTGTACTCTTCCCTCACTGAGCTGTCCTGCTTTCTCTTTTTACACCTATCTATATGATCCTTGAGCTGTATTCTCACCTGCCTCTCTGTTGGTTGATCCCTGAAAAATTAATTGACTTTTTAATATCATATTTTATATATTGAAGGCAAAAAACATTTAAATGGGAAAAGAACAATTGCTGTGACAGAAAGTGTCATTAATAAGATGTAACAGTGATGTATTTTACTAACCTTATGAAGGAATGCTTCAGAAGTTGTTCAGTGTAGGGTCGTTGATGATAATCTTTTACCAGAACAGTTTCAATGAAACTGTGGAACTTCTTAGCCCACTTCTTAGATTTTAATCGCGGTGGTGGATTCCTAGACAATGCAATTAAATTAATAAAGTTCATAACAAAAAGACATCAAATAATTCACTTCTTACAGTGAATTTCAACTGTAGTATGACATGTATAAATGTCTCATTTAAATAAAGATAAAGATGGCAACATTCTTGTGATTTAATTGTTAAGACAGTGGAAATTCACCTTTATATACTCAAAACTACTAGTGTAAGATATACCTCGGAATAAGGAAAAGTGCTCGCATAGGATGAAGGTCACAGAGAGGTGGTTGACTTTCAGCCATCTCGAGTGCAGTGATACCAAGAGACCAGAGGTCAGAGCGATTGTCATACGTTGCGTCAGGGTTCTCATCGCATGCAATAACTTCTGGCGCCATCCAATACGGAGTTCCAATGAATGTGTTCCTCCTACCGATAGTTCTGTCTAGTTGTGCTGACACACCGAAGTCCACTAAAGAGAAGATAAAGCACATATTAAAAGTGCTAAATCGAACATAAGCATAATTTTAATAATTATTTTTAAACATACCGAGTTTCACTTCAGCATTATCAGTGAGTAAGACATTCTGTCCTTTAATATCTCTGTGGATCACTTTGTTTGAGTGCAAATAGCTCAAACCTCTCAAAATTTCCCTGCAGATGTATGAGATCCATTCTTCTTTAAGTGATTGCCCCTTAGTCGATTTAACTAAATCAGTCACAGAACCTAAAATAATAATTTTTAAATCAAAATCATGTTATAGTGAATAAACAAAAACTCTTTTCTAAATATGTATGTAAACATTTCGTTTGTGTGTAACACTTAAACTGAATTTCTTAAAAAATTAAAAATACTAATTACAAAGTAATTACATATTCTAACACAACAATGCTCTACCAAAATTAACAATACCAATCCACATTTGTATGTTTGAACAATACTTTCCCAGACTGGTTTTTTTAACAAATAACATTACTGTAAATGAGAAATGTAAAGATTTTTAATTCAATTTCAACAGAAGAAATTACATTTAAAATTAAACTTATATGGCATCGCTTTTGATGTTGAAACAACACAATCATATCCTTATTGTTGTTACTTTGTTGTCTATACTATATGTCTAGCATTTTGTGGCATTTATTGTGGAATTATATAAAACTTGTAATAAAACATATTTTTCAGAGATCTTTCTGTTTCTACCTCTTTTTTTTAACAGAAAAAAAAGATATTGTCATCCTCTGTTTTACAGTGTTTTAACAGTGGAAACCCACTTGTATTAATCAAGTTTGATATAATTGGTCTAATACACACCAGCACCACAATATTCCATAACCAACCACAGCTGGTCATCTTTTCCTGAAGGTGTTTTCTTAATAAATGCTCCATAATATGTGGCAATGTTACGGTGGTTAGAGTATTTTTTTAATACATTGATCTCAAGCTTTATCTCTTCTTCTTCATCTTGTGTGACATCCATTACCTTGATGGCAGCAAGTTGACCTGTCTTTGTGTGGCGGCCCTAAAATAAATATTTATTATGCTATGTAATAATGTTATGACACTATACTATAATTCATAACTATTTTTTTTATTAAGGCCAAGTATTATCATTCAATTCATTATTATTATTTCAAATTGATGAGATTTTACAATTGCTTTTTTATTGTGATAACCTTAGTACTATGGATTTAATGTAAAAAACAAAAAGAAATAGGTCACTTTCCTTTTATAACACACTTAATAGACATTAATTCCCTTCGTTAACATTAATAGTCAGTCTTAAATTGTACAGCTCATAAGGTCAACCAATTATGACTAAAGTTGAAAATGATAATGGATAGGAAATTCAGTCAGATATTTTCTTGTAATAATTTTGATTTTTTTCCATTTGATTGTTCGAAGAATATATACTGAATTGATCTTAAAGTTATGATATATGTATGTTCATACATACCTTGTACACTTGGCCATAGGTGCCATTTCCCACAACTTCAATAAGCTCAAATATACCAGCTGGATCCTGAAATTAAACACGAAGGAAGTAGACACAGAAAAAGAATCAAGAGCTAATTATAATCCTCAATAGTGAACCTTCAATATGATTCACGCCCTGTGAGATCATTGCCCTTTGTAAGGACTTTTCGGCGAGAGTCTGGCTGCCGACCAAATTATTTATTTGATCTATTTAATCTACTTAAATTAAAATAATTACCTTTAATGCACCGAGGTCAATGTCGTCTAGTGAACAATTTACAGACGGTGCTAGTTGATGCGCCATTTTGAGTATATTGTCACACACGAAGACAAAGCACGAGAACCTCACATCAATATAAAAAGTGTATAAAAACTCCTAAATTATGACATTGGAGTAGAGTTTAATATTATTTAGCTATTGAACAATTAAATAATTTATAAAACACATTGTTTACTATTAAAATTACAGTAAATTACAGATACACAATCTATGTGCCGCACACACACCCGGCGGGGATACCACTAAAGAAATCAGACTACTACCATTGTAGGAGATTAACAAATGATGAAGTTATAAATGGCAACATTGGAGTACCAAATTTTATCTTACTGTAGCTTTTAATTTCATTTTTACCTTTTTTTAAATTACCTTTGTTGACCATAAAATAAAACAGGTATAGGTATTTATTTAAAACTTAAAAATAATATGCAAATGATAATCATACGGCTGTAGACTGTTCATTATATCAAATATCAAAAACTATTATTTATTATTTCTCTTGGCTTTTGTTGTATCAAAAAATATATTTCAATTAAACCAGGAACCACATAATCAGTAAATCACTATTTTATTACAGAAACAATTTCCTATTTCAGTACTTTAAATTACGCATCATGTTACATATTTCTTTAAGACTTAGGACTTTTCTGTAGGCAGCCTTTGTAAAGTCGATCCCAAGTCCACCCTATATTGAACGTTTAAAATCAGATTATTTCAAACACATTCATGTCTATTGTAATTTATTTATTACAAGTTCAAGATGGTTGTTAGGTTTCGAATTCTTTTTTAAGCTTTTGATAATGTTTTGTGATTGTGGTGTGGTGGATGAAATTGTTTTATTTCTGGGTAAAATCTTATCGATAAATGTATAATAAGGCTGTCCAATTAAAAATTAAAAAGGTGATTTTATACATATTATTTTTTTCTTTTAAAGAAAACACATTCTAAAGGGAATAATTATATTGTAGTAAAATATGCTTGCCGTTATATTTTACGAAGGTTTTTAGTTCATGTGTGGCGTTGTAGACGAAGGACTAAATTTAACTTACTAGTTTAAGCGCAGGAGCGGTGTTCTCGGTTCAATTTGTGGACGAATTTAAATGACATTCGTATTATGTAAGCTGCAATCTTATTAACTGTAGAACTTAACTTAACGCTAAAGTTTTTCAAAGTTTTAATTTCCTGGTATCGTGTAACACTGAAATTCACCGCACGGAATAATTCAACTACAAACCTATAACAATAGTAGGATTAAAAACATAGGTAGTTAATACTTCGAAGGCAGGAGGAATTGGTTTTGGTTTTAATGTCTCTGCCTATTTTTATAGAAAAGTCCCAAATAATTATTCTTCTGTTGTTATATTGACGCTATATGGTCGAATTATTTATAATATTAAAAGAAGTTTGTTTTTAAACAATGATAACATACACAAGCACCAACTGGTGCCCTCGTATCTGGCTGTCATAGGAACGTAAAAATAATTAATGTACAGCTGTTAAAAAATTGGCAGACGCATTTTATTTTATACCTACCATTAAAAATGAGACGAATAACGTACACGGCTATTATATTAACAATTCATAGAAGCCAGAAAAAATATCAATTCAAGATATTATGTTTTTGTTTGCAGTAAAAGCGCTGACTTGTCACTTGCACTTTTCATTGTAGAATAATTTTTAGCTGTATCAGAAGCTCATTTTGATATTAAGTCAGTTAGATATTGGGTCGCAGTAAAATCAACTTTCTAGTAAGTTGTCGTAGGCAGATTAAGCCAAACATATAAGTGAAGCCCATGGACTGGAACGACGCAGTATATGACGTATGGTCTGTGGGAGATAGATGGATCATGGATGGTAGTTAATTAAGACGTTTACTGATGATGATGCATCTTTACCAATATTTATTATGCCGTCGAATACCTTCTCTTATAATACGAAACTACTGGTTTTGGCGCATTATTCGTAGCGTTACTTTAGCTTAAAGTTAATTTTCCTAATAAGAAGCGGATTTAAAAACTAGAAATTGACTAAATATTTATGAGGCATTTAATTAATTCCTTTTAAAAGAAAAAAAAGTTATGTATGGATGTGTAATTTGTTAAAAGAACTTGAATTTAGAAAGTAAATTGTACATAGGTAAAAAAAAAGTAAATGGATATAAAAGTATACATCTTAACTTTTAATTTAAAAATAGGGTTAATAACATTGAATTTTTAAGTCAATGTTCTGTATGATAAAAAATCTATGATTGCCGAAAAAAATAATTCATTGAATAAATCCTACTGATAGCGATATCGCTAATCCAACGTACCTTTGTGTAAGGGCTTTATTTCATATCACTTTTAATAAAAAACAAAGAAATGAGTAAGGCCAAGATGGTCACAAAATTAAATTTGTTAGAGGGAACCAAAGTGTTTTAATACATATTAATACACAGATATTTTGAGAGTGAGAGATGCGTTAATTTTTTATTCTTACTAATACAAACAATTCTTAATACACTGTGTATTGTTACAATTACAACAAAGAAATTTAATCATGATTGTTTGTCAGTGGAAAAATTCAGCGGCGAATTCCAGATCTTCCGGATAGCCTTGAGTGTGAAAGTGCTCTCGGAAGTCCATAGACTGTAATTAGATTTGTTTTTTTATTTTTTTCACATTGTCTGTGTCATTTCTTTCAAAGCCAGCATCAAAGCGTGTTATGTATAATAAAAGTTTCGGTGACCAACGCTATTTACAAGGAAACGTAGGAAGAATAAGAAATGCAATATTTTCAAAGTGCACACGTAGAACTGTTCCGTACCGGTTTTTAGTCTTTTTTATACCGCACAGTTCGACGTATGTTATTGCACAAACAGCAAACTAAAATTATTGACTAGATATTATAGAAGTAAAACACAGGCTCGGTGCTACGTGCGGTGGTGCGACCACGGCGGCTTGGCGGCGTGGCGGCGCGGCCGTGCATACCGAATCGTAAGATCAAAGCACGCATAGGTACTTTACCAAGTCGAACACCCACACGTATCCGCCACGTCGCGCGCGCCCGTGTGTTGGTGGAATAGAACACACAGACGCGGGCCCGAGGCAACACTAATAAAAGTATAATAAAAGTTACCGAGACAGAAGTGCGGCGTACGGTACTATTTGTTTGGAGGGAGGTTGGAGGCACTCATACGAGCGAGGGAGAGGCTGCGTCGGCGCGGGCGGCGGGCGGAGGGCTGCGGGCGGCGGGCGGCCAGTTTACCGTTGCGAGGCGCGTTGTGCGGCCGGACGCTGGACCGTCACCCGCGCGCCGCCGGCACCCGACACCGATCTGAGCAGCCTCGGCTTGCGCCCCGGAGCCTCCCTGACTTCGTCGCACCCCCTGCCCTACATCTACACACCGGGGTTCGATAGTTCCAACGCTGTGCACACAACGGGCTGTTTATAAACTTTATATTCAAGTCTTGTTCTCTAACGTAGACGCAAAGTGCTACAACTCGTGCTTATTTCACTGAAGTGCTAATCCGATTTCTCATACTTTTTGGATCGCATCTCCATTGGCTAAGGTAAGTTTTTCTAATTTAAAAATTGCACTGTAATGTTTTTGATAAATAACAAGATTCGCTTCGAACGTGAGGTTGTCGGTACGCAAACCCACACATACATGCAGTGTTGGTAAATGACTAATACAAGTAGACAAATTCCAATTTGATTTTATATACAGCACGTATAAACTGTGGTCTTAAGTAAATAATCTTTGTTCCTGAATCGTCTGTGCTTTTCATTTTTTATAATAATTAGTTATGTATACTATTAGTAATAATTAAAGTTTTATTTTTACTGTGATTTTAGTTTTTGAAATAACGTAAATCGTTCTAAAAATACTATTATTGATAAATATTTGAAATAAGATTTACAATAAGTGTGCTGCAATCTTTGTTAGAAAAGTTATAAAGTAGCTGCCACATGTACACGAAATTCTTAGAAGCGTACAATAGCTAAGCATTGCCGTCTAGCAATACACTTAACTTCTGCTTTATTAATAAGACAAAAGTAATCGATGCTTTCTAGAAGAAATTAACAATATTATTTATTTATGTAAATTTAACACGTAACATAACTAACTACTGAAACACAAAGCCACGTGTTAATCGATTTGGAAACATAGTTATGAACCCAAATATTTTTAAAAATATGCTTCTTTTGGATGACTAACTTTAATTGATTCTTGTCAATGATAGTATTTTGGCTATATAAAATATACATATCTTGTATTTAAGCGAACTAAAACGCATGCAAATTTAGTTACAGAGTTATTGATGTTTAATAACATTTATATACATACATAAGAATGGAATAGTAATATATTCTTCTTATACTCAACCATTACAAGCAGTCATTTCGTTTTCGTATTGGTAGGCAATTGCTTGCTTATTAAATGATTATATACCTGATTGCTTTGGTATTTCGTAGTATCCTATATCCTATAATGTTTTTTCTAATAAAACACTTAGAACATAAGGATATTCTAAGTGTTTTTTCCTGCAGTTTTCCAACCAAAATGTTTTTTTTATGTTGTAAAACCTAGTTGTTCGTCAACGTCAACGTTCATCATTATTTAAAAAAAAGACATGCACAGTATATAGCAATTGAAATAATTACTGGATTGCCAATCAATACAATAGTGTTGATATTGTACCTAATGTTAAAGTTCCAAAAAATAAATGAGTTAATATCGTAAGTAGTATAATAAAAAGGCTTATGTATTCCTGATGTACGGTTATATATATGTTACATACTGATATTAATGATAACTGTGTTTCAATGTTCAATCATTCTTAATCAAAATGTATCTTTTTTTCTTGATATAAATCATTACAAATTTTTTCAAACAAACAACTATGGACATTATTGTTTTTCATATAAGACCGTGTACTTAAAGACAAAACAGAGAGAAATTTGGTGTTAAGTAACCATATTCACACCATCTATTTTTATCTCTAGTACATGAAGATGGTAACGTAATAATGTCTTATTCGATGTCCAATTATTGTGTTTGTCTTTTGTTGACAAAATATGAACAAATAGTGTGCTAACCGCGAAGACTATAAAATTATTTATAGGTATGTACGGGAGTGCAAAAACTTATTGACGCGATCCTTAGATAAATTAAATTTGTAAAAAGATGAATAAAATTGCTTAGACAAGTAAAATTAGTAAAGAATATCATTATCAGCCGTGCGTATTCATAACGGCCTTATTATATGAGTATAACTTACCGTAAATGAGTTTTTTTAGGGGAGATTCATCTTGTAACACGATGAAAAGAAGGATGTTACACAGGGTCACTGATAACAATGGCAAGATGCTTGTTAACTCGAAGGTTGCACACAATATTGATGCAACTGATTAGCTTTTGGCAGTTTAACAAATTATCTTATCACTTTTTATTGCAGTATAAAAACGGTTCTAGTTGAATGCTTTGTTTGTCAATTCTTTTTACGGTTCGTTTTGTTTTTGAAATGTGACGTGCGCGTTGATGTCTTTTCTTCTAACAATAAAGTTGTTCATACTTGGCACTAAATTATATCGTAATTTAAATACCTTTTTTCAATTGATTGACTTTTTTATATGACTTCTCATGGATATTGATATTTAAATGTAACAAGTTATTTTAAAAATAAAAGCAAGAAAAGTTATAAAGCGCGATAAAATGTTAACTGTACTTAGATATTTTTGTAAATATTATTTTTTTACAATTTAATCGATAAATTATACAGAAGAGAAATACATTTTGTATTGTAATATAACTATGTATTTGTTTAACTTGTTGCCATTTTAGTACCCAAAAACTGAATGGAAAGCTACACAAATTTGATTCGTGCAAATACAACTAATGAATAATTAATAAATGAGTACATAATATGTAATATGAGATAGTTGTATTATACATGTGTTTAAATACCAAATATAACCAGGTATTTACATTTTTATCTAATAAGGATTTAAAATAACTTTTGCCTGTTTTTAATACTTTATACCATGATGATGCCGCAATGAAAAATGTGCAGTTATTCTAAAACATATAAATGACTCCGTGTTATAAATATTAAAGCATAAACGGTCGTCAATTTATGCGATAAGCAAATGGATCGTTTGCAAATGCCCGTAAAGAGTTTACCTACATGATTTAATAGCCTACAAATTTAAGCCATATTCAGACACGAGTTACCAAAACCGCTTATTTCGAAACTTATTACGATAATATCAACAGTGCCGTGTCTGGCACGCATCACAAACATAACTCTACTACTAACTCGATTATATCTTATTGTTTATCATATTAACATGTATTAATGATATTTAATAGTACATATTATTGCTATTTAAATAAAAAATATATAATTAACTTTTGCTAAAGTGACGTGATTACTTTTGTATAAACAGAGCCAATCGTGAATATAAAAAGTAATGTCAAATTCACCTTGACGTTTTTATCTTATACGTCGAATCGATATAGACCAGAAGTGCTTTAATTTAATTATTTTTATTTAATGCTTACGCTAAAAACTGTACTACACAAGCTAATTATTATATATTGTGTTTTAATTTATATATTAAATGTTTAATTTTCGTTTCATAGCTGCAAAAGTGGACTAAAGTTTTCAGGGACATGTTATTACGTTTTATATTTTATGCGTATTATTTCTTAACATAGAACTTGTAAACAAAAATTAAGTCGCTTTAGCAGTCCATGTATGCTATATTTCGTAGAATCGCTGTGCCTAGTACGCAGTTTGCAGTCGCTGCTATAAGCACTGCGGACTGTACGCCAACCGAAGCAGTTCGTGTATGTTGGCCTTTAGCGTTATCGATATAGAAGTTTAATTAAAGCAGTAGTGGATTTGCATTCCCTGTATTCTCGTTATATTTAATCGACCTAGAATAGGGAGTTATGTGTGAACTGAACGTCCTAAAATAATACAATCCAATAGTTTTACAATGAAGTAAAATTATAATTTGTTAACATGTATCTTATATTCGCAATTAAATAATTATTTAAGGTTTGGCTGGTTGGTAGTAAAGTATGTTTAATAGCCTTTAATTATATTATATCGTTCGGTTGTACTAAAACATTTTATAGCTCGCTAATATATTGAGGTCATATCTTAATTAAAATAAAATTACTACGTAGATTGCAGAATTGCTACTCTGTTTTCGTGCTTAGTTCACCAGAAGGATGTAGTTTTCTTAATCTGCTTCCAGATTAAAGATGGAACTTATTAATAAATATTATATAAATATACCTAATGTACAGTCATTTATATAAATTTTATTTTCGAAAAATAGGTATATGTGACAATATATTTGAATCAGTAAAACTATTAAAATATACAAGCGATAATGTCATGTAACAGAATATATTAATTATTAAAATATGTTAATATCTTTTGTTGCTATCTAGGATCATTACATACAGATTATTTCCCACATATAGTCGGTGTGTAAATTGATAACATCAGCACGGCAGTAAAAATGCATTTTATTCGTTGTTAAAATTCTTCTTCTTCTTTGTCGTTGCAGTCTTATCAGACTGGTCGTGGTCATCACGTATCAGTGACCCGCTTTACCAGGCGCCGCCACTCCTCCCTAGTCGCTGCTTTTTTTGTACATTGGTGCAGGGGGACATCCACAGCCGCTCTGATTTGGTCGGTCCACCTCATAGGCGATCTTCCTCGTGGTCTATTGCCCTCAACTTTCCCCTGCACCACCAAGCGCTCGATGGATTCGTCATCACGTCTACAGACGTGACCAAAAAAAGTGAGTATGCGAACCCGAACAATGCATGACAGACGCTGCTTGATGCCGAGTTCTTCGAGGATTGACTTGTTTGTCCGGAATGCGGTCCAAGGTATTTTCAGCATTCTTCTCCAGCACCACATCTCGTGCGCGTCTATCTTCTTTTTCTCACTCTCTCGTAGGGTCCACGTTTCGGACGCATAAAGGAATATGGAGAATACAAGCGATCGTACAAGCCGAGTTTTAATCGCTTTTGTAATGTCGCGGTTTCTCCATATTCTTTGCAATTTCTCAACTTTCGTTGTTAAAATACTTTTGTCAAAACTATATGAGTATTTTCAACAATATTTACTATTATATTTCGTTGTTAACTTGTAAACTTTCCGCGCTATTTTCCACTATTTTTGCATCTATAATTTTCATAATTAAAAAGATAAAGTTGCTCAGTGGCCAGTATGACACCTCTTTAGCAGAATGATTAATATATGGCCAATAAGGAGTTTGAATACGTAATTCAACATACGGTTCGGCGGCATATTATTTTAACTTTACTAATACGTCTTGTAACAAAAATCTCTTGAAAACATTAACAGGTCACAGGTTGAAAAGGAAGATTTTGAATTGACAACCCCAAAGTCGGTAACCTTCGTAAACATTATGTAAGGTCGTACAAGACGCTATTATGTGTAATAAACGGTATTAATTGAGAATCAATCACAAAATTGAAAATTGATATTAAAAGTATAGATTTATTCATATTTTTTTGTGAAATGAGGTAGGTGATATTTAATTTAATATATTTAATACATAAACCGATTTCATTGAAATTCACCGTATCAAAACATTGACTTTTCTGCTAATCGAATCGAAATGACCGACATTGTGCCTTGACCCTTTGTAGTTGTCGAGGCGCTAGGCGGAAGATTTGCGTTCAGTCGACCGCGACGCTCTCGGCTCTCCTGCGCAGAAAATGTTTGTCCTTGCTCTACCATTATGTTTAACCTTTGGCCCTGAAACTTAACCGACAGCCCCATTGCTCTTTGTTGATCGTAAACTCTACACTATTTTTAGTGCTTAGTCATTTGTTTCGACGAAATCTTTTGTTTCTATATTATTTTGACCAGTACACTGTGCTTAAAATATTGTAATAATATGGTTCGTTTTTTTTAATCAATAAATATGTATGTTTAACTTTTGATTTAACTTAATGAAATTGTGTGTGATTGCTGCTTAGATTTGAATTTATAGTTTAGCAGATGCAGTGTTATCAAAACCCATTAGTGTGTAGGCAATTTCTCACGGGAATACAAATGTGTGACTATTTTAATACATGACATGTAGATTTTGAGTTAAATTATAGAAAGCTGAGTACATCAGTGATCATTACTTTTATCGTGAGGAAATTGACTTGAGTTCAGTTAGCAAATTTACGTATATTGCCTATAATACTATATTGGAAGATTACACATTCCTTGCAGTGAAAGTGTTCTCTTGCTGCATGACACATGCAGAACACTTGCCGTTCGCGTTCAATAGTTTTGTGTTAATGAATTTTCTTAGGTACCTCTAAGTAACGTGTTATCATCGATTTATTGGTCTTTTAAATAAAATTATTTTGCTTCAATAAATTATTCTAAAAATATAAAAAAACGTAGCTGATTTTACTATCGAAAATATTGTTTCTAAATTATTAAAACTATAAATATGTAAATTCAACATGACAAGCTGTTAATTAGAAATCTTTATTGAAATACGATACCTAATAAGCGTACAGTGGACAATTTAATTCTTGAAATGACTTTTATTTAATACAAAGATGTGTCACAACAATGTGACACAATTGAATAATGAGGGTGAAACATGTTTGGAAACATTAAGGTTTATATATGATAATAAAATATTATTTATCGATGTGAGAGATGACCATATTAAACATGCACCAATAATTTGAATAAGCATCAACAACGAGATGTGACTTTGTATCGAAAGACACGCTTCATGCCGGCGGATAGCGGAAGTGATCCGGATTGCGTCTTAATGTATATATGAGAGATACATT
Organism: Papilio xuthus; assembly: GCF_000836235.2. Lineage (NCBI taxonomy): Eukaryota > Metazoa > Arthropoda > Insecta > Lepidoptera > Papilionidae > Papilio > Papilio xuthus. Next base: position 2,833,826 of record NW_013530969.1, read on the forward strand.
ATGTATTTTTTAAAACCAAACGGTGTAAAAGCTAATATTTAGAAAGATAAAATTTGTAAATATAAATAATAATAACTATTGATTTATTTCTATAGCCTAAAGTTTTGTCTGTGACCGGCCTTGAATATGAGTGCGGCTTGAACAATATCTGGTATCTAATGAGTTTAGTGAAATAAATAAGATTAGATTAAGCATCTTAGACGTCAATGTTAGAGCGTCAAAAATGAGTTTTAGTTCAGTTAAATCTGTAATATTCAGGAATCAATAATTAATCTCGTTGATGCCTTGTCAAACTTAAGAAATAAGTAAAACGCATGTAATGGATATTTTATAAGTTACAAAAAATGAGTTTCAGTTACATATGACAGCCGAAAACTTTGTTCGATCTTAAAGACCGAAGTGTGACTAATCTGTGCATATTAAACTTCAATAAGATAAAATAAACTTGAGCCGCCATGCAAACATATCTCGGCCGAATGTGTCGTCACTCGCATGTCCGAACGGCACACACACGCGCACACGCACACATGTCGCCTCGCGGGTTGTTTTTGTCGAATATTAGAGGCGAAGAAACCGCCGAATACCGCTAGCACCGTCGTCGGTTATTGCTCTCGGATTCCGCAACAAATTAACATGTATTCGGTACAACTACATTTTATACTTAGTAATTTTTACGATAAATGTTTCTTTGCTATTTGTAGATATGCGAGAAACGCTTTTTAGCCGAACAAGTATGTAACACTTCTTCTCAATTGTCGAAAATTACCATTACGAGCTATTCGCTAAGAACTGGCCAACCAATGTTGAATGTGTGTCAAATGTGTTCAAAGGTTTATGTGCCATGTATCCGTAATGACTAGCAACATAATGATGTTACCTGTCTTATCATCGAAACTTATATATATTAACTTTAGTTAAAACGCTAATAAATATATGAAGACAATTCTTTAGTACAATCCATTTCGTTGTAAAATAACTAATAATTTGGACCAAATAAGGCAAATGTTTTCTCACTTTTTTTCAACATGTTTTCAAACAATACATTAAAGTTATACATTTAGGTATTTGTTTACATTTTGCTTGCGTTGCAGTTATTTTTATTAGTAGAAGTGTGTAACTTTAAGTAATGAAATCGAAAAACTGCCAAAAAGAATTGTCTCATTGAATAGACTGCAATAATTCAATTGATTCTATACTTTTTATACCACTATTAAATCTAGTGTATGAACACAATTCCACTTGATGTTAAGTGGAATTAACTGAAGTCTTAAATGATAGAGAGCACTAGAAAAACAAATGCATTTAGTCTTTTTAAGCTTTCACGTTTACAATTTATATTTATCAGTAATACATCTGAAGTTTCTCTACTGTTGTCTATGGGCTATCAACTAGCATTAGGCGATCTCCTGCTCTTTGGCTTTCTCCAAAATAAGTCTATCGTCACTACACACTTCAATGATGCATATCGCATCATTAACAAAAAAGTTTAAAATAAAATAAAATCGCTTCTCTAAGAAACTACTAAGAACAGTTAGAAGAACTTTATTAGGACCGAGAACACGCCTCCGAACATTATTCTATAAATATAAACCAGTTACTGTAGCTTGTTCACTAAATCAATATAAGGAAGAGGCGCTTCTAATTACATCATAACTGGTAAGGTTCTTCTTCCTTTCTCTCTTTAATTTTATACCTCATAGACAACGTTGATTATATATTTGGTACCCGGAAAATATATATTATGGTTGCTCTTACATAATTTTTTTTAAAAGATTATTTAAAAATATGTTTTAAGAATTATAATGCTGTAAGTTGTGACTCAAATTGTGTACACAAAATATTTAAAACTGATGTTAAAAATATCATTTATTATCTCTGTTTTTTGCTACCTTTAGTAATAGCAATGAAAAGGTTGTTTGATTATATTTGAACACAGGTTCTTTGACACTGCAACCTCACAGAAAAAATATTATAAACTGCAGATTTTCTTTCTTAAATGTTACAATACTTTTAGTTTCCTAGACTTTGTTTCATGATCTCGTCGTGACTTTAAAGGCGCTGAAGCTTAGACAGCTATTATCTTTATAAGCTTTCAATCTGGTAAATTTGTGAAAGCCTTAGTACTAATTTCTACCTGCTTTGAGAAACTCATATTGATACAATCTATGTTTATAACGTTGTTTGTTAAATTTTATTTTAAGAAAGCGATTATTAGAAATTATACGACTCTTCCTTGATAGTTAGATAGTAAAACTGCATTTTAAACAAGGTATTTAACATATATTATTATATTGTGTAATTTAGTGTTTTGTTTCATTATTTAGTTATCATTAAATTTTATTTTTCTTATGATAATGAAGTAAAAACTTTATATAAGTTTAAAAAGTAAGCTCTCACTTTTAGTAATAGTTGAAGATGGAATTAAATCGCTGGGAGCTTTGCTTATTGACTGCAGTTACGGGATAAGCTTTGTTTTCAAATTCAATTGGAATAGAAGTGGTATTTTGAAACGATTAAAAGAATTGATAACAAAAAAATGACAAAAATCAACAAAACTTCAGTTTTATTCTAAGAATGGAACAAGCCATTAATATTTACTTTTTAAATAAATTTATGGGAAACAAATTGACAACATAGTATTAAAAGTATATTTAGAAGATAAATACGTGTAATTGGAATGGAATAGTTAAACATTTTTAACTTTTTAATAATAAAGATAAGTGTTGTTCATCAGCCACTAGTCGGAGTGCAAACGAGACTTCAAATTAAGAACTGGTTTGTTGAAATATTCGATGATAGAGTGCAAGTGAAAGTCATGATTGACGTACATCTTATAAACAGTTTCGTTTTGGTTTTCTATTCGTATCTTGAGAGCGCACGTATGTGTGGATGCAACAAAAACATAAAGTTATTCCAAACGAGCGCCGAGTTTGATAACGACTTCGAATGTCCTTCATCGAGAATTCGATGCGGAAATTAAATGACTAAATTACTACCTACATTCCGAACGCAACAGACAGATCGTGCTCGCTACACTAGGTTTCAATCATTGTAAATTAGTTAAGCTATTTTCTATGTACATGTGTGTGTAATGTGTAATTTCTATGACGTTACTTTTTACACATATTTTCACTAATATTTTTTTTTAAATTCCGAACAAAACAAAACACATGAGAAAACACTATAGAACACCATAGAGAAGACCATAGATCGTATACAATTATTACGTTGGGTACCTCTTAAAAGAAGTATTAGTATGTAATACAGCATAGATTCACTTATATTCAATTCAAAATGTGTTCCCAATTCGTTGCACCACAAACCAACCCAGTTGTTTTTATTTAAAATATATATAGAAATATGGATTCAGTAATCAATAACATTAATCTGAATCGTAAACAATACCAGTTTTTTTCGATTAGACTAGATAAAGAACAATAAAAAGTCTATTACATTTTAATCGAGTTGTCGAACGTAGGATTACGAGCACAATTTAGGTATAAATTAAGTTTTAATTTGTCTCGTACTTTTCCAGTAGTCGAAACGACCTTCAGCTTGTCATAGCCGGAAGCGGTGCAGTAGCAGATAGCTACTAATTTATTTCACCACTAACTATGAACTAGTTGTACTTTCCATATTTGTAGTTGTTCATAAAGGTTAACGGAGTGTTAAGTAGATGCCGCGGTAAATGCCGGTTGGGTAAGGAGTTGACGAGTCCGCGTTAACCCTTATAATTGACTTTTAGTCGAAAAAAGTGCACGTTTCAAACTTTCCACTATAGAACAATTGGTAAAATAATATGCGTCATTCCCTTTATTCGTTATAAAAAACTAGGATAATAATATGTTTTTGTATAGGTTATTCGACAGTGGAAACTCACGGTAAAACCATAAATTTCATACAATGCGATTAAAATGTTGTTCTTAAAAAACTCGTGCTCGTGATTAAATGGCTTGTTACTTTATGCTCCAGTTGTAAATGTGATATTTCGAGTTTTTAAATCTTATGGCGGAAGTTATTTTGCAATTATTGGTTTTTAATTATTAAAAAATATTAAAAACAAATATGTTTATGTTGTTGTTTCAATGTGCGAACGAAAGTTTCTTATAAAGTTGGTTTTAATTATTTTACTTGGAATTAAGATTTAAGAAAATACTTTTATTTACTTTTATGTGCATATATATATTTTCAATATTTAATTTAACAAAAAGATATACAGTTACAGCTTTAAGTTGATTAATTATCTTAACAACCGCTTTACTTTTTATCTTTATAATTTAAACCATTAATTGGAGATCAGCTTTCTTAATTTATGTTTAAACACTTTAACTGTATACTTTACTTTATATGTATAAACTGTAGATTTTTTCCAAATACAATTTTGTAACTATCAAAATTCTTAGACATCAAAAAATTTCTCTAGAATTCGACTCTGTTGTATATTTTCTATATTTGTGATAAACTTTCAAAAGCTTTTTTTTCTATGCTGCATTTAGCCTCAACCAATGCATGCGAAACGCAAACAAAAACATCATCTGTGAGTCGTAGTGAAGCTTAAAATCAAGTTCTAACGAAGAAATGAAATACTAGGTGTGGTCTGGAATTTGAAACTAGTATTGAATAACTGTGTACGTTAAAAGTACTCAGAATAGTTATTCTTCGCTTCCCAAATAGCGGTCGAGATGAATCTGCGAAATGAATAAAGCCGCAACAGTGGTATCCAATTAAGTGGATTGCTAATAAAAGTGAAATCGAAGCGAGTGCAGTGGCCGCAGCGGGCGCGGCGCGCCACTCTGCTGTCCATTTCTAAAATATTTTGAGGACTGTCCACATTTCTAATAAAATTCTATGTACTAATGCATTTTAAGGTGGGAAAAAATTTGCTTAAATATCACGTATCGGATATTTTGCATAGCTTAGATTGTCGATAGGTATTAAAAACATGTTTTAAATTTAATTGTCCCGATATTTGAATAATTATTTTGGTGACTGTGGTCATCATGGCGACGCACCACGATGTTGCCGCGAGGAATACACTCGCTGCTCTTATTGTGGCGCGGCAGCGGCTGGCGGTTCCACGCTCTCGAACAGAATTCGCACGTCGACATGCGGTGTGTAGCATGTACCGCACATGCGCTAGCGGTATCTTGGTATCTCGTGACGCTCGGTGCCGCCCAACCAACGCGTCTCTCGACACGCGGCCGCGACCCATTGTATCTTTTGTTACCGATGACAACATGACGAAATTAACCCGAGTTATGGTAATCGCTCCTAATGTTTGTTCTCGATTCGTTCGCATTAAAATGTATGTCGGCTCCGTCGTACGGTTCCGTTTGTACGACCGTCAGTTCAGATATAATCAAGGAACTCGATTGTCTGTATAAATAAAACCGGAATATCAACTGATTCGCGGCGTTTGTTTGACGACATGCCTACTACAGAGTGGTGTCATTTGACTATTTTTAACTTTAATACTTAGTTTTACAACGTTGTTTAGTTAGTTTCAAATTTATTCTAGAATCAGCAATACGAACAATGAAGCATTTAGTCATCTTGATGCTTTTAAATCCTTTATGTTTCATAAGTGTACATTATTATGGTGTATGTAATGCCCACATAGACAACTTACGATGCACATATGAACAAATTAAGATGTGTGCAGATAGTTATATAAGGCTCATAATACGGGGGTCAAACAACAAGAAAGTATTTATACATAATAGTGTGAGCACACGGTTTTTAAATAAGTCACAAGCGGTCGGGCAGCAGGCATCGGGCATCGGTCAGCGCGGGCCGGCGCGGCGTGCGGTTCATTGCGAGCATGATTTATCGCGGAGTTAGATCCGGTTGGAGCGAGTGGGGCCAGCGCCCACGCCTCGCTCTGCTCTATTATCACGCCGAAATGATCGCTCGCCACTACCTTCAATTATTTACTGGCCTTTGTTGTTAATCGAAGGCCCCGCGAACACTTACAAGAAAACAAGCCAGTGGGCCCAATGGTCAAGTTTATGAATTCAAACAATCAGCTTTCCATTGTCAACGACAAGGACTCATTATATTCCAGCCGAAACAAATGAAGTTGGTAGTTAGTTGGACATTCAAAGTTACAGTTTAAAATTGTTACATTAACAATTGTACCATTTGTAATATCCGCGTCAAAGTGTATATATGGTTACTTGAATAATACCAAAAAACGCTGACCTATATACAAAATGTTACACAGACCGAAAATTGTTATACAAAAGATTCAAATTAGAAGTACATGTCCAACTTGACCATTGAATTTGAATAAACATTCGACATTTTGAAAAATGTTGGTCAAGCGCCACTTGTGTGATTTCCATGTTTCGAATAGTTACGAGACGCGCTTGCTTAACATTGTTAGATATCACAAAATGATACGCTATTTGGCCCAAAAACTTTTTATAAAGAAACGTTACAATTCATCTATTAGTGAGACCGTTGTGATTTCGATCGATTAAAATCGATGATCCCATTTTGATAAGCTTAAATTTCCCTGAATGTACAAATTAAAGCTCTCTAAATGTAAACAGCAAAAATTTGATGAATCTTGTTCTGTATAAATTGACTACGAATATGAACAATAAATGGAGAATGCTTATTTTTTGTTGCATATAATGTAAATAATACTGACTATGCATTGCTTCTTTTTTTAAGAAGAATAAGGAAATGGGTACACTAGAGTACTCTTCTATGATATATTTTCATTTGCAGAAATATGATCGCTTTAATTTGATGCAATCAAGTTTTATTTCTTAGAAGTCAAGTCCTATAATCTCTGAGGCTACGTAACTTGCTTCAGAACATAACAAACAAAGATTATACCGTTGAGATTGTGATATTTCGCAATGATCAAGGTAAACCAATAAGTGCTTTAACAACTTATTATTGGCTCTAATGTCTTGAAAGTGTTACGATTTTAAATGGTTTAATGTTGTTTCCTAATAATATATCTTTCAGATTTAACCTTTAAAGAGTAACTGTACAGTACGGTAAGAGTATGGATTAGTCACCCGTAGATCCCAAAGTAGGGTTCTTGGAACCTAAGGTTTTCTATGAAAAATTACGTCTTAGGCAATCTTTCAATTATTTTGCTCTAAATGAAACAGTTGAGTGTCCCGTTATATATAGGAACTACTTCGTCTGTGAATTGAAAAGGAAAGTTTGAAAAACAAAGATACCGCTGGCAGGTCATGCAAATAAAGTAGAACAGCATTATCTAGATACAGGACGGTGGACGCGGGTCTCACGTTGCCCTCGTGAGTCACTCGATGCTGCGTGCCTCCGCGCACTCCCCGTATTACGGTTACTTTGATATCACCAAACACGCAACTTATAGAACGAGCCTCCCAAACATCGTGAGAAGTAAAAAATAAATGAATAAAATGATTCCCATCAGCGTAGAGAAAAGATATGAAATATAATTACTATTTAATCTTAGCAGTAAGTCCTAAAATGCAAATAATAATTATCGACTCATTTTAGTCTGTGTATATGCATAAGCTTATTGTTAAATATTTCTGTAAGTGACTATTATGACCAATATGCCTAATTAGATTAAGTTAAATATAAAATAATAAGTTTTTCTTGAAATTGGTTGAAATTTTTATAATCATATTCGAGATTGTGTTTCGATAACCAATCGTAAAAGTTTCAAGATGAGTTTCGGGTATTCATATGTTAGTCATCTTATGTGATAAAAATGTACTGTGTGAAAAGTTACCAAATGTCGGTAAAACCTTAGTCACAATATTCGAGATAATATTGAGGAGAATTCTTTTTGTAAATATTTTTTATTTGAAAACAAATCCCTCACGACTAGATCTAATAGGTTTTTAGAATTAGACACAGGTAATTTATTTGACTCTTTTACTAGATGACCTTTTTAAGGTTAGACAAAAATATATTGTGCACGATTACCAAAAAAGTCTGGCTAGTAAAGACTACATTTCAATCCTAAGTCTCGAAGCGGACCAGTGTGATTTATCTTTACTATTTATGTATTTACATAAATTATTTCAACAATATTCTTATTAGTATTTGAAGCTCATTGAATGTTCGAGTCGTGTCAATACTTCTTATTAAATAAAATGCTCACATCTCATTGTAAGCTTAATAGTTGTTCCGGCATCGAGTATCGTCTTGTGTACACTTTCATCGGACCTGCCCGTCGCTTGTCAATGCATCATCATTATTGATTGACCGTCTGACCCCCGATATATAATTTGTTTATTTTTTCTTGCGTTATGACAGATATAATCAATAAAGTAGTAACCGTCGATTCATTCCTCTTGAATGTTGATTAGTGTTAGTTTATTTATTAACTAATTGTGTTCATATTATACACTTCTTATCATTTAATTAACTTTACTCAATACGCTACTGTAATATATTAGTAGGTAAAAAAGGTTTATAGTTTTATCTTGTCACTAATCTTTACGCTATTTAATTTTGCTCACTTAAAACTTATGGGACATATAATTTACATAAATATTGACCACATGTTTCTAAATGAACGATATGAAGTAAAATTTTAGTTAAAATAGTAACCAGTTTATCAGAATGTTATTTTATTCAGATTCTTTTCATAGAAAGCGATTATTTAGTATTAAATTCTTAGTCACTACTAACACTGCAAACGAAAGCTTAGATCTTGAAATAATAACCTTAATTACATGAAAAACTTTAAATAAAAAAGAACGATTAAGTTTTTTTTCATCTAGCTTTCGAATCTCCTCGGCACTAATAACGAAAGCGATTACACATATTCATTTCGAAGTCTCGAATCCGGACTGGCCACTTCAGTGTAGACTGTCGAGTCTCGTAGAATGCATGCTTTGTGATATTGACAACAAAAGTGATGGACGCAGGCACGCGACGGGCCCATTATAAATACAGCGGCTGTCAACAATCGCCGGCCACCATTCTACTGTGTGTTTATTCTGTAAACAGTATTATTTGAATACATAAAGGAGTAAACAGCGGTTAAACGTCCGATGTTCATACATTTGGCAGAAGGTTGATTTATTAATAAACTTGTACCGATGAGTTTCCATATTTTCTTAATACATTACATTAATATAATAACTCGAGTATTTTTTCCTTCAAAATCAAGATAAATACAAGATATATTTTTACAGTACACGTATTATAATTTATCTTATCTAATTTACGGCGCGTATGTGAGCGCCAGTGTTGGTCAGGATCTTTCCAGACGGATTTACACCGTCCAGATTCCTGAAATATTCACGAGGGGCCGTATTAAGAGCACCTGAAACCTTGTAAATGTAGAAAAGACGGGACTAGTGTGTCAGCACTTGTTGTAGACTTATTGTACTAACTTTTTTTTTAATTACACACAAAGTTTAAAATTCAATGTTGCCTTAAATCCTTAACAAGAAAAAACTGTATTTAAGCATCAAAGGACTTCCCTTATATGTAATTTCATAATTATTAGTGTAGAGCAATAGATTAAATTAAGTTATGAATAAACAACTTCTAGAAACTTTTATTTTAGGTAATAATTTATCTTTAATTATAGGATGTGGCAACATTGTAACCTTGTGTAACCTTGTGGTCAGTCGCAAAGTTAATAGTAAAGATACGCTAAACAACTTTCTTCACTGTCACTTGCCTTAATAATATTATACTCACGGTATCCGTGATCAGTTCACAACAATGTAACAATTTACTGCCACTCGCACAGTTGTTAAATGGAATAAACTAAATCTGCACTAAGGGATCACTTATGGAATCTAAGTGTGGAGTTATTAAAAATATTGAATTTTTATTATTATAATACATTAGCTATCGCCAGAGACTCTGTTCGTGTGAAATTAAAAAAAACTTAATAAATAGCTTATTCAATTTATGTTTTACATCTGTGCCAAATTGCATTAAGATCCGTTGATCCGTTTCGGAGATACCTCCTAACAAACTTCCTTCCATCTAAACTTTCGCATTTATAATATTAGTAACTATTAGTTCATTTATTTTTCTGCAAGTCTTTTCATTTATCTATCATCTATCGGTAGATGTTTATCAGACGAATTGACCAATCCACAAATGCCGAAATGTAATAACGTTCCTAAACTTAAAATCAACAAGTTACATAATCATTTATGTTTTGCAAAAGTACAAATGAGAGTTAACAAGGTAATCTTTATTGCTTTCACTTTTGATTTCATAAAATCAAGTAAACAAATATAGAGCATTTTATTAACGTTTTGCATTCCTTTTGTCGTATTTTGGTACACTTGATAAAAATAATATACGTAAAACTTTTTATCTTTCTTCCAATCTTACTAATATTATAAATGCGAATATTTACATGGATGCATGTTTGTTTGAAGGTATCTCCAAAACGACTTGAGGGATCTGAATGAAATTTGGCACACATATAGAAGACAGTCTGGAAGAACACATTGGCTACTAATTATGTTTATTTTTAAATTACACGCGGACGGAGTAGCGAGCGACCGCTAGTTAAGGTATAAAGAGTAAAATTATAAGTCAGTAGATTTATAAATTCTGATACGTATCGACGTGAATACTTTTCTATTATAATTTAGTATACCTCTGCAAATTGCAATTCATCAATACACTTATAATATACAACACATATAAAAATCAAAGTAATTAACATAACAAACTGCACACACTACTAATTAAATAAATGGCAGACAGCGTCTAGCCGTCGCCGTCGGGCGGCACTTAATTAATAACTGATATTCGCAATTGCAATAATTACGGACGCGCTGACTTCGGTATGACATGGTATCGTCACACGAGGGCAGATCAGTAAGGTAGAGCAATAGATAGTGCCGTACTGCCATTGTTACAACAGTACAGCGCTGTTTTAGCGTATGCGTTTAAATGTTAGTATTTATAGTACTGTTTTGCGTCACTAGACTTCCCTCGTGTGAAACGGTATAACGGCATTTGTATTCTTACATTTAAATAACCTCGTCTAAAAAGTGTACCGATTGAGCTGTGTAAGAGACGTAAATCAAATTGAAGATGCCCGATAAAGTGGATAATAATTAGTGGAAGTCGAGAAAGTGTTGGGAGAAAAATTCGTGAGAGCTTGTGTTAGTGTGATTGTACATGTTGGCGGGATATCCGGTTGTTGCCGGCGGCTCGCTGACATTTCAAACGCCTCAGCATCACGCCCGTTTTATTTTTTTTACGCTCATTACAACTATAAAATATTTACATAAAAATAGCGTTGTAAATTATTCAATAACTGAGACAGACATGGTTCCAATACCTCTTTTTTTCTTAAGTAAAAGAGGTGCAGTTGAATTAAGACTAACGTGGCCGACCTCTCTGGTGGACAAAGATTAAGCATTCTGCCAAAGAGTTCACACACTGGCCAGTAAGAAACTTTGACTTTTATTATAGAAAAATATAGGTGAAAAAAAAATAATCACGCGGTAAGTAGTCAACAAGTTAGTGAGATGTAGTGAATAAAGCTTGATGAAAGAATTGTTTTCAATTTGTACTTATTTTTCTTATAAGCAGAACCGCGTTTCAGTTGTTGTTTTTAATTCATAAAATATTATCTACATAGTTCCATAATAAGGTAGTATCATTTTTTCTCACGATATTGTAATACTGTTCAGATGTCTTATCGTATAATTTATTAGCTAAAGTAATAAATAAAATGTTATCTCCCCGCTACTTCAGTTCGTCCATCAATAACGTAATCAACGTGTCGTCGCTCAGTCTCTGCGGTTAACAACTTTTCCTACTGTTTTTCGGACACTCATAATGGTCATAGGGTTAATTATAAATAAGATTATCTAATAATTAATGCTTTTATAAATATTTTTCTACCAGTTTCTATTATTTTAGTAATTTGATTGACGCTTAGATAGTATGTTATAATTTTGTACTATATAAGTTTATCGATTTACGTTTGTTTATGTAAATGTTAATGAAGTGAGATACAAGTTTTAAAACAATAGTAATGCTTAAACCTTAACTAGATTTGGTGAGCATAACTAACTAACCATTCTATACTTTGACGTTTCGAATTTAAAATTCTACCACACAAAAAGCACATTACATTTTTATGTCTACATTCCTCACAATTTTTAAATTAAATAATCACGATTTCAATCGTCTTTTAAACTGATATTAACGTTTTTTTATTAAGCATTTGAAAATCGAATTGAGGATACAGAAAAAAGAAATACAGAGTCGTCATGGTGTTTTTTTACCAGCAGTAAAAAAGGATAAATGGCTGTAGCACCTAGGATGGCAAATCACTTTCTAGTTGCTTTCTTCGCTGCGCACGAAAGACTCTGTATAGGCTTACAAAAAGTATAATATAGCATTACATTACAAGAAAACTGAACTGGCTACTAATATTATATACAAATTATCTATTATTTAGCTTAACAATTTTTTGTGGGACAAAATATGATAAATTACTCTTGAAATTTTTTAAATTCGGCTCGTCATCACTTACATATTTTAGAGTAAAACGATATTTTAATATGTTTTTTAATTCCAAGACCTATACTATTTTATGTTTTTTTGTTTGCTTAATCAAATTAAGTTTTTATCAAAATGCAGTGAAAATAAGTAGATTTGAATTAAATATATAAAATTTATATTATGTATCGTTTAGAAACTTAAAATGTGTATGTAGTGTATTGACTATGGTTTTAGTGGTATCAAGCAAGCCTCAAGCGCCAACGTTATATGTCAATCGTGACAGCCGTCACTCGGCAGGCGAGTGAAGCGCTTGTTGTACGATTGTATACGTGGTGTGGTGTTGGTGAGCCTTAAATTTTTCCAAAGACTGGGACAATAAAGGATATAACAAATACTAATAAAAAAAGTGACATTAAAAATCGTAGTGATTAAATGCCGAGCAAGAACTTCTTATAGTTTCCATTTTCAACGGAACTCTTGTAATGGCTGTGAGACAGATATCGGCATTCTTGCCATTAAAGCCGTAAAGGTAAAGAATGCGTGTACGTATGCGCATTGAAATAACATATTAGTTTATCGCGTTAGTAACACCATCTAACAATTGTACATTACTAATGTAAATAATATTGCCATTATAATTTGTTCACATTGTTGATTATATTTTTATTAGTATTATAATTGTAAACACGATGCCTAGCTCGACAAGAAATATGAAGTGACCGTGCGTACCGGTCCAATTATGCAATGAGCCGGACCCAGGACAATGTTAAGTATTGTATCTTACGAGATACGTGACTAGTTTCATTCGAATTGACTTGTTTGTACTATTTTTATACACGTTTCAAGGAAGACAATTAAGGCAACTGTTATTTACATTAAAATAAAACGAACTTTGTAGGTAGATAGACAGTATTCATTATTAATATATCAGTTTTTATGTAGTCTCTGGATATATTTTGCGCAATTGGTTATATAAGTTTTAAGGTTTTGTTGTGTATTTGTTTGAAAATGGCGTCAGTATCATTAACTATGTATTCTCAATGCGCTTGTCTTGCGAACGAGCTGTGCAGTATATCAATGGAGATATTACTCAGTGAGTTTCTCTTTGTTGCATCCAACACAAGCTTGTAACTAGGCTGAGATCTTCATTAAAGTTTGGACGTTGTTTCACATAAATTGCTTTTCATGTAGAAGATATACCATAGAGCTAACTAAGAATGTTAACGCAATACACACGACAGAGCTTCCATTAGTGAACCATTACCTCCACATTATAATTATAAAATGAAATACGTGTATGGGTACACAATTTTGAACCCTTAACTTACTTAAGTTGAAGCTTTAACTCTGTGCGTAAAATGTAATACAATGAAACTTTTTAACGGAAGTAACAAAAATGTTTGTTTTGTTCATTCACACAATTGAGAAGTTAGAAGGTACTCGTGTATACAAGCACTTGGCACGAGGAGACATTTGTTTTCCACTCCAGTAGAAACGGCGGGCGAGAAGTGCAAGAGGCACGGGCGGGGCGCGTGTGGGGCGAGGCGGGCATGCCCGTGTTGACAGCCCACGCTGAGTTATGTGAGGCATGCCACCTGTTCTTAAATTCTAATGAAAACATACACAGAAATGACATGTTTACAATTCACATTCACTTTAAAAAAATAATTCTTTTTTTATTTCATTTATTAAGTATATCTCTTTAAAACGAACAAATATCATTATTCTAGATCCCTTGTGAGCACAATTAAAGTTATTGTTTAGAATCGAAATTGATTTATTATCAGAGATCAATTGATAATCAAATAGGTCACTATAAGCCGAAGTAAAAAATGAAATGGAAACGGAACTTAATTAAGCTGTACTAAGTGACACTGTCGTTATAAGTAGCCGTACTTCAGAGGTCAGTCATCAATACATCCGTTATACAAATATAATTTAATCCATTTATCGAGTATGAAGGATTTTAGATTATTTTTTTTTCATAAACGCCATATAAAGTACTAAAGAATTATTCAATTCATACATCTATCATGAGTTTTATGGTCATAGTAGTCATTATAAGACGACTAAATTAAATTAGTACGAACCTGCCATAAATAATAATTTAAAAAGTGTACCCATGTACTTATGACGTGTACGTTTCTCTTTTTAATCGCCATGAGATATAACACTCGAGCCATAAATAATAACACGCGTGGACACAAATATTATGAAGGCAAAAAGTGGAAAATAAAAAGCAAAGTGTGTGTTTCTCCACATGATTGACATGACAGCCGCCTCTCACTGTGCGCTGTAACAGACCACATGGTCGATTTATCTTCTGATCCCATAATTCATTGTTACTTTTTCATACCTGCCTGTTCTCGTTAACTTTGTTGTTTTTCATAATTTACTGCAATTATAGAATACTTCCATTAGCATAAAATATTTGATTATCTTACCAAATATTAAGATTTCCCGTCTTTAATTTATTACTGGCTGTAACCCAGAACTCCGTTTAAGCGAAATTAAAAAAAAAACTTTGTAGCCTTTGTGTTCTTCCAGTCTGTGCTCTATATCCATGCCAAATTTCAGCGAGATGCGTTGCGAAATATATTGAATTTAAATAATCATGTTATCTCTTTATAATATCAATATTAGACAGAAATAAATATTAAAAACTAATCTAAGTAACTGAACAGGAAGGAAATGTACGGAGAAGTTACTTGAACCAAATATTAGGGCGAGCAACCTTCTGAACAACTTAATACTCAATGATAACAACTTGCCTTCGCGTGTCTCCGGTTTTTATTTTGACAATATATGAGAACACGTGTATATAATTTTATATCATATAAAGAGATATATTTTTGTATTTAATAAAGCAGAAACATATTTACTTTAAAATCTTTAGAAAATTGTTACAAATAATACAATTAAATTTAATTTGTTTTGCATAATAAGGACATAAAAATATTTTATTATTCTCTAGATTTTAATCATATATGCATATTTTTGTTATGTATTTACAATACCCGATACAAGATAAAATAAGATAAGATCTAAGACTTAAAAATATTATGGTGGCAAAAGAACATTTATTAGGTAATTGAAAATTTCAAAATACATTTCGACGAACTGGATAACGCAATGCCCATCATGTTTAATTAGTAAAATTTTATTAATCCATTTCAGTTTATTGAATACAATAAAAGTTATTATATAAAAGTTTCTTTATAAATACAAATGACACAAATAAAACATTACTAAAAATCATTTTAATGGGCCATTACATTACAAGGCCCACGCACCTCAGTAAATCATAAAATTTATTCAGACATTAAAAGCTAGAAAGGACTCGCGAGGTGAAAGGCTTTTGATTTTCGTTAATTCCGCGTATTTAATAATAATTGACGTGCTCTACTCTTACTCTTATATCGTGCACGCGGCGTCACAATGAGGAGAGTATTAAATGAAATTTTATATCAATAAAGTCGGTATATAAATGTTAATTCTATCGATAACCGAAGTTGATATCGAACATTATTGGATGTAAATTTATTAAAACGATTTACATTTAGTCGCAGCATAAAGCAATGTCGTGCATGGTGCTATTTACATAGCGAATGCTCGAGCGCATAACGTGACTCGCGACGATGATTATAGAGCCGCCGCCATCGTGCCGATAATGCAACGCTATATCTGCGTAATGTTCTAACAATGGCCGCCGCAGTGAAAACACTATACACACCAATGCGGAAAAGAAATGATCGCCGACTTACTACTTTAATGCACTTAAAAATTTTCAAAGTTTATAATTGTAGAATTACAAGTAGCATATGTAAGGTCCGATCATAATAATTGCAGCACGATATGTAAGTAAACATGATCGAAAGCATTCGCGGAGGCTGCGCACGCACAGGCTATCGCGGTCGGTTTCTCTCCGACTGTATCTGCCGATCTCGTTGCAGAGGCGTTTCGTGCACCTTTTTTGGAATAACTCGAGCAAATTTCGTCGGAAACTTTTATTTCGCTCCGCGCGAGTTGCACTCAGAAATCGGATTTTTATTTTAATGAGCCAGTTTCGCGGCATCGTCTCGCTCGCACCCGCCGCTGCACTGAATAAATAAATGAGTTGCTCTACTTTCTATGAGATCGTTTCTTTGGGCGGTCCGATGCGACCGGCGCGGCGGTCGGCGGCTGGTGTCTTGCATGCTGCTTTGTACTCGCTGCATCCTTTGCCGTCCCGAGTGCTATGTCATCATTGTTTTTTATTACAGCATAACAATGTATCGCATGCTTAAATTGATAATCAATATTTATTTTTATATTTGGGTTGTTTTTGATGATTTTGAACAAGTCATTTGCATCCATTCACACGCGCGTACACGCCAACACAAATATGACTACAAGTCTGTTGTTGTATTAACAATAACAATATAACAAATATTCATACGAGTCATGGGATTCCGCAGCTGGTAGTGTTCTATTTATAATGTAATATGTTTTGTATATATTTTTTTGGAAATGAAATGTACTATACTAAAAATATGATAAACAAATGAATACTTGTAATAATAACAAATAATTTATTAATTAATGGTGAAAATAATATATTTACAATAATACATAAAGTAAGTCTGTGATTATTTTGGATATTAAAATAAGAAATGCGGTTTGAAGATTATCTTTTATAATATGTACCGATTTTGAAATGGTCAAATGACGTTGCTTTTGTGTAGTACTAGAAGCGTTACCGGACATGGAAAGGGCCTTATTATTAGTGCAATGCACTTGTATGCGTCATAAGAACGACGCGAAGGACACGCTTTGTCTGGATCAGGTGTGCGCTGAGAGGGCCGCGCAGCGCGAGGCGGGCGCGGGGCAGGCAAGGGGCGCGGGCGCCGGGGCGGCTCTCGAGGCCGCTTCCTGTCGCAGGACTGGTTCTGCGGTTTGCACCACTTCGCTTTGCACCAGTTTCCATCAAGTGCAAGCCTTCTCGCATAGACATTTTTTAAACGACTCCGCATATATTTGCATGCTAAAATATTCTTACATATGAGTAAGTCGCATAAATTACGAATAACTGCGCTATGTAACAAATCTCTAATTGTATTAAGACCGCTTTTTATCTCCTTTTCCTACTTAGGTGCTGTTGCTTTATAAATATAAATAGAAATTATGACGGATTTACATTTTACATAGAGAAAGCGTAGTTTTTGTGCAAAATAAGTATTTAAGAAAAACAGCTCGGAACGCATTAAGCAATGATTTAATTACCTGTCTCAATGACGTTCATAAATTGGTAAAGATATATGTATGTGCAGTTTTTGAATTTTTATCTATCTTTTAATCTTAAATATAAGTGCAAATTCAGTACGGAAAGTTTTCGATATTTCCACTAGGGATTTAACTCTTAACTAAATATTATGTTACTGAATTTAATCCTATGATTACAAATTAGTTATTTACTTTCTAAATGTTTGTTATCTTAATATGTAATTAATTTAATTAATTATTTATTTATAAATGCATTTCATTAACAACACTTTAAATGTTTTATTTCAGATTATACAACTGCAGCAGACATTTGGACGGTACGTGTCCATTAATTTTATTCTATAATTTTTTGCTACATACTACTAGTTTTACGCATTCTGTTTATGTTAATTTCTGTCATTTATATGACAAACACTAAAATAAAATGTTTAAAGTCATATTTATTATAATTTATCATATATTAATTTTATGTCGTGATTTTTAGCAATGTAGTGTATATGCGCGATTTAAATTGAACCCATTGGCAAGTTGGTTTATCCCAACCAATACTCATTGTCTTAAGTTGAGTTGATAAAACTCTACTAAAATTAGTGTACTTGGCTATGATGGAATAAAACTCTACCAGATTTATAAGTTGAAGTTTTGTTGGATGTATGAATTTAACGACCAATTTTTAAGTGTAAAAAAAATTAAGCACTTCGCATATCTCTTGCCATATTGTCGAAGGTAGATTGTAATCGATGTTCGTTCACAACAAAAGACAACTCACCATCAATCTTATTTCTTTACAATATTCGTTATAACTACATTCCTTCCAATAAAACCGCATAAAGGGAACACATACTGCTACGATGTTAATTTTAACACGTTTAACTTTTTTATTCTATAACAGATAATATAAATAGCTTCGTACCGCAAACTTAAACAAAAACAAGATGAGGTGTGGTCTGACAGAGAAAGAGCAGACAAGCGAAAGTGCGGTTAATCTAGGTGTTTTTAACGTGAAGAAATATAACACGTAATTTTGAAAATAACTCGTAGCAAGGTATTCTGTATCATGGTCATTTTGACCGCGTCAACGCGGAAGGGCTTCGCGGTTTTTGACCCAGTGATTTAAAAAAGTGCATGTCGAAATGTTTAAACGATTTCTTCAATAGCATTTTGTACTGAAACTTTAACTGACCACTGATACGTGTAATTTATACAGTTTTTGTTTACTTAGCCATCAAAACATTTGAGTGCGGCCGACATATTTATTAATATAACTTAAGATAACATCTCGTATCTTATATTAAGTGCGGTGATTGTGTTTTATACGGCAGCTTGCCTTAATTTCTGCATTGTAAACATAAGTAAAAGCTACGTATGACGTACTTAGTTAAGGGTTGTTTATTATAAGCAGCTTTTGAGAATTTTCCCGGTACACGAATTCTTTAATTTAGTAGTATTTTCTGTTTTTAAGTTTATATTATAACTTAAGAATGTGATGAAATAGCGTTTATTTGTGTCGTATTTAGAGTGATATTTGGCGTAGTACATAATATATGTAAACAGTGTACTATCGTAGGCCTTCTCTTGAAATCTACACGGCTTAACGGAATTTGAAGAATGACATCCCCAACTCCTCCAAATCATCCCTCTATTACCATGAGTCAGTCTAGTTATGGGATTTTTAATTGACGCTTCGTGTTACCAATGCATACGTGGGCTAATTAAAATTGTTTTTTACATTGTCGATGCATCGCTGTCAGTTTGCGAGTCGCGCCGTCGTCCACCCTCACTTCCGCGTTCAACTGCACCTACATACTCCATATTGTGTTGGACACTTAATGTATTTCGTTCGTATAATTTTATTATCAACATTCATATGTATATGTTTATGCATTTATAAAGTGTCTGCGCCCACATCTCACAATAATTGTACTGCTTTTTATTAACAACAATATTTAATGCAATTTTTGCAATATTTCATATTTACTGTCGCTATGTTTAAAAGAATGTTTATAGAGTAATAATCATAACTGAGGATTATCCAAAAGCCGATAAAAAATGTGGTTATCGTAGATAGATTTAAAAGCTGAAACTTTGAAATAAACATTGCCATCAGCTTCGACTATTATGTAGAAATCGGTACAATTTAAAAGGGCAAAAGTAAGATGCGCGCGCGTTCAAATCTTTTGTATCGACGAATAGCGGAACCGAACACATTGGCATTTTGTTCGCGGTTTTCTACCCGACGAATACTTGCAGTTGACTGACATTTAATCCAAAATTATATTGTGACAGAATAAATTACAATACCAATTTATCTATGCAGGTGATGAATTAAATAACGTTAATAACGCTTTAATTTATAATCATTAGAAATATTCGTAATAATAGTTGAATAAATTTTTTCTTAATTATTAAACATTGTTGTAACGATAATAATATAGTGTCAGTATTTAAGTGGAACAAGGAACTCGCGTAGTTGGCAACTGGTACGTTGAACCTCCCGCGGGCTGCACGTGTGTGCACGCACACAACGCCAACACCGTAAATACATACAATTTTGTTCGTGTACCGATATATTGGATGATTGTGTGCGTCTAAGTATATTGTGTCTATTACAAGAACGTAGATTAATCTGATTCATGGCGTTCGCTACGGCTACGTACACGATCCTTTAGCTTAAGTTATTTAATGTCGGGATTAGTTGTTGTGGGAATGTTAAATTTATTTAGTGCATAATTAAAACCCTTGGAAGTGTACCCAGGTGAATATTTATTATCATCGTGTGACACAGGAGAAATATATATATTTTTTTGCTTTGTAATTTTAAATATAACTATAGTAAGTGATTGGTGAAACCGGCACACCACCGATCGACGTTCGTCCTTGCTCGATTGCTCAACACTCAATAACTGAGCTGCGATATTAGCCTCATCGTATTAAAAGCTTTTGACTGCAGAGATAAAATTAAAGTAAAAAAATACAAGAAGTAATTAAAGACGGCGTAGGATTTTTTAAAGCTGTGTTGTCGGTGTTGTTGGTGCGGTGGCGCCGCGCACACGACACTCCGGTTCTGATTACTGACCTTTAACAGTTACAGTTTCGAAATTGTTATAGCTATTGAGCACGTGAGTGCATTGTTGGCAACAAATACACTAGCGCAAGGCCGCGCGCCTCATACAAATGCCATTATGAAGCTCGATAGATGTAATTAGTTTGGTCTATTTTGGTTTCAAAGTTGCCTTATATTTTTGTACAGGAAATTTGATTTATAATTATATTATAAAATATATCAGTATTTATTTTATAATATAGTTCTTATACTTGCTTAAGGTTTATTTATAAAGAAAATATTTTACGAAATCGAAAGATTGCTATAATTTTATTATTATTTATTTCTTGGTTTAAAATAATATATTTACCTATAAGATTATCTGATAAAGTCATTTAACTATCATGATGCATTGTAGCAATTTTATACGGTCGCGCTATTAATTGCTTCAGTTTAGTGACTTTCGTTTTGACATATATTTTTTCTAAAAATAATTAATAATAATAATTTGTAATATATGTAGTTAACATAATATTTACATCATTGTACTATTAAATACACACATGATAATCACTTAAAGTATTTTCAAGAGGCATTTAAATGTTAATTCAATACATGTTTTCCTTATTTATAATATCACACACATTTATAAAAAAAATGCAAATGTCGTTAAGTGCGTATTTTTACTCTAAATTCGTGGCATTTATCTTACGAATTCCGTAATATCCGTTAGGAGTAATTCAATTGACTCACACATGCGCAGTGGAGCGTGCAAGTGCGACACACGCGGACGTGAGACACACACATGCGCGCTGCGGCAACCGCGCGGAACGGGTCGAGAGCGACCTGCTGAGCGCGTCGCCCCCCGCGTGCCACCCGCCGCAAGCCGCCCCCCGCCCGCGCTACAGAACTCAGCCAAGGACGTCGTAACGGTACGCGGGGGGAACGGTCACCGTCCGGACACTAAAGCGGGAAGAGGTGCAATGTCCTCAGATTCATTCCTGTTACGTCACTAAGATGTCTTTCCTTATTTGGTTTATAGCGAGTTAAAACTTCCAGTACGCATTTTTTTCAGTAACCTGAATTTTAGAACATTTTATGGATAATGTTTAATGAAAAGAGAAAAAGTATAGTATTAAGTAATAAAACATGTACAAGTTATAGTTAAAATAAGAATTTTAAAAATAGGAAACATGTTATGTTTTTTTTTCTACATTTTTGTTCATTAATATCATAGACAGGTTTTGGTGTCGCGATTTTTTTATGTCCGCTTTGAACAAAGGTTAACATATTAATAACCTTTACATCTTAACTTAACTGTGTTTCTATAATTATTATATTCTAAACACTTTTTTATAAAATCCAATTTTAAGTTCTTTCGTCCGGGCATCGACCCAAAAACCTTATAGGCCGTCCTTGTCGCACGCCGTAACTGCTATAGTTTTGTCTCGAGTCACGAATACCGCTGCTCTGTCTTTATTTTGTTCCATAACGAACAAGAACAATGACTATTCGTCGATAGTATCGTGTTCCTACACCTATTCCTTTCGCGCTGCAAGCTCGTAGCAATGGTGAGAGTGAGACAGTCTTACGTATGCGTCTTTCCTTTTCATAAATGTTTCGAATTCTTATTGGGCCGGCGTGAGCTTAAAGATGGCCACTCGAGGACCGTTTTGTTGTTACGATAACCTAATTTTATTCCATTACGTCGGCGCTCGTTGTGTTTAAATTTCAATAAAGCAATTCCATTAAGTTCGAATGTCAGGAGGCAACGCGAGTAAAAAGACAGCGACCTCGCGGCG
Source organism: Papilio xuthus (assembly GCF_000836235.2). Taxonomy (NCBI): domain Eukaryota; kingdom Metazoa; phylum Arthropoda; class Insecta; order Lepidoptera; family Papilionidae; genus Papilio; species Papilio xuthus. The sequence goes on from NW_013530969.1 coordinate 2,856,398, forward strand.
GCGAACTGCGAACATGCCGCTCGCCCCCCTCCCCCCTGACCATAGTCAACACTAATTTGTTCGGAAACGTCGAAGGTTTGCCGGACGTCAAGCGACACGGAACTACCTTCGGCGCGTGCATGTTTCCAGGTATCGACGTTTATTATATAGATCTTCGATCGGTAACGCGCCGACAATAAAAACTTTATTGAACTCCGACATTTAATTAAAAGCAGCAACCAAACCACTTAGGTTTTTCCAATTATATTACGTGTGTCACAAACAATATGTTTCCGTGTAGTACTTAGTACGCATTTATATACATATACATTTGTATTTTAGCGACGGATAGTGTAAAAGACATCAACGAGTCAAATTATCAATGAGAAAAATTTCTTAATATTTTACATTATTATACTTTATCGATTTTACTTTTTATTTCTAAAAAGAATCAGATAATGTAAAATCACTGTATCTCAATAAAGTTATTATATTAACATTTATGACATGTAGAATACATAGTTAATCTCTTTATAATTCTCGATTAAATAATGGAATTCAGTTTCACAAAAAAGAACAATTATATGCAGCAATATAAACATCGAATAGCTAGGAAACTTGATTGTGGAAACAGCGAACGAAAGTTAACTTTCTTCGGAGCGTCAGTATAGAGAACTGTATTACGTAAACATGTAATGCGGTGCAGACGCATAAAGAAGCAGTGTTTGCAGAATTAAATGATGCCATGAATGATGGCGGCTTGGGATACGATGACAGACCGTGTCCACTGTGCGCTGCATATCACGGAAGTTACCGTAAACGGTGCAAAAACATGTTTAGCCGTGGGTTCACGCTACCGAAATACATGTAAAAAACTATGTTATATCTCTATTTGTGAAGATTTAAAGACATGACAATACGTTCTTGTTTTTATCGTAAGTGGATTTTTTTTTTCAGAAGTAAATAAGTTAGTAAGAAAATTTCTATAACGAAAATGACAAAACTTATATTTTGGTTTTGAGAAAAGTAAAAAATTGTAATAGTATAATTTTAACTAACACTTAAAATAAAGTCATTTGTTGTGTAAATACCTAGTAATGTTATTTTAAGTGTAATGATGAACATTAATGGTTTGTACAACGGCAAATGTAGTGTACAGTCAATGTAAACACCAAAGAAAGCAAATATAATCGCTCTTGCTTCTATCCATTCGTATATAACAAGTAATAGGTTTCCAAGTAAAATAATAAATAAACCTTAATAACTTTGGTTAAATATCGGTATAGAACTGCCGAATAATAGATCTTGGAAATAATTCTCCATGAATATACACTAAGAAATAAAAATCAAAGTCGTCTTAACTAGAAAAGTTAAAGATAAGCAAAAGTGCACATGGAAAATAAAAAATATAACTTTTATATCTTTAAAGAACATGTTTACGCATTTCTTTTAGATCCAAGTTTTAAGTACAAGCCAAAGCAACCGTTGGGCTATATTATTATATATAAGCTACGATACGACGTATTCGTCTGTGACTTTGATTCAAGACTTGTGTCAACAACGTATATTTATGCACCGTATCAAAAGGGATTTCATTAAGTAATGGAAAGCCACTCCTCGACTTTATAAATTCTATACAAACTCATGTATCACAACATGTTGAATAAAACATTATAGGTTTCAGAAAGTAATATATTTATATATGTATTGTTTTTATTATAAAATATTTTCGAACATAAAAGTCTACTTGCGTCTTAATCTAGATCGTAACAAGGAAATAACTTTATATGAATGTATGGAGTTAATGTCGTATGGTGGGCGTCACAGCCGGCTCGGCCGGACACGGACGACAGTTGCACTTTTTGTGCGTAAACTTGACTTTGGACCGATGCGAGCTCCGCGCCTCCCTTCGTTACAGACCTTACTACGAAATCCTGTTCAACTTTTTGCGTCACGTACCCGCGCTCTACAAACTGTGCGAACGTCAATACCGACCTTAACCAATGTATTTTTGTAATTTTAAATTAACGAATGATTAATTTTCTACTTAAGTGAACAGCTTACGGATTCCTCATTCTTGTTTCATGCGCGACCGCACCGTGAACAAATAACATGTAAACATACAACTGTACTTTATCGTTCGTTATATGCTTGTTTTACTTTTGTTTTTTTAAAACAAATCTCAGACTAGTATTGAATTTAAATTAAAAAAAAGAGTTTTAAAAATTAAAATCATAATAAATAATAATGTGAATAATATTATTGAAAAAAAAAACGTGATTGCCTAGAAGTATTTACCGTGGAGTAAGAAATATGTAAACCGCAGACTCAATTACTTGCAATAAAAAAATGAAGGTTGCTACTGTCTTAGTGCCTACGTTGTTACTTGTTGGAAACCGAATATTCATGTGTGCAATTTATATATCGCAAATATTGTTAAAAAAGAAAAATTCCTTTTATTCCTTATGCTATCTTAATCGTTAAAACAACAATTTTATTAAATTAATTTCGTGCAGGTAGAGACCAAAAATCATTAGTTACAAAAATAAGATAACTCTATGTTTATTGTTGTGGAGGATTATAAATTAATAGAGAAGAGAGAAAGCACAACTTGCGATTGACGAACCAGATTCCATCTCCCTTCGCAATAATTATAATTATAAAGATATTTAGAGAGTAGATATTTACAAAATATTATACATCACTCCAAGATTCTTTTGATAACGTTTGACTACTCGATTTTTTTTAAACTCAACACAATATTGTAATTTTTGACATAATACAGTGTTTACAGTATTACACAGTAGTTTTGATGAAATCAGGTCACTTTTAAAATAAACACAATGTGTTTAAGGAATAACTTTTTGTAACGAAATTAGGAACCCTGGAAAAAAAAGAAAAAGTTCATGAACTTTTCCGATTAATGGTGATGGCCACATTATTCTATTAGCAATACTTATGTAGACATCTAAGGCTTTGTTTTCTAAGTAATTGCTTATCATGTGTATTCTTAATAAACATAAAACATATGTAATGATGTTGTACTTAAAAAATAAAGATAAATAATTACAGCTGTTCCATATGTTTATTTTTAAATACCAGTTTAATTTTGATGAATCGACCATCACGGTGAAATACTCAATCTTCGTCTTGGCATCAAGTTAATAAATCATAAGTGAAAACTTGCCTTCTGTTTATATTTTTAAGAAGCTCGCGAAACAGATTAAAAATATTCCGTGCTATAAAAATCTACTAGATCACTTATCACTTCTTATTTGGTAACGGAACTTTTTTGATAACAGTTATGTGTGCTGTTTATTACGCTTTATGTCATATTTTAGCTAAATCAATTCAAAAGTCAATTTTATCTTTTCCATTTATATAATTAATAAAGTATTATAGTTTTTGATTACAATTCTAGGTGATATTAAGTAATGTTTTCGACGAAATTATTTGTAAGATTTACGACAGGCAAAAGGGTTTTGTTTCATTGTTGAATGAATCTAATAGCTGTGCAAATGTTATGTTGGGAAATGATGAGTGCAGGTGTGGGGACAAAGTAAAAGTAATATCGATCATTGCAGTATTTGTTTATTATTTTAAAAAGCAAAATGTATCTTTTTTAAGTCGAATCGAGAAGTGTGTGGGAGACAAAAACAATGATACTACACGTTGACTGAACTTTCCTTAAGAGGTCCAAATAACCAACACAGTGGGTTAAGGAACGCAGAATTTGTATGGCGTTTTCATGTTATTTATAACTATCTATATTCGCACTAGCATGCGATTAGAGCGTTTAAATAATTTTAGAGCATATTCTAAGCGTAAATTGTTACAACGTAATAGTGTAACGATTTATGTGGATACGACTTGAGTTTCGTAAAACCGATTACCGTGCACCGAGATTGGCTCTCAATTGTGCCGTGTCTAATTTATTGCAAATGCGCATCAACGCAACTCGAGGCAAGCATTATGTGTGTGAGTCGCTCCCCGGGTTGTAGTGTCACCCGACTGCGTATATCATAGATAGGCCATACTATTTTAACCCCGCACGCAATTATAATTAGTACTGCAGTGAAAATTACTGCCGATAAATCTCCGTAAAGCCAAGCACGCATTACGAACAAACATCAAATACATACAAATACTAAATAGTAGTAATTAGTTAAAGAAGAATAAACCAGACTGATGACTATGCTTACTGCACTTCGAAGTAAATAAAATAAAATGGAGCAAATAATCTCACTTCTTAAAATCTTTCGTTTCATTCACTAGTAAACTTTGATATTATCGAAATTTATTATATATTTTACAAAAATGCATTGTTCAAAAAAAGATGGTTCGTTGCGCTGTAACCATAATCTTTATATTTAATATAGTTTATAAACCCAAAATTGTATTTCACGTTTCCTACGCGAGTAATATTTATAGTGTGTGCTTAGCCTTATTCCTCTTTTGTGATAATTGCCTTTCGTATTATAACTAAAGCTTATAGGTATTATAGTCGGCGTTTGTATACACATACGTTGTTTCCTTAATCGATGGAATTTAGTTAGAAGTATAGTCGTATACACGATTTCTATTATTTATTTTATCATAACTCATATTAGTGATAAACAAAATTTATAAATATATGATTTGGACAAAAACATGTTTAGAATAAAAAAAATCTTTGCCTAGATTTCTTAAGAATACAGATTTTTACCAAAAAGAGAAATCTAACTGGACTCATTAGTTTAGATACAAATTATAAATGCTAACAACATTTTGATAGCTTTTATAGCTTTAACAACTAGTTTGTAATTTATACTATGCAGATTTTCTTAAAGCTAATTGCAAAAATTCCACAGTATTACTTAACGTATAAATATAACAATATATAAGAATTCAATGAATACATAAGTGTATAGTGCCGTTTCATAAAACTTCTGACATTTAACCTTCCTGGTTGCCAAGGTTTAAATGTCGTGTCATATATAGTCGCTTAGCCCATGTCATGTTGGAACATTTATGGTATAAATGTGTGAGTTAGGTGAAATTTTACATTATATAATAGGTAAGCACACTTAACTATTATACAAATTACCTGCCACATTTGGACGATACCCGGGGTTTGCAAGGGTAGCTAGGTTTTTAACCTTATAAACGTACATATTTAAACTGTTTTAACTTAAAGATTTAAAGGAATAATTAACGACAAAAGTCAAAGGTCAACATTGGTTGAAGTTGCTCATAATTCGAAATAAAATATTTTTATTAAACTTAGTTTTACACACTTCCTCTTTACTTAAAGGCCCTTCTTAATCAAGGCGATTTATATCTTCCAAACTCGGCGATTTTAGTCACTAACCAACTTACGCAGTACAATGGTCAAGACATAGAAGTTCGTACAGACGCATTCGTCACCGACATTCTGTTCTTTAGTCCTATTTATCAAGATCATCGTAAGAAAAGTAGCTGCGATATCCAAGATGGCGCAGCCAACAGCTGACATGTAGTTCTTTCACTTTACGTATTAATTTCCTTATAATAAACACACGCCCTTACTGACCAATTAGCGACTGAATGCAGCATACAGACTATTAAATAGTAAGTTACTACTATATTAATATATCATTATTGGCAGCAAAGCCAGTTGGTAATTTCACTGGCATTATTCACACGTAGCGTAAACACGAGTAGAAACGTTGCCTTTCGTTTGTAATTGTACTGAATTAGATATTCTCAATACGATTAGACGTTCGTTGTACTTACTGACGTATTAAAAGGTTAACGGAAGTGGTCTCATTTAATATTTTAATCGATCAAGCCTTACTTGTATTGTATAGTCATAGCTATTACAGACGTTGACCTATACTTATTGTTTTAATTAACTAACGATCAATCTCCATTTAGCCAGTGCAGAATTAAAAAAAGCCTATGATATGCCCGCCTGCATTAGCTATCTTCTCGTTAAACTCGGTTTACCTGCTCCGGATATTACCAGGAGCTATCACGATCAAAATATACATCGGACTATGTTTAGCCGTGTTTCGCGAAAGTTTCAATAAGTTGATGTTGAATTACTCCAAACAAAAACAAGACCGGAAAGAAAAAAATGAGTTAAAAGTCGATATATCAAGTTCATGATTAGCTGAACCTCATTAGTCACGGTGTTTCGGTTACGTTTCGTCGAATCGAGGCCGAGCCTTGGACAAGTCGACTTGGTGACAATAAAATTATAATCACTTTGTTAGATGACTTATATAATGGTAATATATACTTGAAATTAATTGAATACATTTCACAACAGTTGTAGACTTTTAATATATTTATTAGTGTAGTTTTAACTTGTTATTGTGTTTATTATATTACATATTGACCTTATATTAAAAAAGAAGCAAACATATGCACATTTGTCGTCATAACGCGATCATGCAGGAAGCAAAACCCAATTCATAAAGCTTGTTGACATAAAAACTTTAAAAAAATATATTATAAAAATGGTAATAAATAACCGTATTGAGTTACAAACAAACCGCACGATCGTGTTTTAAATATACCTACTCGTTCATAATCGATATGCTTTTACGTTCAACTTAAATGTCAGTAATTGGAGCAGCCAAAGGAAAGTTTATAAATAAAATGTTTTCACTTGAAGTCAGCCGCAATTACCTTCACAAAGCAGTCCAAAGTAAGGAACCCTTTAATTAAAGCCGGAATATTCCGGTTTCGTTACGATTACCTACAAGCTTTTCCGTGTTTCATATATTTCGATGTTATTAACTATGAAAGTCTCATTTTAACTTCGCTCGTTAATGTTTCATTAATTAAGCGGATTAAATTAAAAGATAACTCGACCTCGGTCAATTAGTTCATATTCGCTTTTAAATATAATAAAATCAATGCTTTTAAAATGTTTTACATTTATAAAAAGTGTTCTTTTAGGTTCTTGAAAGTACAAAAATTAATTAATCTCAATCATGTCTACATCTAAGGATCATAAAACGGTGTGGTGTACTATATAAATTTAAATACAGTCGTACCTGGATAAAAGAGAGTCTAAAGACATCGATATTATGGAGGTAGTCCGTTGCGACCGGAATATGACTCTCGCTTATAAAGGTATCTCGCTTATCTAGTTCTCGCTATATTGTAGGTTCTACGGTTTAGGTATAACATAACAGCTTGAATATATAGTCTCGATATGGTTGTTTGAGTGGAAATCCCAACAGATTTTCCTTATTCATGTTGCTCTGTTGTAAGAGGTCATGCTATATTGTTGGTTTAGAAAAACCATAACACTGAAAGCATTTTTTCAAATATTGAAAATCACCAGATGTGTATTAAGTTTTGTGTAATTGATAATAGGCGGTTGAAAGTTTAGTCAAAAGCGTATTTATTTTTTATTTTTAATAATTATATTTATTACAGAGCGTCGGTGGCTCAGAGGTTAAGCACTTGTGTGCAGGTCTTGGGTTCGAATCCTGCCATGTATCAATGTGTTTTTCGATTTTCGATTTAAATATATACATTTATCCGACGTTCTTACGGTGAAGGAAAACATCGTGATGCAACCTGCACATATCTGAGAAGAAATTCAAAGATATGTGTAAAGTCAACCAACCCGCACTGGACCAGCGTGGTTGACTATGGCCTTATCACCCTTAACTTAGGGTAGGCTCCGAGCCCCTCGGTGGGGACGTGTAGTGAGCTCATGATGATTGAATAATTATAATTAATATGTCATAAAGAACACATACATATTAAATACAGAACAAGTCATCGTTAACACGATATAAATTCTTATCACATGAATGTTAGATCCTGCCTTAATATGTTTACCATAAAGGTTCTTGAGACAATGCAATACAATAAAATATTACTCCTTTGGTATTATTTATTATAAACATTGTTAAAACAGTCGTGGGAATTGCATTAGTCTAGCAAGTCATCGGCTCAACATTCGTATGGTTCGCAGTATTTTATAGTTACTTAATACTTGTAATCAAACATTACATACAAAATAATGTATGACTTCAATAGAATACTTCATGATTGTCAAACTGTTAATATATCTTTATTCTACCTTCATAAACCACGTATTTACTGTATACATCTTTAATAAAAATAGTGGTAAGTTACAATATTATTCGATTTTATCATCATCAGTTTACTATACGTCCCCACTGAGAGGCTCCGAGTCTACGCTAAATTAGGGGTAACGAGGCCATAGTCAACCACACTGGCCTAGTGCGTGTTGGTTGACTTTGCACATGTCTTTGAATTTCTTCGCAGATATGTGCAGGTTGCATCACGATGTTTTCCTTCACCGTAAGAATGTCAGATAAATGTTCACATGGCAGGACTCTAACCCAGGACCTAGAGATTGCAAGTCAAATATTTTAACGCGCGAGCTACCGATGCTCTATTATATTCAATTTTAATAGGTCTGTTTAACTTTTCTAAAAAAATGAAGCTTATTTTTTATTTTATATTTTTAATTTTATCTTTGAGAAGAATGCGTCACAATTTTAATCTAAAATGCTAATAAAATCAAAAAACAGAATATTCCACGCCACAGGAATGCTGTATTGTAAAATCTGTGTCATGTTTTAAGAGGACTCATTTACAAAATTCCAATACGAAATATAATTGGCAGCTCAGAATAAAAAAAAACAATTTTTTTCGTTGTAAAAAAGAAAACTTTTATATTATTTACAATGTCATTAAAATACAATATATTTTTGTTTTTATTATCGGTATATTTTTCGTATGAAGCAAGGTAATTCAAAGTATCGATAATAGTTTGTGTTGTAATAGCGCCACTCACTAATTAGAATTTAATGTTGCGTATGCAGGTCACTGTGTCTTCTCAAACGCTTAGCAAACTTTGTAAAAAATGTTGTACATTTATTTGTCCGCTAATCAAACATATATTGCTACAGTATTAGTTATATAATCATGGGTTTGTTCTGGAATTAAGGTATATTTTATTCCCTGGTTTGTGAAATACATTTAAAGAATTGTTATAATCAAATAATGATATCAGAGCCGGTAAGGCCTTCGCTACTTTTGCGGTTAGTTTTAGACAATATGTAGCCCCACATGGGGACAGAAAATGTCATAAAAATATGATATGACTACAGTGCGAAAAGGATCTTGTGACACATTTTGATGGTGACAGAGGGCACTAGAGAGCTCTCACAATTTAATTTGAGTTATGACCATCGGTTCAGATAGTCTTATTGGGCTAATATGTTTGAATAGTATCACTAAATTGGATGGAGATCTAGAAAGAAGGATTATATTAATGTATAAGATGTTTTGAATAAAACATACAAATATTTGATTTTAAAATAATATTATACTATTGTGTAGAGTCGCTGCGAATTCGCACTGCATTGAAATTACAATAGTATTTCCATCATTTGTATTATGTATGTTGTACACATCTATTTAGCTAAAGAGTACGCCTTTATATGACAGTCTTAAAATCCTAAAATGCTTAATGCGAAGCATATCTATACTTACTATAGGAATAACGAATCTGACCTCTTTATTTAGTATTCGCTTTGCTACAGCCTACAAGTAAAAAAATATCAAGCGGACCAATTAAAACGGCCATTATCGATATAAATAAAGATCAAGTTTATTTATTTAAATTGCAAAGTAGCACACCTACCGGATTTGGTATAAAGTTGCGCGTCCGACACCTTCCGCGATCGAGGACGAGCACTGAATGGCAGGTCACATGTGCATTACATCAATTTATTCCAGTTACAATTGTAATAAAAACATTGTTGGACATATTATAATTGATGATGTCTTGCATTCTGAGGAGTATCCGTATAAATTATACCTACGTTATGTACGTACGAATTAATTTAGTTAATTGCGAAGTTTGAGCATATCGTCAAGCCTAAAATTAAGTGGGACTGTGAATAAGCTTTTTTTTATTTAAATAGGATTTGATTTTATTAGAATTAACTAACACAGCAATCCATTTTCACAGGACGTATTACAGACGACAAAATATTCTAATTCATTAATTTTAAATCAAAATACGTAAAAATTAAGTAAGATTTTATAAAACCGGTTTAACAAGTCAGTTTATAATATTCACATCGTTTTAAATTTCTTCTTTCTCGTATGAAAATACAACTATTTAAATTCCAATCATATAGTGGCACAGATTTTTGTCTGTAGCTCTAACAAATATCCTTAAATACGATAGAGTTATTAGTTTCTATTTATTGGAAAACGATAAATCAATAAAATAAAGTTAGTGCATTTAATTTAATTTGAATAATTGAAATAGGTATAGATTGTAAATGTCGGCGAGCGAAACACAATTAGATCATAGGAGGCTGGCAACTGGGTACTATATCTTCAGGTTGCGATCTATGTTAATCGTTGCGCCAGGACATTAAGAACGACACATCAGTAATGGCCAGTACTATGCGACGCTGGTCGGTCGCTCAAGGCTGCAGTACTCGGTGAAAGGATTCGTTGTGAATCTGGATCATCCCAGAGACCACAGATGCAACTCCAATGTTCTCATACAATAGTTATTCGCCGAAGTTTAATGTAAGCTGTCGCAATACATCACTGATATCTAACCATTTATAACTTCTACTGTCACATCATCGATCCGGAAAACCGTACCGAGTACCAGTCCGGTTGGTACTCGGTGATCGCGTTTATTCCGCGAGTCGAGCGTCGACACCATCACGGAATATGCAAATGTTTGTACGTCGTAACGTTACGAAATATTACCAACCGATAGACGAGATAATACCTATAAATAAGGACAAACTGTTAATGGCGAAATAAGCTGATGGTGTGAGATCACGACTTTGAAATTATCGGCTGCAACTATTATCGGTGTAAAGGGACCGCATTAGCTCATTTTTATGATGATTGAAGTAAAGAGCAATATGATTTGCAAACGTTATTGAGCTGTCGTAATTTTAAACGAAGCTTTGTCGAACTAAATGGATTGTGTTTATTTTAACAAGAATTTTATTATTATTTATTATCAAAACTTTATTTAGTAGTAATAATTATTAAGTGTATAAATTGGTATAAGCTCCATTACATATTATCTCTATTTTGCTATCTATGAAATTTTTGCAGATATCATTAAGATGTCTTCACAGTAGAAAGGGAATAGTAAACGGTACATATTCTGTTAATTAATAATTATCTTTAATACAAAAAAATATGCCAAAGACATAAAAAAATTAGAAACGAAACAAACTGTGCAAAAAATCCTTTGATTTTTTAATGTACACTATTTTTTTTTTATATTCTATAATACATTTACCTAATCTCAAGCTGTAGATATTAAAGATTACAGTATAGTTTATTCAAATTAGAATTTGAATGACGTTCAATAGGAAAAATAATAGAAACATTCCAATTTCAGTATGACACGTGTCTAATTAAGAAACTAATATCCAAACAAGCCCGTGGGGCAAATTATATACAGATATAAAATAATAAATTGCTTTAGATGCCGCTATTCGTTAGATTAGATTTCCTTGATGTTGACGTAAGTTCTAACTTATGTGAATACTTTGATACTACGAGATTCAAATTAATATTTCGTTCTTATATGCGAATTCTCATATATTAAATCCTATTTCCTTATTGATTAACCCTTAAACCTAACTTATAAATATAATTTTACAAGATTTCTCAGAAATAATAGTTTAATAGTTAAAAATATTTACAATAAAATACTTTATTATTAGTGTGGCATTTCCCTAATGCATTATAAAGCTATTCGCAACATTATGTGGTTTTGACCACATCTTCGATGGAAAATTTACGACACATACATTTTCCAGGTTTTTTTGAGCGTTAGGTTGACAACAAGCAATTTATGAGAACGTGATGAAAACAACAAGAATACTTGTATAATTGTTTTTTTTACAAAAACATATAAAATAAACTTTAATTCTATATGTATATGACGTTAATTAAGAATAAAAATTCCGCAATAGTAATAAGGACCTCGTAATGAAATTCCAATTTACTACAAATGTAGGGACCTGTAACATATAGTTCTATATTTATAAATCTGTATTTAGCAATAAATTAAATTATTTTCAACGATTTTTCTTCAGTAGTAATAAAAGGAGTATTTCAAGACCGTTATACTCAATATTGTTGTTGTTTTTTTATGAGTTAAAAATAGATTGTGAAAGTTTTTAAAACAAAATATTGCCTTTTAAGTAAGAACTCTAAAAATGTTTTTAAATCTTTAATCATCAAATTAATACTTAATCGTTTAATTGTATATCAGTTTATTATTAGTAAGAGATAAAAGAGAAGCGACGTCCATCAATACAGACGGCATGTATACATAAAAAAAAAACTTGCTGAGGTACTGTACATAATTGCACCAACTGTAGCTGACGATTAGTAGACGTTTTTATGTTTTCTAATGCATTATGCCCATTGAAGTACACATCAAAGTAATGTTAATCGATGGTTTGAAATGTTTGACATGCCTTCAACTTAACATGTGATAAGTTAAATAATTTTAAGTAGAAGTTAATTGGCTTCGACCCGGGGGTCAATAAGCGATATTGTGTATGGCGTTATTGACTTTAATTCTAATTAACTTTTAAGTGTGTATTTGTATTTACATTTTTGAGTAAAGATTTAAACTTTTTCGGCATCTTTTTCTTACTACGTCGCCATCATCATCTGAGGCATTAAAGCTGCGGGTAGGCCTGGGCCTGGTCAAGTAAATTTCTCCACACAGGTCTACTTTTGACTTTTTGCGTCAAACTCTTAATGCCTATATTTTTGAGATCACGCTCGACGCTCGTCGTACGAGTCTACTTACTACGTCGTCAAAGCGAGGGATTTCCTATAGTAGTCTCATACACTGCGTCATTGTAGTTGTATTCCAGGTCTTTATCAAAAGTTATTCCCTTCCTATTTATAAATCACAAACATAAATACCATTGCCATAATATTTAATATCATCGTAATTTGACTATGGTTTTTATTCCTACTTCTGTAAAAAATACTGAAATAAAATCCTGGATCAACAGTATTGCAGCACGTGGTATGAAAAAAAACAAAAGCGTGGGAAGCATTATTGCTTAATGCGAGGCTTACGTTTTATTTTAGGCGTTAAAAGTGTAAATTATTTAAATCAACTGCTGAAAGATTTTTTTTTAAATACGACAAACTTTTAAAAACTAGGCTAATTTTTGTATTTGATTATAATATTATGGAAATAAAATAAATATTTAATCAAAAATGTTTAATATTCAAGACAATAAAGCATACGATTTGAACATTTCAAGGCTATATTGATAACGATATCGACGTCCGGGTTAAATTAATCAATAATAAAATTATGCAAAAGCAATCAAAACTAAAGCAGATAAATTATTATTATTAGACGCTATAATACTATTATTATACAAGTCTAATGTCACCTTTAAAATAATGTTAGTGACAAAGTTGAAACTGTTCACTGCTTAAAGGAAAATCATGACATTTAAACTGTTTCATGGTTTTGATTCCGGAACTAAGACAACTATTTTTTATTAGGACAAAAAAAGCTAAATCCATTTATAATTTCCACGTATTCTAGTGTACTTTAATTTAGTACTGGTTAACTTTTGTATTTTTTTTATACATTATTCTAATTAAATTGACATTGTAGTTCTCTTTGTTACTCAGATAAATAAGATGTGCAATACATGACACTGATTAAGATTACTTTAAAAAAAATGTCTACAAATCTAATTATTAAAATAATTTTTAAGGTATCTGTACGCTATGAATTAATCAAAAACTTAATGATAATCTTACGAGAAATCAATAGTATTAGTACCATATTAAAATACCACGTACAGACATCGAGCAGTCACCGCTTGTAATAACTACAATAAACACATAAAACTTGAAAATTCTTGACCTAATTTGTTGTTTGCGTCGGTTTCGCGGAGGACGTACATTAAAGTCGTTAAACACCATAAGAGAGACACGAAACGAGATCAAACCGGATCCAAATCGGAGGGAGCGTATTCTCTCGTAACTGGAGCACTCCGGCGTCTCGAATATCGCCCCTCGTGTCAATAATAAGATTTCCTTTGGTTATTACGCCGTAGTTTCTCTTTTTTGCCAATGCACCTGCAATTTAAATCATTATTCTCAACTTTACTCACAAACACTCTTTCACTATTGTAATTAACAATTACTTTTAAAAAATAAAAGCTGCCCTAAAGCAATTGCAGATGTGTTGCCTGTATTAACCAACGGAGAGGATGCACAGAAAGTGAATATTTCTTCTTCCTACGTATCTCTTCCACCGTTAAATCCACTTACCTTTTCCACCCTTTGTTACACCACTCTGCTCTAAAATCGTTTTAGAAATCTTACATTAAATCTGCTGAAGACTTATCCTTTATAAATGTAATTGAGAAAAAATAACAACACTGAAGGTTAACAAAGACTCGAACGTAGGTTTATGTAATCACAAAACAAAATTCCTAAAATAAATTAAAATACCACACAGAGTTAATAATACTTGGGGCACAGCGGTCATCATCGTATAATTAGAAGTCCAGCTACACACCTCCAGTATTAACTGCACTCTTAACAATCAGACTGTTCAGTTTAGGTTGGATGTGTGTAGCCGGCTTTATGTGTGAGCTAAACTCGAACGACTAGACTGACACAGTTCGTGCCGCACCTAACAAAGCAATATCTTAAATGATAATAAAAAATAACTTATACAATGAATCGCATTTGATCGCAGGATTTTATAGAGATACGCGAATTTCTAATATAATATTCTGTATTTTTAGTGTTTCAAACAATGTCAAATAATGGTCAAACTAGCCATTTATTTTGACTAGTTTACAAAAAAGGTAAACTATACAAAATAAATGGCAAGTTTATAATAAGTTATGTTATATGTTAAGTTATTTTACTACTTTTATCACATTTTTATGGCTAGAATCATGACGTCATCATAGACGATTAATATTGCATTTCATCTCGGTGAATTTTTAATATTTTACCTCGATATCATCGAATATTACTACAAATATTTATTATTTTAATTTTAAGATTTATTAATAAATGTTATGTCCCGGTTATAGCGAACTAATTACGTATGGATATTGTTTAAAGAAATTTTCAAGTAAAAGACATCAACGCGCACCCTAAATAATGTTGCACATTAACTTACATGGGTTAAAGCTTGTAGAATCGTGAATCGTTGACCAACGACACCGAGTAATTATTTTTAATAATTGACACCGCTAGTTTATTCTCATGTACAAAGATCATTCATTATTCAAATGCTGTTCCCAGGTTCATTAATGCCTTGCCAATACATGTGTTCATGCAATTGGCCGTAAATAAGTGTTCAAACATTATTCAATATCATAATATGCTTAAAATGTATTTTACTCATATAATTTCTCATCCGGGTATAGATAATACATATAAAATAAACAAAGTTACCCAATACAAGCGTTTATGCTAGTAAAGTAATGAAATAGATATTAAGTTTGTCTAGTAAACTGTAGATTTTTTAAACCATATATTAATATTATCAATTCGAAACTTGAAAGAGATATTCGTTCGAGATATTGTTTTAGACATCACGAAACAACTGGTGTACGGAATGCAAGTAACATTTATAACGAAACGTTTAGTAACCTACATTAAATGTTTAACAGCGTGGCGCAGCGCTTAAATATACTGTAGCGACAAGCTACCAGTTATCTGCGTGGGAAACTCGAGCATGCAAGTACCGCGGGTAAATCTGGTCAGTATATTTTAAGTTAGAATACGACGCAGTCTGGCCGGCGCGGTGCGAGCTACGCGCGGGGTATGCGCAGGCGCAGAGCGTAAGCAATCTGAACTATTAATGCGAATAGATTGTGCATCTTTTCGTAGTATCGCCGGTGCTTCGACGCTTATAATTCACGCCGCAATCCACCTATATCTATGCACGGTATAATCAATTCGCTACCAGCGGCATGTCTTTACTAGGTCAGTAAATTAATTTACACAGCATCGTAAAATGGAAGAACTTATTGCATAAATATCTTCGTAATTCTTCGTATATAATGCTTTTAAGTTTCGTATTTTAAACGATTGATAAAAAATAAAATTTTTACTGATAATATTAGGTTTTAAGGATGGGCTTATTGTATCTGTTACGTTACATATTCCTGTTATAAATTCTTTAGCTCAACCTTGTGTCAGCGGACAAGTCACGACGATAGTCCAATTTAGCATATTTATCTGAACTCTGTAGATTTAATAGCTCTATACTGACAATTGTGTTTTGTTTTAGCATTACAGATAAACTGTACTTTCATGTTTATTTAAACACGCTGTTCAAAGTAAACGATTAGTTGCAAAATTAATATGCAGTGTAGCTGTTAAAACCGAACTCACCGATGCTTCAAGTAAATTGGATATAATAATTTCACTTTTATTACAATCTAATGGTAATGTTAAACAATTTTATGGTAAATTATTACGTGGGTACCCAGTAATATTTTAACATAAAATTGCAACAGGCATTTATAAGAGAGATCAAAGGCTGAGCGAGGCAAATGGTCATCTTTAGCGAAATGCCAAAGGTGGTTTCGACTCGATACGACGCGACCGGTGACGTTGTGTCGCTCTGGTATGCGTTATAGCACCATTTTCGTTCGGCCAACATTCATCATTTACGATAAAAGGCAATTACAACTGTTTCCGTCTTTCCTTTGCATTTTATATCCACATCATCACCGCGAACTGTTTTATTCCACTAGCAAACAAAGAATTGACCGCAGAAAAAAAACCCAATCTTTAAACTTTTATTATTTTTATCTTTTGCACTTAAATTGATTAGACTTTAAAATAATGATTCACATTAATTTTGAATAAGTATCGAAGAGATATCTACAACAACGCCATTTTCTTAATCTCGAAGGTGTATACTTTCAAGATTAAGCATAGATGCGCTGAATCTAGTATCTTAAATCAAAGTGACACCTGAAACTGTGTTGGCAATCGTCGCAGTCACAGTGCACCTGCGCAGTCGGCGCTTTCGGCGCTGTCTGTGTTCTACCACAGAACGAGTGCCAATTAAAGCATAGTATTGTCATTGATTGTATTGAAAACTATTGTAACTGATAGTCTATCGACAGGTGCTTAATGGTAATATCATTGTAACTACATTAAAAATGTATACAATGTTTGTGTAATAATTTAGTTTAAGCAGCTATACTGAATTATATGTTAATTGAACACGTAGGTTTCAAATCTTAATGATTGGTTTATACCGTTCAGTGAAAGATTCTCGTGGGTAAGCATGCTTAAAACATTTCTTAGCATTTTTTCTAAATGAATACAGTTATAACTTTCTAGTTTCTAAGCGATGGTTTTCATCTATTAACCGTTTATATTTGTAAAATATTATCAATTAGAAACTACAGCAGTGTTCTCAATCTTATCTGAAGATTAAATAGTAAATGTCCGAGTAAAACCCGAAGTCGTGAGGCGAGGAATGCGTGGCGTCGTGATCCGCGCCGGCCATTGTGTCGGCCAGCGGCGGGCGATCGCGGAGCAGGCGGCGGGGCGCGGGCGCGGCGTGGCGCAACCCGCTCGTTAACCCACATGCACCACCTCGCAGCCGCCGATAGCTCAGCCGAACTCATCAAAATCAAATCCCTACCTATTCATAGCAAAAGAAAACCTAAAGCGGTATTCACATACATATAGAGATTTAAAAATTCTTCCTATCATTAGTCACGTTAGCTATAAGTCTTAATTTTTTTTGGAATATCAGTCACGTGTAGATCGATAAAGCGTACGAAAGCATCCCGTTAGGCTAGTCCTGGTAGCAAAGATTCCGAAAACGCTACTTGAGGAAGACGTATGGTTTTTTAGACGATAAATATATTTTTCGCTTTAAAAGTCAACTCCATTACACTTTTGACAAATTCATTGTGTTTATAAATATAGTTTATAACAGGCTATCCTAAATTTTATTCTTTAAAATGTATTTGATACTATGACGATTTCTATGTTTAACAAATTAGAGGATGTATTAGATATGAGATGTATTGAAAAATGTCAAGTTGGTTACTACCAAATGGTGGTAATGAATCCAGCTTAACTGCCGTCACTGCAGGCGATGCAGTAATAAAACTTTACCGACAATTTACATATAAATATATGTGCATGCATGTGAAGCAACTAAGACGTTGAGCACCGATTGAATTTTGAATTTTATGGATCATTGCTACGCTGTTACAGTGTTGTTCGCTAATTAAAACGTGAGGGTACTTAAATAGATTAATTTATTAATAAATAAAGTACGACCTAAATATATTAAAGATTATTAATTAATAGATTTGTTTATATTTTGTATTGAAATATCATATTGTTACTTTATAAATGAAAATCCACGTAATTCGTAATCCATCTCGCTAGTTCAGGAAATTGATACAGACTAAAAAGATAAATCAAATACTATTGTGCATACGACTAAAACCAATTGTATTGTAGTGGTACAAGGTTGTAAAATAACCGGGTATTCACGCCTCGTGAGTATCGTCTCCGGCGGCTCTAGACGAATGTACAGTCAACTTCATAAATAAATAAACATTTGCTAAAGTTCAAAAAACTATATACGCTTTCGTATTCAAATATAAGTATGCACGTATTAGTCATGAGCATGTATTCTTAATTGGAAGCATAGAGACGGATATATGCATATATATTTTTGAAACCGAAAGCATTTATAAGTTTTTGGAGCTTTTTAAATGTATATACATATAGTTATGCAGCTGACTGTACATATACAGATTATATTTATATCGTCAATATTTCGTCAAATTTCAACAAGTTGTGATTGTATCAGCTGACAGATGTAACATGAGAGCGGGTGTTGCGCTCCCTCGCGTTTGCTCCAATTCAGCGTGTCATTTGACAGACCTTTCTCATTTTACGTGAACTGAATCAGTCATGGAAGAACGATATATTAAATATTACACCTGATATCTAACTTAAAATGTTCTAATAATCTTAATACTTATGTGAAGCTGAAAGTTTTATCATACTCTTAAATGTATACTTGCATTGATTGAAATTACTGAGAAACGATGTTCTACTTGAATTGCCATTAATTAATAATACTTCGGAATAACGTCAAATAAACTTTGATAAATCTTTGACATAAAACTAAAGAACTAAATAACGTTCTCCAACTTATTTATGTGATATGCGATAAATTTATGAAATTTTAATTTAAATATAACAGAATCTCTTTAAATTTAAGAATTATTTAAATACTCACAGACCTTAATAATGTAACTACTTAATTAGGTAAAGCTTCACTATTATAATAACAGACTATAATTACTTGATAATTCAAATATGACTTTACTAGTATTTGTGATTAGTTTTCACTGTTGAGTGTTTAGTTTAAATGCGAACGTCACGAGATGTTCGCTCGACCAGTACGTGACTAGTTCGGCCTATTTAACACAGGCCCCGAACACGAACCAGTAGTTTATTAATTAAACATTCGAATACCATGTACAGGCGGATTCAATTAAATAATCGCTAAGATAAAATACCACTATTAGAAAATGTTATTTGCAATTATTAAAACAAAATTGATTTAAAACATTGGGGTAAAATTTTCTTTGATTCGAAAATTAATTGTTGATTTTCTTTGTTTTCAGATTAATCTGTCGTCGAGTTTTAACGACTTGTGATCAAGATCATGGAACAACAAGAGCTCTGTAACACCGCCGCCAAGAGCCTGCCGTGCTAAGTTCTTGTCGCCCACAGTACGGGGTTGGGGTGAATAATGGGAAAAAGACACGTCCGGATCAAGTTTGCACATTCCATTGGTCCGCCTATTGATTTGAGCAAGTTGGATAGATCCGACTAGCACCCCAACCCACGCCCCTACTTACGCATTATCAGTTACCGACGCTCTAGCGACTGCCAATAAAGTACAAGTCATAATCGGGTTATACATTATTCATTTACATATTTAAATTTAGATTTACTTACTTTAGTACAAACCTTAATCAGAAAAGGAATACGGCGACTTAGCCGATGTTGAAGAACGTACCGGGTCGTTGTTCTCGGTTAAAACAATAAACTGTAGTCATGACGGCCACTGCACCTGAACTGTCCAAGTCAGATTTCTTTGATTTCGTGACATCGAATGACGTTACTGATGCCCAGTACAAACAACAGATGCGGTCTGTTAATGTGTTCATGGAATCGCCGGACTCAAGGTCGAACCCTTTGTTGTCGGAAGAACCGAAGGAACAAAATAACAATAGCTTATTGAGCGTGGCGGGAGGACAATCTACTGTTAGTAACAGCATGACCTCAGCGACCACATCGAATACGTTACAAAGCTTTGATTCTATTTGGAACGTAGATCGAGACCGGGATCGTTTAGAAACTGCGATGTTGGAAGACCTCAACAAATTTTACTGGAATCAGGATAGTGATATAAACGGTGCACATCCTTGCACCGACACCGCCATCTCCAACAAACTAATTAGTAACAACACGGACGGTCAAATTTATACTCTGACCGTTCTAAACCAAGATATGGGTGAACCGAATCCTAACAGATACTGGGCGAAGGAAGAAGATGTCTCGATGTCGAGCCCCACTGACATAGAACAACAATCCTCTCTAGATCTTGAGTCGATATTAAATATGAATGGTTTCCCTAACGACTTTAGTCAGGATTCATTAACTACTAACATACTGCCAAAAGTTGAAAACTTTAATTATGAAGAAACGGAATCAGAAAATCAAAGTGCGGACATGAGCACAAGTAGCTTGGTTAAAGTGGAACCCTTCAATTACGATGAAAATGACTTTCAGAGTAACGATAAGAAAGATGATTCATGTAGTTCTATTGTAGGGACTCCGACCCTATTAGATAGTCAAGCAGAATTTAACAACAACAACAACGACTGGAAGTTAACAGATCAAAACACGGAATCTAATGAGTCTTTACTGAGAAGCGCTCTCCAAGGGAAAGCTTTTATTAGATATAGCACGATACAAAAGAGTAATATGTCGAAAATAGATGCAGAGACGGAGTTGAAAAGGGTTATCATAAATAACAATAATAAAGCCGACGTTCCATCAATGTACCCGGATAATAAAGATAGTGAAACAGAACTATTGATGGCCATTGCACCACAAAGTGGAAACGTAAATATTTCAATACTATTAGAAGATCCTACTGCGACTGTCATTGCAAACGGTGAAAATCCAACTTCGACTCAAAGCGTCGACGATATTTTACTCTCACAATTAGATGCTAATTATCCGGATGACTACGAGAAGCTAAAACGAATAGCTACAGAGTTGGGCGAGTCCGTGCAACCATTTTGCACTGTCGAGCCCATCGACCCAACCCGGAGTGTTTACAATATTCATCATGTAAACGGTGAATTAGTAACAATGATTCCCGCGAGTGAAGTACAAATACCCCAGCATTTACAAATTGTGACCACGTCACCCGCGGTGACCAGCACCAAGTCTGTGAGCAAGAAATATAAGCGGATTCAAAACAAGAATCCACCGCCGTCAACGCAATCACCATCAGGGACTGCGATACAAGCGGCTACATCTACGTCGAACGGAGTAAGAAAAGAAAGATCTCTTCATTATTGTTCGATCTGTTCGAAAGGTTTTAAGGATAAATACTCCGTGAATGTACACGTTCGAACGCATACGGGAGAAAAGCCTTTCTCTTGCTCACTTTGCGGTAAAAGTTTCCGACAAAAGGCGCACCTGGCAAAGCATTATCAAACGCATATCGCCCAGAAGAGCGCTGCCGCCAATGGCACGGCCAAACCTACAAAGCAAAGGTAACCGTAGCACCATCGCTAAACTTTCGTCGGTATGCAAAGATAGTCAAAGGAACTTTGGTACAGTGAGAGTGATTTACTAAATAAATACGTAAAGGCTGACATATCACAGAAGAGTTGGTAAGGTGCTAAATAAACTAGTAGTTATAGATAAATAAGGCAGTTGCGTATGGTGAAACATTCGTCGGATACTCGAGGCCGTTATGATATTTGTTAATTTGTACGTAATTCCGTCCGTTACCGAAATACTTTTAAGTTTAGCTAGTTTTAGCTAAGAACAAATACAGTTAAGTGAAATTTATAATGAGATTTTTTCGACTCTCCGTTCCATTATTATTAGTCATGTGTACGTTTTAAGAAATATAATGTAATTTGTTATTTTTTACGATCAGCTGTCGACTATTTTTCAATGATCTTTATAATGAATCAATAATACTCAGAGCTTTTTACTTTAATAAACCGCAAGAAAGACTCAATTCTTAAAATAGTTTTTACTATTTATAGTGTAAAAAGTTATCAGATTAGTTGCCAATAATGATGTGCAGCTTTAGGATTATCTACGAGTCCGCCGGCGCCGTAATTTCTCCCGCAGAGCGACCGACTAAACTTTCTAAAAAATGAAATATAAAAAAAAAACAGAGCAAAAGAACGAGCATTCAGTACCCACCATCTTTCACCGCTCGACTATCGTATCTATACATAACATTCCTCTTAGGTCAATTTACCGCGTTCGTTTTTTATGATTTGCCTACACAGTACTGTGAATGTAAAATCTAATGATAGACATTTTATTCCTCATTTAACAATCACAATTTCATTAAATCTTAAAAAGTTTTAGAAAACATTGTTCTTATTTTGAATTGTATAAAAACCGACTAATAGACATTTAAATAAAATTGATTATATCATAATCATTGTTTAACTTCTTAGAAAAGATACAATGAACTATTAAATCTAGATGTGATAGTTAGAATGGGCTTTTCTAAAACTGACTAGTCCAGTGAAGGGTAAGTTACTTCTGATATAACAATTTGATCGTATAGGAGAGGCGTTGTTATTACCAGAACGCTATAAATTTGTAATAGACGTGGTAGAACTGTAGTGTTTAATTTTGTACTCCCTTTCTCATCCAATTGGCCTTTCTTTGTTTTATCCGTACAACATCATCATTAAATTTCACCTCCATTACTATTAAGGAACTTATTGTTTTAAAACTATATTGATTTATAAGATAGAAAATATATCCAACTGTATCAAATTAAATTTTCTTTAATTACTTGTAATCAAATCTATGTTGCTTTCATTTTTTTTATTATTGTGTGGGAACTGCGTTTTGGTCTGTAAAATTACGAATAACTTTCACTTGCTATAAGATGTGGAAGGTCCACACCTTACGAATCTGTCGAAAATATTCTGAATAGCAAAAGTTTAATTTGATATACGAAAAATTAACGGATTGTCATATATATTAATTTCATTCAATTATCGTTTCTCTTACCTTGCAATATATAAGTAAATTAATTAATAAGATTATAAAATGATTAAGACAACAGACCTGTTTTCCTTTGAGAAAGACAAAATTACTTCCTTTTTGCTTATATCTAATATTATAGGTTATCTATCTAGCTTCCGCAAAAACAAGACCTATACACTTAGGCGATTTCTTTTTATGTATCGGATGTCATAACGGCATCATAATTTATCATTACATTAAATTAGGGACGGATGCTTAAATTGTAATAATTATCAATCATTGAATTTCGCGGCGCCAACACACGTGATTCTTGCTAAGAAGTTTAGTCAAATAACATCGCTTCTATACTTATAAAAACAAAAAGAATACTAAAAAATATTTATAAGTTTAATACAATTTACAAAATTTCCTCTTTTGTATTAAACACAAAATAATTTTAATAAAGGCTCTGTGGGTAAAATTATGTGAGTACGTCAATTTCATGTTATCTGTGCACTTTATTGGTTTATGAAAACTTTTTGCATTTCGATAATAACTCCTTTCTTGCCAAACTTTTTAATAACATTGTAAGTATATTAAAAGTTATCAAACACTGCCTTATAAGTAATATTACAGTCTGAGTGAGAGATTTTATATGTAAAGTATGTTGCTGATAATTAAAATGGATGTCGAATTATATTTAAGATTTGTTCAAAACCATATTTACAAATATCAATAAAAACAGTTTTTATTTATATTTACATAATTTTACAAAAATTTTAATGCGATTAAAATTTTTAATTTTATTTTATAATATCAAACAACGAATTAAAATGATCTTCGGCATAAAATCGTAAATATTTATATGTATAAATTGTTTTGAAATAAATCTATAATGTTGTGTTTTGTCGAGTTTATATTATATAATGACTATTATTAAATGTAATAAATGATCAATAGAGATATCCTTTAACAATACTCATTATTTGTAAATATGTACAACAGAGAGATTTAAGGAAAAATTAATTTTTGTGACTTAAATTTATACTCTACCACTTGTATCTCATTAGATGGTATTTTGAAAGTTAGCGAATTTATAGATTTTATAAGATAAGAAACTTTTTTTGAGAGATTTACCAATTAGACATAAGAAACTATGGCTACCTTATTGTAATACGTGCTCGTATAAATAATGGTTTGTTAATATATTCTTGTAATATATTACGTTGGTTTTTGAGAACTTATTTGAAAACAAAAGACGGATTTATTAATATTGATCGATCATTATTGCATTTGTTCCTGAGTTGATTATTAGATTTTATTGATTGTAATGTCTCGTTTATAAGATTATATTATAAATAATTCGAATATGTGTAATTTAAAGATTGCGTAATGTCAATGTTAGATTTAAGGACGATGTGGATGACGTTAAATTCTCCAGCATTTGCTGTTAATGAAGTGGTCTTGTAAATATTTTGCTATTTATTATGTGGTTTCGACAGTTGCTCAATACGTGAAGGGCTAAAAATTTTTATAGAATTGTCCACTTCATCCTTAAAACTGAAACCGTCCTGTACAATACTTTCATTATTTATTTTATAGAATTATAGTTAAGTTTACAAAAGGACACAAAAAAGGTTATTGTAATTTTTTTGATTAACCCGAGCTGTGATTTTGCTTACGTTTATCTATAGACGCAGTGTCATTTGAATACATCGAAATGTAAACCATTAAGAAATAGTAAGCGTATGTATTTTCTTAGTTGGCACTGCATCCGAAACTCTAATGTCTTCCCATGTTTTTTTTTTCACGTGATACTTTTGTTTAATAGGATATTATATAAGAACTACACCGATAAAACCGTTTTAATGAGGCTAAAAATGTACAAGATTTGATAATCTCTACCCTGGAATATTAATATCCGAATGCACTTAAACTCTATTAGAAATGTTTTTTTTTTATAGTTGTTACGATATATGTATTTTGATATTACGTCAAATTATTTTAAAATTTTTCAAATTCATCCAAAATATAAATTCGGTTATAAATAACAATTATTTATTTTAAAGTACTTTTTTTTAAGAATATTGATTTTGTTCTATTTATCACTTGTTTTTTTTTAATCTATAGAGATAATTTCTATATTTTCTTGTTAAGCAAAAGTATGAGGTGAAATGTGCTTGTCAGATTAAATCTGGTCACATTTATCAGTATCAGATACTTTTAGTAAGTTTCGTATCGTTTAATGAACTTTAGCTACCATAATTTTTAAATCGTTTACAGTTTTGTATTGAATTTCTTATATTTTTTACTTTCCTACTTAAGTTTTGCTAATAAAATGTTTTTATAATATGAACGTTTTTTTTTATTTATTCATGAAACTTATTTTTTATTTCCCTACACAAACTTTTGCAACAACAATTGCATTGGAGGTGACGTTGCATGTGGTTTTATAGTTTTAATATATAAGTAGCTAAGAAGATCAAAGATAAACAAGGGTATCTTCTTTTTTTTACAAGGTGGCAAACGAGCGAGCGGCCACCTAAAATCGCTGAAATATCGAAGTGATCGTTGCCCATAGACATACGCAATTGCATATGCGTTGCCTACCTTTAATCAACGGAGAAGAGGATGCACAGAAAGAAAATATTTTCCCTTTACATGCATCCTCTCATCCGGAAAGTCCATTTCCACTTCTCATCCTTTCCTTATAAGAAAAGGGTGGTAAGGGAAAGAGGACTAAATTAGGCCTCCGGGACACACACTCACCAGACGAAACCGTAACCTTCTGCCGTAAAGACCTGTTAATTTAGGATTATGAAATATTTTATTCGCATAAGTCATGTCAAATTACAGTGAATATTCGATTGTATTTTGAAAGCAAATTTTCAACTTGTTATATAGTACTGAAATTAACGATAAGTCCTTAAGAAATTTGGTTTTAGTTATATTACTGCATAAAATAGCATTGTTATAAATGTTGAAGACGAAAACAAAAGGTGCATATAAAACAGGCGCGGTCCATCTTTAAAGCATTGTTCGCTCGGTTCCGACCTCCTCTGGCTGTACGGTAATTACTTCTATTGTCAGTAACACGATAACATCTAACGCTTCCGATGGATTTACGTCAACGAATCTGCTTTCCATGCATTGTTTGATGTAACAAGTTTAAACGGACACTGTAGCCATGGCCGTATATTGACCATACCGTACTACGATAACTTACTACTTTTAAAAGTAAAAGTTTGGATCTATGGATAATTGTTTTCTACTGCATCACACTAGAATCATCATCAGCTCACTATACTACCCCAATGAGGGGCTCGGAGCCTAAACTAAGTTAGGGACTCGGCCATAATCAACCACGCTTGCCGAGTGCAGGTTGGTTGACTTCGATGTTTTCCTTCATCGTAAGAACATCGGAACAAATCATCATCATCATCATCATCAACCTGCCCTTAATAAATGTACATATGTAAATCGAAAATCGAAAAACACATTGGTACATGGCGGGATTCGAACCCAGGACTCTGAGCCACCGACGCTCCCTAGAATTACCAACGCACAATCGAATACTGTGTTGTATTTATCACCAAGATAGATTATACTCAGATAAGCATATAAGTAATTTATTAAAAGAAAATATAGAACATATTAATTCGAAGATATACTAAGTAGAGTATTGTTTATATTATAGTTTGCCACGAAGCAAAAGAAGATAATATTTATGACCTCTAGATACCAATGTAAAGCCTGAGACTATGATTTATCAACATTTATACTAATAAATCTTATTAAAGGATCTAAAAATGTGCGAATGTGTTCTTGTAAAAAATACGTATCAGCTTTTTCTCACGTAAACATGTGTGTGATGACACGGTTGATTAATACTATGTGCGATAAGAACTGCTTACGACTTGAAACTTGAGTGTCAAACGCATGAATATTTACAAGACATTCGCAACACGATAACTAATTACATATTCCTCAAAATGGGCTTCGGTTAATCGTTAAATTGAACCTAAGACCTCAAGAGGCTGACTTTAGAAAGCTGTTAGCTATCGAAATAGAGATATTTGAGCGCAATATTCTATTTAATAAGTAAAGACATTTTTAATCTTCATGAAATGAGACGAACATAATACAAAGCGGTAGCGAGTGAGCTTCAGCAAAGACATTTAATATTAACATTAGTATTAGTACTTAATATTAGTAAGACATTTAATATTAATATTAGTACTTAATATTAGTACTCGTACATTAAAAATATCGTCAATCTGGATAATCCATTATACGTAGGCGACGGATCTGTTTTTTCTATTATAAAAATCTCATGACGAAATGTTTACTTTTAAATTTTTTGATTTCTATTTTTTTTTCAACCTCTTGAATGCAGGGTAAGAATGTATATTTAAGGTTTCCTTCCTGGTAACAACAATCTATGCAATGATTGGTACTTATAAAAATTATAATTTATTAAAATTACTATCGTTTTTGTCTATTGCTTCCTGTTACAAGTTCTGGCTTCCTTTAGCAAGATTTTTTGTATAAAACAGGTGCTTGTTCTATAATGATACTTCTAGAAAACTAGCTATAATATATTTAGGATAAATAATTCATTCAATAAAAATTATAATATTGATCAACTGTAAAATAATATTATGCTCTAGATTAGTTTATTCTATGTTGGTTATTTTATTAAAAAAAAGCTATAGTTACATACGATAACTGTTCAAGGAGTTTTTACAGTTTAGCTGCTATTTACTAAAAGGAAAAAGAAGAAATTTATATTTTCGAATTCAGTAGGTCAGATCAGTTTCTAGGTCTTTTTCCTTTTCATTTTCTACAATATTAACACATTTTTCTTCAAATAAGGTTTTTTTTTATTTAAATCCCTGTACAATAACTATAAAATACATTATTTTACGAATAAGCATAAACTTTGCCATATTAAGACCAATTTAAACATTTAATTAGTTTGGCACTGAAACGAATTATAGTAAACAAGGAAATAAAGCAGTTTTTTAACAATATCTGTCAACATAGACCATTTATTAAGTCGTCATATTAATAAATATTATTTTATAACATAATCGAATTCGAATGAACTTTATTTTCATACATAATATGGAAGGAGCGGGCAGATTAAAGAAAATGTTATAACTGCGAAATAAAGCTAACATCTAGGATCTAAAAGTGTTCTAGATTAGTAATTGCAATAAATTCAATTGCCTTGTGCTTTGCAAGGAAATTGAAAATTGTAGGATATCACTAACTCATCTCTAATATTAAGCTCAATAAGTCGAAAGTATTTATAATTTAACAATAAATATTTTAGAACAAAATAAATGTAAAAATTACTACGAATACTCATTAAATAAATTAGCTGTCTTTAGCTATGATTAAAAAAACCGAATTAGTAGCTTACGTTTTCTTACAGACTATGTTCTAAGTCTGTGTCAAATTTTAGCGAGATCCATGCAGCTCTACTGAAAATCTTCTAACAAACATCCATACAAACATTCGCATTTATAATATTATTAAGATTGAAGTGTAATTCGCTTATAAGAAAAGCAAACACAAAGTATGGCTAGTGGCCGCAGAGCCGCGGTGTCGCTACGCGCATAGTACGCCGTGCATCATGAAGGAATTCTAACTTTCTAAACCTGATGGGCCGCCAATTATCACAAGAAGCAATTTTCTACTAATCATTTGGCGTGACATGTAATAGGTATAAAATCAACTCTCCTAAAAACATATTGCATTAACTACGATCATTATGGCTAAAGGCCACAAATACTTTCCTCGCGCCATCGCTTATTATATAGATTTTAAAGCTTTGACGGCCGCCTGACTTAAGCAGGCTACACACGTAAGGTTTTCCACGAGATTTTTATCGTCCATACATAACCTACAAACAAAATCTAGCATGAGTGCTACAAGTCTGTACGATTCTGTGTATGAAAATTCGTTGTGTCTGTCTTACGTCAACGAATTTAAAAATGTCATTGAAAACCTAACGTGTATAGCCAGCATAACTCTCAGTATAATATTACATACCTTGAGTTTAATTACTACTCGCGTCAAAATATTTGTCAGGTGTAAATTATAAATATTTTTTTCTATGCACGATATTGTAAATGAACTGATTGAATCAATGAAAGCTTATTATGAGATAGTCAAAATTAAACTTTAAGGTATTGAAACTTACATTTGGAGTCAATATATTTCACTATTGAAGTAAAAAAGGCAATGTCGTTTACAAGCTTTTTTTTTTAATTTTTCAACGATGACCATTCTGAAATTCAATAAGTCTACGAAACACGTAGGTATTTCCCAGCTTTAGAAATTGTATTCCGTGAAATCGAATGAATCTGTTGATTGTCTTCACCTTTCCGTGGCCGATGGAATATTTTAAGACGATACGATCGTAAGAATGTTTGAATGCAATGTCATAGCCTCCGAGATACTCACGATCTATTTAAATATGTACAGTAAAATTATTGGCGTAAAAATATCAGAAAAAATATGGGGATATCTTTTAATCATTTTTCGCTCTCTTTTTATAAGCCCAACCTCTTCTTCTATCATAGTAAACATAACTTGCAAGCCTTAAAATATCTAACAAATATTCTAAATGCGAATGTTTGGATGGATGTATGGATGTTTGTTTGAAGGTATCTCGAGAACGGCGTTATGAATCTCGGTGAAATTTGTCACAGTTGTAGAACATAGTCTGGAAGAATACATAGGCTACTAATTTTGTTTGTTTTTAATTCCGCGCAGACGGAGTCGCGGGTGACCGCTGTATAATATAAACCATGTTACAATACAATAGGAATGGTCAAAAATAATTTTGTGTTTACTACAAAATTGGACGGATTCATGAAATGAACATTTTAATATAATTACATTTCTTAACCCTAATTTATATTTTCGTAATTTGCACTAAAACTTACAGCAGTAGTTTAAATTTAAAAGGTGACTTATGTAAAGGCCGCATGAAAGCGGATAAATGTAAGTAATCATCGTTAAACATATTACACTATTGTACATTTAATAAAGGTTATGTCATTCTAATCAAAAAAGATGTTTTATGTACCTTATTGTTGCCTACTTCTTGTCATTAATATTTTATAGCTGTTTTCCGAGATAGTGGCTATTTTCACTTTAGCGACTCACCGCGCGCGTAACTACCGTTTATTATGAGTTTAATGTTCTATTTCTACTGATGAGACATCCACTGATGTACTAAACGACAACTGCTCGCGGCCAAAGTTGCACGGCTAGCTTAGTGGAAATAACCTCTTACTCTACCTTATAATCTTTTAAGTGCTGTAAGTAATTAAATTTCCTTATTTGTATTAGATATCTTGATAACACACTATTTATTGAGAGGTTCAATGATTAATATTACAGGTACAATGCTTTAGATGGGGGGTAAACTTATCTTTATATTTTAATACTAGATGTCCGCGCGGAATTAAAAATAAAACTTTATTGTATTTTTCCGGGCTATGTTCTACGTCTATGTCAAATTTCAGAGAGACCCATGTAGCCTGTCAGGAAAAAACCTTCTAACAAACATCCATCCATACATCAAAACAGCCACTTTGTTAAAATAAGTAAGATTTTATTGATGTGGCTGAAGATTTATGTCTACTACGTGTAGACTAAGGAGTAAGATCCTTATAAAAACCTTACCTGTTAATTCCCCAAGAAACAAGAAGATTTATTTTTCAAAGCGATAATTTTATAATCAAATACTATATTCGTGTTTTAACTATAATTAAGTGAATTTAAAGATTAAATAGAAATAAAAGAATAGAAATAAAAGATTCTGTAGTGATATGTATTGTCATTTTTTAATCCGTTTAATAAGGATCACTAACATCGTTAACCACTTATCTTCAACACAATACATTCATTATTCCTATTTAATATCACTAAACAGGATGTGTCAAGCAACGTATAAAATCAGTTTTAATTTTATCCCACTATCTTAGTGTCATAATTTTTACAAATTAAACATTTTGAAATATCTAACAAAATTTAAATAACGCACAAGTGTCTCTTTAAATTATTTAAAGTTTTTTTCCTTACGTGTTATTTTTATAGCTAAAGAAAGATAAAATAAATAAATACATCTTAAACTACGCAGTCTATTTTTTAGGGTCTCTGTAAACGCCCATGAAGAGTACTGAGTTGGTGGGGCGTTCGTAGATGACGTAGACGAAGGGGAAATTAGCAATAAACACGCTGGGCTCCGCCGGTCTCGACGATCTGAAACCGAAGATTGCAGTGGCTGCGGCCGCTACCGTACCTACAAATTAACATGAAATTTATAAGCCTCATCATTTATCGTGAATTTCCGAAACCAAAATCTTGTTAAAAAATATTGTTATCTCTGTTCGGTTAAAGAAAATGACAAGGATTACGATATGTTATACATAGGTATGATTTATATTGGGCTCAGAAAACAACGGCTAAAGGGATAACCACCTCCGATGCTAGTAAACTTTTATCTATCTACGAAGTAGAGTAGTAAGTCGGAGTTTTTTGATATTATAATTTTCTCGTTTTCATATAATTATATTAATAATACATTATTAATTATAACAAATACCTTCTTCATCAATTTGTATTTTAGCTTTATGGATGGCGTCATCAAAGAGAATGCCGCGATCATCAGTCAGCGTGGTGAAGTCTGCGCTTGAGTTAAATAGATCACCTACACCTAAGGCTTGTAACACCTAAAATAGAAAAAAATATATAAATTACTTAAATTAAAATTGTCGATTTAAATACGACTTATAATATTGCACTACGTTCCCTCGTCACAATGAATTATAACATTAGATAAGACGTAACATTAGTTAGGCCCTTATCGTGCATTTCCACTATTTCAGTGCTTGTATAAAAACACTATTGCTATCTCTGTTTTTATATAGACAATGAAAGGGATGACACAATAGTGTGACAGTGCTTCGACAGTGATTCGCTGTTACAAAAATATAGCAAAGAACTTACTCCCTTAATCGGAAGTGACCTCTCCATTGTGAACTTGGGTATTTCGACGACAACCTCGCGACCCATGAAGCTCTCCTCTACCACCGCGGCCAGTCGCTCCGGAGTCAGGTTGGCGATTATATTTGTTACCCCTGTCAAACAATACACATTACGCTTTAAAAACATTTCTTTTGTGTGTAATAATTTATGTAATTAAGTAAATATTTCTATAGATGGAACTCCTTAATATACTATTCCTATATAATACCATATTCGATAGTAATTTTTTCTAGATCTGCAATTTAACTCTTTTGATTTACTTTAGCTTAGTTAAAATTCTTAGTAAAGATATAGTTAGCATGTAATAACCCTTTCGATAATTCAAAATCATAATAATAGAAGCTAAGTATGATGCATTACCTTCCTTCATTGAGTAGGGTGGCAGGAAAATGTACATGCTGATGTCATTGCCTTTGTACGGAAGCTCCAATATCTGAGCACCGAGGTCATCGTTTACCACTGAAATAACATAAATAAATCATCATTTTTCTACATTATTACCGACTTTTTCAAGTATGCAGCCTTATTAATTCACGAATATTGTTTCATGGGCCTTATTATTTATCGCACGACATGTGGATACGACTTGTTGAGAGACAAGTTAAATAAAATCATAAAGGTAAGAAAACTCTACAGAGAAAGCTCCTTAATCTCACAATATCATTGTTCAATAATTGCAACCTAATCTCCGTATTCATGACTAAATATAACGTATACTTACTGTAATGGAAGGTTCCTTTCTGTTTCATGAAGTACGTTAATGTCTGACGACTTTCAGACACGAAGAAAGGTTCCTTTTTCGTTCTTTCAGGCAAGAACTTCGAAGCCCATAATCCTTTGAAGTAAGCCGCATTGGCCAAAACCATTCTAGTAACTTGCGAGATAGCATAAGGGGGTAGGAAGTCTTTGATGTTGTTCTTGGTGACTCGTGAAACCCAATCGTTAATGTATTCGCGCGATTCCCCGGGCTGTCCTTGGAAATTCTGGAAATATTAATAATAAGAATTAGAAATTGATGTTAAACAATTAAAAAGCTTAAAATATAATTAATTACAAGATAAATGTGTCTCTTCAATCAAAACAGATGCAAGTTTTTTTCCAAATTTAATTCGAATATAAAATTGATATATTCTTTGTTTCGTATAAGATTAACACTGGATATTCATATTATTACTGGCCAGATAACAGCCATTACGTGGAAGAATCACCTTATAAAAATATTCATAATACAAAGCTTTTATAGAATCTTTGTTACCGCCGTTACCACACGAAACCTGATTAAAATTTTGATATCGTATTCCATTGAATTGAAAGAATTACGATTGTCCTCGGAGCGTGCATTATTATGAGTAGCGTCTTTGTTTTATTTATTTTATATTATATCTTACAATAACAGCCAGTATCTGCTAAAGTTTTATTTTTATATTGATTGTTTTATTTTTATTACTTCTTATCTCTGATTATAATGTCAACGTTTTGAAAACAAAATTGATCTTAGATATTTCACGTTTATTGTCAATCTGAGTTTAATTATATTATATACATGAATAACTGTTAAAATAATTGAAACCGTTTGTTTATTTAATTATTTAGTTAACTCTTGTAAAAATCATTTTGAGGTCAAAATAATAAGTGGAAAAGCATGCTTCGAATATATAATAATGTCATATATCATTTAATAATACGAGTTGCAGATTTTGTGTATAACTGGAAGAATCATTATGCATTAAACCATTTTTAATCTGTGAGAAAATTTGTGTACATAACGAACCTAAAATTTATTGGCCTTACTATATAAGTTCGAAATGAAAGAAATATTTTTTTAACTCTTAAGAATGTTTAAGTAACTGCTGCGGTATATATAGAAATTAAATCATTGAATATTATATAAGCTAACTACATGTATTGCGGGCGTACGTAAAGGTGTAGCAATACTCGGTCAAGGATTTGATTAAGTAAGATTGTTATGTGACGTCAGAAAATATTTTACAAGCTTTATTAAGCATTGTCTTGTTTTTATTTATATTGTATTCTAGGGGTATGTTTATGCGCTAGTGTTTCGGCGGCGACATCCACGGTAATGTTAATAAAATGTTAAAGTTTAGCATGGCTTAATGTATGGATGGTTGCTTGTTAGTATATCTGCGGAACAGCTGAATTTGGCGTTGAGGAATACATAGACTACTTATCGAGTATTTTTTACTCCACAGTAACAGTTGCGGGCAAAAGCTAGTGTTAAACAAGCAAATAAGCAGGATGATTTATTTTTAAGTTGGAAGTGCGAGTCTTACCAAAGCTTCTATTTCAGCGCTCAGGGCGTCGAGCATGCACTGTCGCACAGTAATGCTGCGATCGACAAACATCTTGTTGACGGACGTAAATTCGTAGCTATCGCTGTTGTTGTTCATCGCCCTCGACGTCTTGTCCACCTTGTACGCCGTCATCAAGTTGATCTTGTCCTGTAAATATGGAATACCATATATAGTGATTGACTCTGCGTTGTATCAATTTCTTTCTCTTTAGGTTATTTATGCTTCGAACTATGTTGTGACAATCAAGATGAGATGAAATTGATAACTAGAAGGTAATGTTTTTCATGGGTATGTTAACATTCATATATGTACATGGATATCACTTACCATTTTCTCCGCAATTTTCAATGAACGTTTTAACGATTGCTCAGTTTGTCCTCCAGCTCCAAAGTACCCTAGCAACAGAGCATGATACACGGAGAATGGCGAGAAGAATATATTATCATCGGGCACCATTTTGTTTATTTCATTAAATAGATGTAGAGTGAATTCCAGTTGACCACGATACAGAGACATCCTTGATTCCGGACTTAGCTTCTTAGAAGAGTCATCCTTGTAGAAACATTGGCTGTTCACCAATGTTGATGATATTAAAAATATTAGCACTCCTATCTTCAACATTGTGATCCTAAAAAAATAGAAAGACGCATTAAAATAAGTGATGAAGATAACTTTGGACTATTTTTCAAGTGATTTCGCAAAAATAACGTATAGCGAATTGAAAAAGAAATGTCGCAACATTCCTTCAACCAAATTACATTGTCTAAATTACCGTTAAAATTGACCGATATTTCAAAAACACATAGTGGTATCAATTGTCCATCGTCAGCTTTAAAACTACTTAAAGAGTTTTCTCACGTTTACGACTCGTCAAAAGTGTACACCTTTTCAGCGACCCCAATACAAAATGACCTTTAGTTTCGTAAAAACAGTAGCTTACTGATATTGCCATCCTGTAGTTCCGCTTGTAAAATGACGTAATACTTGCACATATGACATTGAATTCAACTTTAACCTTTACTTGATCGTTGGACTATTATGTTACTAATATTTAAAAATAAAATATCTTGTTTTTTACATTGAACTTACTCGAAAACCGGCGAAAACGCGTTTAATATATTTTTATTTCATTTTAAAACTACCTACACGAAGACAAATGAAATATGCTTAATAAATAATTTTTATAATCATTAGCTGCTAATTTCCATACTATTACAAATTGAAGATTAAATCGAAATGAAATAACTCATAGTATAGCATAACATAATACTTTCACAATCTGATTGATTAAATAAAACATTTTAGTCTTTGGAATTAGAAAAAATATTTTTCAGATTATACAATCTTATATTATTGACATATTTATATTATTAAGTATTTCGTACTCACAAATAAAAAGATCCGATGAAATGTTTCAATACCGTGCTACAATTCGACAAATACTAATTACACAGAGTTAAATCTAAATAATTCACAATACAACTAACTATTCACACAAAAGGAGTGAACAGTCGAGAGAGTTTATCTCGGCTGTGCAATCATTGCCAGCGCTTTCTCTCGTCGCAATCGTGCGCAGCGGCAGGGGGCACTACTGTAGAAAGAACTAAGTGGTAGGGGCGAGGACTGATGAGTGACGAATGTGGACTACAGAATTTTTAAAAGTTCAAACAGTTTAAAAACGTACATCATTCAAAATATCAATTCTAACAGATATTAGTAACGATAAATAAGTGTTTACAAGTCAATTAATTTATATCAAAACTTTCACAAGTATGGGCAAGTTAACTGTTTTATTATACGCCTAATTAATAATTTCTCTCATTTATTATTAGCCAAACAACACCATGAATTTTCTCATTTTCTCCGACTTTTGAGAGACATTAAAACAAACATAACTCTGATGAAAAAACCTTGTAAGGTGACAAGGCAAGGGCTTACTATCATTACGAATATAGACTACCTCTAACTAAGTTAGTAAAATTATTAAATATTCACAGTCACATTTAAGTTCTATTTACTGTATTCATTAGCGACGTTAAAATGAGCGAGCGATTTGTCACGATTATTTTTTATCGATACGCGACTGCCCCGAGTCAATTCATCACACCTGATTTGAGTGGGAAATCCCAAGCCACGGTATAACTGCAAGGCTGCATTTATTTCCCATTTAGTCGTAAAACCTTTACAGCATAAACACTGATTCATTGCGTATGACGATTTATTCTGTTAAAGATGTTTATGGAGGAAGTATTCATAATAATAAAGATTAAACTTAGCTTACAATTAAATAGTATCACCGTAATTGTTATACTAACATCAGAACAGTCCAATTATATTCTGTACGTTTCGTAGTTACATTTTGTTGGTGATCCAACGTTTACATGATTACAATAAATGTTGGTTTCCACTGTCTAAACAAATGTGTTAAAAATATTTGTATCCCTCTAAATTACATTGAAAAAATAGAGTCAATGCTATGTTTAAATACCAGAGACACCGCAGTGTAACTATAGGTAATAAGTAACACGATGCGCTTGTTGCAGTACGTCACGGGGTTTCCCGATCTCGCTGAAAGCGTTTATGGCCCCGTTCTCTGTTGTAATATCGCGTGGGTTTCCCTCCGATCAGTCCAGTGGATCTCGACCGCACTGTCGCAGAGAAAGTCAACAGTGCGTCATCCTCACTTCTATTACACAACAGCCGGATCGTCAAAGCGTGTCAATACCATTACGTATTGGCAGCTGGAAAACTCTGTGTTCTAAATTACAGGCGCCTCCTTCCGCGGTATTCTACAGAAAAATGCCTCGCAATGAACGTTAACTCATTACGAATACGCTTGCGTCTAAGTCAATCATTAGATGCACATATTTAAACTACAGAAATTTATTGTGCTACATACGTTTTTGAAAGGAACTTCATCTTTCAATCTTCACGTAACTAAAGCTGATGACTGCTCTGCAACCTTAAGGGACATCACAAAGTGGGAAATACAGTGGCAATATTGTTGCATACCCATAAATACTTAACCTTTTTAAGTCATTATTAACTTCCAAAGTAATAAAAGCATGGTTGGATTATTGTCGTAAATCCTCTTTTAAACCGCACATTTTATCATCATATAATGTAATGAGTACATGCAACGGTATGTGTATGCTCAATTCGTACTGGTTCACTTTTGAATCATTATAATTTTAGTGCATTACATATACAACCTGAGAACCGCTAGTCAGAATTGATTTATTATTTTCGTTTGTAATAAACTGAATTTAGGTTTGCGGAAATTATAAATGATGTCGATTAAAAAATAAATAACCAAAAAGTTTTACTTCGTGCGCAGGAAAGTGTTACTCTAACAATAATTAAAAATGTAAAAAAAGGTAAATAACAATCACTTAAAAAGTAGCAAAACACCGCGAAAAACATTTGTCTATGTTTTCTTTGGTCATGACAAAGCACATATGCCTACTTTCTAGTTTCTAGCTGGTGCTATATGATGATAAAAAAAATATTTTAAATTCACACATTAAAACAAAAAAATTAGAAGCATTTGCTCTTTATTTTATGTATTTGCTATTCCATAATGTCGTTCGAATACTTGCATTAATCTAGTCTAGATTATATTCAAGTTATAGATTGATTAATCACCAATCTACCTTTAATACTACAGTCGCTCTTTGATTCAAGGTCACGACTAGTTTTAATTAACACATAATATTATAACAATGTTTGAAGTATATATAAATTATTTATTCTTATAACACTAACCCTTGTTATAGATTCTATTGAAGGGTACTGAATAAATTAATATAGGCATAGTCATTTTCAGATCTAAAGACAATGTAATTAAGTGTATCGTCTGGGGTTCGTCAACCATTCTGAACAGAGCAGATATCTTTTAATTTCTTCGCAAATATGTGCAGGTTGCATCACAATGTTTGCCTTCACTTAATCGAGCATTGGTATAATGCGGGGACCGAACCTGGACCTGCAGATTACAAGTCCTGTACTTAACCACTACGTCACCGACACCTTCAAAGTTACTCTGTTTTTCTTATAACCTCGCTCCTCGTGTATACGTTTGTCTCAACGATAGTATCTGGGACATGCTTTTACACATTACGTTTGCATAAGCGAGACAAAATTAAACATGTCCGTAGAATACTGAGCACATTAAAGAATTAAATCAAACATTTAAATTCTTGTTTACGCTAGATAATTAATTACTCTTAAAGATAAATAAGTTTATTCACGGTCAGTAGTGGTTATAGAGATAAGATGTTTAGTAATGAAGATTTTAGGTCAATAAACA
Source organism: Papilio xuthus (assembly GCF_000836235.2). Taxonomy (NCBI): domain Eukaryota; kingdom Metazoa; phylum Arthropoda; class Insecta; order Lepidoptera; family Papilionidae; genus Papilio; species Papilio xuthus. The sequence goes on from NW_013530969.1 coordinate 2,895,410, forward strand.
GAGACTTGTATGTATAAAATATTTGTTGTTAAAAACGTATATGTTTTAATACAAGTATCACGTCAATTAAATCTTAAATTTGTGTTTATAAAAAAAGATAAAATGTAAACATTAAAGCATAAATTATTGCTATAAACAATTTACTGCGAAAAATCATATCTATAAAAGTAAACAGTTTAACGAGGCACATATTATCTTGACCTCAACATGACCTAACGGAATCTCGATAAGTGCACCCGCCGATTTACAGACCGACATTCAAGATTCCAGCTACAAAAAGTAGCAAATAATATTCTAAACATGGGTTTACACTGCCGT
>NW_013530969.1:2895807-2972159 GCF_000836235.2 Papilio xuthus
ATAAACTCGCCTGACAATGGCCGACACTGGTACATGTTTATTCTTAATCCACGGATGTAAACATTTTGTATTGCCATTGAAAAAAACCCGCGCTCATATAAACAATAACCATACATCACACAAAAGATTTTTAACCTTCAATTTTCTCTTTGACATCCACTTAAAAAATACGATTTCATTTTATGGATGTGGCTCGTGATCAACATCTCAATTCTCACAGTTCCTTCTGTAACTATCTTGTTGTCTAATTTAAGATACTTAAACGCCGACTTCCTTTTCAAAGTTGTACGTAATAGTATCTGAAAATATTGCGAAACCAAATCATAACAAACGTTTTTTCATCCGACTGATAGAAAAATAATTTTGTGGATAATTTCCGACACACTGATTAATCAATTTGTTGAAACTTATTTTTCGAGATTCCTATTCTTTTCCGGAATGTATAAATTATAAATCAGGTTTATTTATTTTACAACTGAATTATTCTTACTTAATACATAAAATATTTGTTTTTGCTCGGATACTAAGAGGTACTCAGGATGTAATTTTTAAAAATGTAGGTATGTAGATATGTAAGTATGTACTTCTATTCCGTTGCGACCGTCTGCAGCTTAAATAAACCACTTGACTAGTTTTGAAGTGCAAGGTATCATTCGGTAAGGTTAGTTAGTAATTCCTTCGAGTGTATAGCGGGTAGAGTCGATCAGGTTTCTTAGTTGTTTAAATGAATTTCACGTTTCAATCTCCTATATTGTAAAAACAATAATAAAGTTCACGCAGTTCAAGCGATGTAGGCATCACGAACAATGCAGTTACATGAGAATTGGTCACAGTGAATTAGAAAGCGTTCACGACAAATCAGCACCGATCGCTATCGACCGGAGAATAGATTGAAACAATCATGTTTTATGACTGTTTATGATATCAATATTTATGATTCACTTATTATTTGCTTCTATAATATATGTAATACGATAATTCATTTTAAGAAACTGCATTATAGTTTAACTTAATTTTCCACCGGGGAAAATGTCATAAAGCATATTGGTATGATTAAAGAATTTCATAATAAAAAGAAAGATAGTTGAATCAAACAAAGACAAAAAGATTGCGTTATTTTAAAACAACCGGACTCACCGTTTGCTGTTGTCCTTATATGTCAATGGCTTCTTCAAATTATGTTTCTCGATGATATTAAGTAAATAATAAATCGATTTCCCTTGTACGCAAGACACACGAAGTCGGTTATTTTAAAGTTAGTGTATTCGGTTCATAATAATATAAAATTCTAACGAACGTTATGCCGCGACAACGCTCGGAGACAAACTGAATGAGGGCCCAGCCGCTATCCTCTTTTTTATGCAACTGTTGTAAACTGGTATGCGCCTTCAAAGCACGCACACCGGTGTCAACAGAGACCGAGGAAAATGAAAACAACCTTTTAGTAGATTCACGCTATGTTCGCAGTTACAACGTTGGTACATTTGATAGCATCTCATAAAATTAATAACGCTAATGGTGAGTTAACGGTACACGTATTATCGGTAACAGCATCATGTATTGGGAATGCCGTTTTGGATAAAGCAAAACTCGGATAAAATTAAATATTAAATACGGAAGTTTATTCCGCAATGATAACCTTTTTGGCTTCTTCATTTTTGACATCATACTATAAGTTTAATACTTAAGGTTACATTACTTAATAGCTGTCGCCAGCGACCACATCTGCGCGGTACATGTACATACAACATAAAAAAAATATTATAATAAAGTTGAAATTGACTCTACATTTATTTAGAAAACGTTTATTTGGAAAAAAGAAAAGGTCGGTTTTTACGGTTTTCCCGGCAATTATTCGAACTTTTCTCACCTTTTAAACCTTTCTTAGAGCTCCACGAACCAACTTCAACTTCAAGACCAAGATAAGATAAATCCGTTCATCCGTTCTCAAGTTTTAGCGAGACTAACGAACAGCAATTGACTTTTATATGTATAGATTTATTTAATTTGTTAAGTTTTACCAAGGCACAAACGGATAACCACCATCCACACCTACTTTTATTTACGAAAACACACTTCAGTGAAAACCCACGATAATATAGAACGTCAAATTATTTCTACGAAGCAATGAAAACACAGAAGTTATAAATAAATTGTTAAACTTGAAATAATAACTAGAGGGAAGCAAATAAGGAAAAAAGAATGAATTTAAAAAATTGAAGTGTGAATTTTAAGAATTCGGAAAATTTTCTTATATGAACATTATTTACGTAGCATTAAAACAGAAAGAAATTAAATAGTAAAATAATTTTAACACATGACTAATGTAGTATTTCCACAGATTTTTTTTATCTACTCTAGATAAATTGTTGAAAATTACACCAATATCTATAAATCACAGCCGCAGAACCATAAATTAAAAAGGTATTTTACTGTGGAAAAAATAACTGTGATTATGGAGGTAAATATGTGCGAGTTATTTACAGTCCGGTTATCTTTGAACAGTAGTATATAAATACATTTGCTGTAAATATAAATTTATAATTTTACACGTACTCTAACCATGATAATACTTTGACATCGTCGTGATTAAGGTAAGATAGTTTTTAATTTAAGACGAAAACCCTTGCTTCACATGAACTCCCGGTAAATATGACGAGTATTAACATAATTTTATGTTAACTTATTTACTAAATACTTTTGTTCCTTCGTTCCTTCTGTATTGTCAAATCCAGTCAATCTATGATACTTTATAACTTGTTTTATTCATGTAATTCAATTAACAACAAAAAATGTGATCCATTCACGAGGAGTCCAATTCAGCAACTCCCACAATAGTAATTTCCCTATTTCGCAAATGCCCCTTTTGTGACATGCCCATTGGTTAACAACGGACTGTAATCGCTCATTATCAATTGTTACGGTTCCTGATATTATACAATTAAATGAATAACAGCCTACTTAACGAATGATGATTTTGGAAAGTTGTTAACACTCTCTTTCCGTTCCCTGTACTCTGATGTATTTGTATTTACATCATAACAACTAACAATAGTACTAATAGCGATATTAACTACATTTCAGCATTTTAAGTTTAAAAATATCCTACGTTCGTTGGCCATGCATGCATACCTTGCATCATTTCTTCTTTTTTTCGTTAAAGATATTTATTGCTAGCTATCGTCCGCGACTTCGTCCGCACGTAATTAAAAAAAAACTTTAAAAGTAGCCTATGTGTTCTTCTAGGTAATGTTGTACATCTATGACATTTATAATATTAGTAAGATTAGTGAGAATAAGATTACATTAAACTTGAAAAAAGTTAAGGTTGAGGTAAAATGGCAAGGCAAGTTTCAAACCAACCTGAATTTAATGCGGTATTTACGCTAATCAAGGGAAAATTGTATGACCAAGCAACAGAATAAACCAGCTTGTAGCAACAAGTACTAATAAAATTGCAACTCAATCTATGTGCCCATGAGTTCTTAATGTAAGTTGGTTTAGAATTTTATAATGTACATGTTATTCCGATCTAATCACACTAATCTTACTTCTTACTAATATAATAAATGCGAATGTTTGGATGGATGGATAGATGTTTGAAGGTATCTCCAGAACGGTTGAACGGATCTCGATGAAATTTGGTACACATATAGAACGTAGTCTGGAAGAACACATAGGCTATTTATAATGTTTCATTAATTTCGCGAGATCGGAGCCGCGGGCCACAGCTAGTATGAAATAAATAACGCTTGTTTATTTAGTAGCTGAAACGATATAAGTTTAAAAATAGTGTATGTTTTGTTTCTACAAAAAAAAAATTGTGAAATAGTTATATAGATTTGATAAAGTGGAACAGATCATCATTTATTTTTTTACGTTTGCAATTCTAAGCTATCATAGAATAGCTTTTCAATTACGTAGGTATTGATATTGCGGTCCAAATATAAAACTTTCTATGATAGTCCACTTGAAGTCTTCGATCGTTCTACTTTATTGAAGATCACCTTATGATTATTTGACAGGCGCTAACCTAGAAAAAGTTAAATAACATACTTTTTTTATTTAAACGTTTTGAGGTACTTATAAATAAAAATTATAATAGTGATAGATCAGTGACTGGTTTATATCGATTTTTTGTTTTGGGAAACGCTAGCAAAAGACGTAGACGTAGACAACTGCAATAAACCTTACTTGTGTACAAACCTAGTAACCATGTTTTTTTTTTAATAAAATTAATTTACTAATTATTTGTTTCGATATTAAATTATTTCTTACCGTCGTTACAAACAATTTAGGCTTGTATTTCTATACTATAGTCCAATGGAGATATTAAAAGCCACGACAACAGTTCGTTGGTCCGTACTCTTAGCCATATAAAAAATTCTCTTGTCACTGTTAGTTACCATACTCCTCAGAAACGTCTGGACGTAGGGTTTTTTTTTTAAATATTAGCAGATTTTTCTAGATTCCAACTAAGCTCTTTGCTTGTGCTAGGATATGGTTTACGACAATAGTCGAATGGCAGGATTCGAACCTCCGACCTCGTGATCGGGAATCCGCACCCTTAACCTTTTAATTTTATTAGGCTATTGGCGCTTCTTCTTGAGAATCTGCTACTACATATTTATTAATCCCGCGCGAATGAAGTCGACGGCAACAGCTAGTTATATTTATTTAGAGCAAAGAATAATAAAACACCAAAATAACACAACATAATTTATTCTTCGGACATAAAATCTATTCAAAATGAGTTATTATGTAATTTATATTAATATAATGAACATCAAAAAAAATTAACGCTATCTCATAGCGATATGTACTATGTTTATATAAAACTAAAAGCACCGTAAACACAATTTATTAAAGTATTATTATGCTCTTCAGAATTATGCCCAATTTCTTCTGTACTTGTACGGAATGTCCGAATAATTGACACATCTTTAATATGAGGGATGCACTTTACTGTCATTTTAAAAATCGATTTTAAAATCGATTCTTAACGAATAAGAATCGAATACTCATATTAAATTAACAAATAAAAAAAACTTAAAGCTATAACTAACAAAGTATACAAAACATGTGTATATAATAAAAGTAAGATTTTATAGAAACAAAATTGTTTATAGCTAAAAATATCAAAGTCGAAATTGTAGTCAATTGAAATAGTAATTCGTGCATCCCTATTTTATATCAAATAAGTCAGTCGCATTCAATCGATCGAAAACCTTAAAATATGAATTATTATGTCTGAATTTCAGATGTTTTCAAATGTTCTTCATTAAAGTGTTTTCTACTTAGATAGTTTGCCCACCTCGTACAAATATGCCGCAAACAACTTGATCTGAAACAATAAAAATTGCATGAAATACGAAAAAAAAATGGAATTATCAACTTATCTAGCTAAACTAGCTGTCACAGAATTAAAAAAAAAACTAATAATTATTCTATATGTTCTTAAAAACTATATTGCTGCCATATTTCATCAAGAACCATTGTGTCATTTAGTAGATACCTTCTAACAAACATCCATCCATCCATCCATTCATCCATCCATCTATACTTTCACATTTAAAATATTAGTAAGATTTATTATTTCTTGTAAATTGAACCCAGAACCGAATTTAGAATATTGTCGCTTAGAAATGTTTCAATTGAAAAATTAATAAATAAATATTTGTTAACATTTCTCGATAGCTTCATATGCTATCAGCTGCTCAGTATAAATAAACAAATACATAAATATAGTTATCATCAGATAGAAATATTCCATTTAACAAGCTGTGGTTGATTCACCGCAAACAGGACACTTGTTATCTCTTAAACTCCAGTGAATCATATAAAACATTATATGGTTTGGCTGATATCTGTTTAAAAACAACTCGAATCAATAAGTGTTCTTATAGCCACGCTTACGGTGAGTTTCTAAGACCAAAATCTGTGTATAAAACATCTCGTCATCCCTGTATTTTATCTTTAACAAAATAGAAATAACAATATGTTTTAAGCGGGGATTTTGGTATCAGAAACCCACGGTTAGTACATTAGAATTTATTTCATAAGAGTTTGTAATGATATTAAACTCACTCCTTCGATGTAATTGCGCACGTTGAGCTTCTCGTTCTGTGAGTGCGCCATATCGTCGCCTGCGCCCATCGGCAGCAGCAGCACGTTGCGTCCGCTCGCCTCCTGCAGCGTTATCGTCACCGGGATGGACCCGCCCTCGCGCGACATGTCCGGCTCAGTCTAAACAATAACAACATATAGAAAAATCTTCTGATGGTTCTGCCGCAACACAACAGACAAGGAATATCGACTCGTGCGATGAAAAGAGTTATATTTCTTGTGAGATAACTTATCATTTAACTTTATGGGTGAAAATATGTTTCAATATATGCGTCAAACAATTCGTACTGGGTTGTAGGTGACTAAGGCCTAATCGCCCTTAACCTTGGTTAGATTCGAGCCCTACAATAAGGAGGTTTATCAGCTAAGAACACATTAACCACATAGAATCCCACTAAACTTATTTATGATAGGAGCCAATGTACACAATCACTTCAAAAGATATACATCACATTATCCTAAATGATCAAATGTGTATTCCCGTGAGTTCGCAATGCGGAAACATTGGCATAAAACATACCTGATAGATGAGTTTAGTGGCTCTAGCGGCAGCCTGGTAGTGTGGATGGTCAGGGTTCTCTGTCCATGCGCGGCCGCTCTGCGCGCTGATACGCATCTTGTTCGGTGAACCGCGCTCCGCCCACTGTAATTTCATTATTTACTTGTACAAAAGTTGAACGAAAACTATCGACCTTTATAAATGTACAGGCTATAAGACATATTTTTTGTGCCTATTTGATTTTTATGAGAAATCGAACTAAAAATAGAGATATGTTATCAAATAACTTGATCCTCATGACATAAGAAAAATTATATCGCAATATCAAAGTTTACCTTTTTGTTGACATAGTCAAAGACTAATTTCTCTACTTCCTCTGGTTCTTGATTAGGGACGATACGTATAGAGAATTTTCCGATCACCTTGCCGGGAATTACAGTCTTCGCTCCCGGCTGGAAGGCGGCCCCTGCAGAATTACAACACATGTTACATTCAATCTTCATTTCTGTTTACAAATACATACACAAAAACATATACAAAATAACTAAAAAAATTAAATAGAGTAAATAGCAAGCATGTAAGGAATTTGATGTTCACTAAATTTGGGAATTAATTACAAAGGAAGAAACATATTTAATAAAATATTTATTTACATCAAATAATATCATGTTTCCATAATTTACGGAATGAGAAACAGAGACAGTTATTTTATAATTTCCCTAATATAATATACATACCCTCAATTCCATGTAACGAGAGACTGGGATATCTCCAACGGTGCATCAGTACTTGCTCTTTGACCCCGTTGTGTAGCAATTTGTGGGCGTTTATTGTGCGCCTATAAATGTATACACAGCTCAAACAATATGACCTTTACTCAACTTATATTAAACGAATATCATTTATTTTTATTGTTGAAGTGTGTCTGATAGTTAAGAGTAAAACCGGCTATAAAAACATCCAAGGGGCTGCCACTATTCAGTCGTAATAACCGATAAACCAATATTCTATATGAATGATCTTCGCTTTTATTATATTGTTTATACAACAGATATTGTGTTCGGGTGGATAGGTGATCATAACCTATATATCATACTAACCGATGTCGTACTAAGCTGTTTTTACTGTAATTCATAAATATTTGTAATAGTATGGGAAAGACTACCAATGCCTTGTGCGGATACAATCTATTTTATATATAAAAAACCTTACTATGTACATTGTTAATTGCTAGCACTGTCTAATCTTGTAAGTTAAAAGGCGTGAAGTTATACAGTGCGCATAGAAACCGTTATCGATTTGAATTGATTATTTCATCGGATAGCAAATATTGACACAACAATGTAGTTAATAAAAGCAACTTCTGATTGCCACAACGCAAACTTGATAAGACACAAATTACATGATAAAATTACAAGTAGAAACACATCATGTTCGCATATTTAAAAATCTATATTAAAGAATTTTCAATTTTTTTTTTCTTTTCAATGCCTCATTTACATTATGCCAGTATAATAGGACTATAGCACTAAAAATCTACACTTGCATACAACTGGCATTATGTAAACGCTAACTGGCGTCAGTGATACTGTCCTACTGTACTGGCATATTGTAAACATCATAACATAGCCAAAAAGAGTATTTTTCAGTTGTTATGTCAGATAATGATAAGTAGTTGTAATTAAATGATTGCTAAATTCCAACAGATATTCTTATCTGCATTATGGATAAAGAGTGTGATATTTATTTATTTTAAATTCCCTATCTACAAATAACAAATTATCTTCTGATAATTTACTAACATTTAAGTCCAATATGAAAAGGTATTCGGTTGAGTTTCGTTCATTTAAAAATATTTAGTTCAAAAGCAACAAAATTCGAATTGAATAGGAGTAAAATGGACATATTAAAAAAATTAATTTTACCGCAATGATTATAAAACATAATTAATATCAATATCTATTATGCCATTATGAACTTTAACAATAGATTGACCTTGAAAGAACATTGGTAATTAGAAAAAACAAATACATAATATTGTTTATGTGTATTCAATAATTCAACCAATGCAATGAAGAGTTACATATAATATATAACAGTTATATATAGTTAGATATGTCATTAGATATCTTCAGAGATGTAACTCTTTTCTTGAGATAGGATGAAATGTGTTTTATTCACACTTATTTGTGTATATTATAGACATTACAACAGGATCTTAGTGTATCTCTTACCTGTATGCTTCAGTATCAAAATCAATACTAGAGTAAAGTTTCTTCTCATTCTCAGTCATCGGAGCCACAGACTTGTAAATATCAGTTATAAGAATCTTGCCGTCTTTATCAACTAATTCATTCATGAGATAAATAAGATCAGTCATTGCTAGAAACAAAAAAAAATGTTTTAAAAAAAGTTTTTACTGAATATTAAAAAAAAAATTTAAATCCGAGTGTAGAACCACCCCCACATATTATATTTTTTTAAGTATATATCACATACTTGTGTATTAATTATATAGTTTTTTAATAATTACCTTCATGCACTGTTCCTCCATATACACCACTGTGAAGGTCATTCTTGGCACACTCTACCTCCAAGAAATAGTAACTGATTCCTCTCAGGCCATATGTAATGCAAGGCTTGGTTGTCCCTAACCAATAGTTATCAGAGATGCATACATAATCAACATCATCAAAGAATCCTTCTGGTTTAAGCTTGTCCATAAGCAACTCATCTAAACCTTCCGAGCCAGACTCTTCCATGCATTCAAAAACGAATTTCAAATTTACTGGTAGCTACAAAAAAGATTAAAACTCAAATATCACATATTATCAACATTAGTAGACCTATGAATACTAGAATAAACATTTTAATACATAAATACATCTATTACACTGTACAAGTGGTTTGCCTAGTTACAAAACCTTGGTCCTGATCCTAAGATTACCATACAATCAACTAACATCTTACATCTATGTAGCACATATATTAATTTATACTATGTTATGAAGAGACTCCAAGGTTTTGGGTATGTTTACTATAAAGTTTGATTTTTTTGTATATGTAGTTTAGAAAAGTTATATGAAAAACAACACAGACCTATTTCAAAGTATTGTAAAAAGACACATTATGTTTCAAACATTGCATGGGTTGTGTACTCAATCTATTTAGATAAGACTCAGCTTATTTGGTTTGAACATATTGCAATATCTATTACACATCTCAAGTTTCAAAACAATATTACTTTGTTACCTCTTCTCCAACACCTTTGTAAGCGTTAATAGCATGAAGCCAGCCAAGTACTGGGCCTTTGTCATCAGTTGAACCACGGCCGAATAACTTGCCATCGCGCTCTTGCAGTTCAAATGGTTCTGAATCCCAGCCATCAGATTTCAATGCAGGTTGCACATCCAAGTGTCCATATACACAAATAGTATTTTTCTTTGGGTCCTAAAATATTATTCATGCTAAATTTATTTCTACATAATTATATATCTACCGAAATGCACCAGATCTTACGGAGAAGCGCGCTCTTTAATTAAAACCAGCAATAAAATATTAGGCAATTAGGAATAATTCCACTGACACGTTACGCGGCAAAGTTTTTGTAAGACCGTAATAATGAAAAGTACTTACATTTCCTAATGTACCAACTAATACTGGTGGTAATGCTACATCTGTGCCATCTATTTTTTGGAAACCTACATCCCGAAGTTCCGTAGACGCTCCGACTTCTTTTAACTTTTCTTGCATCCAGTTAACCATACGTACACAATCATTTCTATACTTTACATCACAAGAAACTGAAGGAATTGCAACTGCTTCTTTAAGAAGTTGCTTGTAAGAATCGGCATTCTGGTCGACAAATTTGAAAATTTGTGGCAATGTTTTATTTGCCATAATTTTAGGAACTTGCTTGGCAGTAGTTGAATAAAATAAAGAAAAATCAACCGGTCGAAATACACAAGCGTTTAACGGACGACTATTTCTCAGCAAACTGGCTCGACAAACTGAATTAATCAACATTTTTGCACGATTTTCTTGGTTGGCGTTGCAGCCAGTGATGTTCTTATTCGGTTATTTTTAATCGATTTCACGATTTATTGTATAAATTAACCTCTAAGATCATAAAAGGTCGTTTGTTATGCAATATTTTCAACACTTCATGCCCAAACAATTCTGTGGCATAAAATTCGGATTCTTGCGCACAATACTTACCAATATATCACAATATAGAATATTAAATAAATTAAGTGGTGAATATTATCTTAACAAGATATTTCTATAATACAATACAAAATATATCGGACTTCAAAGGCAAATAGATTTTCATAGAATAAAATCGGTTTTAGTCTGAAATCGAATCGGTAAGAAAAGTTACACTACAGACATCACTATTCAGGTGTCAAAAGATAAAGAAAACTTTTGATAAGAGGGGGAGGGAGGGTAAGTAGGGCTGCCGATTTAGAATATGTGTAAAACCTACTTAAACATAGATGATAAAAAAATGTAATGACAGCTATGGTACAAGGAGGATCTTGTGATATTTTTAATGTTGACAGGGGGCGCTAGTGAGCGGTCAAAATTTAGTTTGACTTATGCCCACCAATTCATCAGGTAGCCTTGTCGGTCTCTATACGACCAACTTCTGGATCATTTCTGAGCTGATCTACATCCATCTATTTCTGCCTCAATATGCTGGGGCAAAAGTTCACTTTATTATTCTAGTCTTTAGTTTTCACAACTGCTTCAAATTTAGAACTATAATGCAGTGTTTACATATGCCTACTTCCCCTTTCTTTGTTCAATATGAAGAACAAAACTTATTTTTACATGCGATATTATTTGAATAAATTAAATTTGCATAACTAATTAGTATTATTAATAAGGGCCCATAATTAAAACAACATAAATAAAGCTGTATTTTTATTAAAAGATGAGTGTCGTATAGTTGATTGTGAACATAATTTAATCATTAACTACTTTAAATTAGAAACGCTTATCAGTTATTTATTTTTCTATGCAGCAGCTAATTCCTTACTAACAAATCATTACAAAATCACCAATAATTTAATTTAAGAAAGCAAAACAGACATTAAAAAGCAAAATGATAATCAGTCATTCATAGCATTTTATTAAAAGTTTTTTTTTATTATAAACATTAAAATATCGAACGAAGAAAATTAGTCAGTCCAAAATATTTAAATTGTCTAATTGCATAAATATTTAACTAAAACGGATGTTTGATGAAACGATAATAATTTACACCATTATTTAAAGTTAGGAAAAGGAAAAAAACCTTATATATAATATACTTAATATAATATACGATGATCTTAACAATTTACAGTTCGAAGTATCCTGAAACAAAAAATAAAATGTTACCAAATTACTGTTCTTCTAGATTTGTGTGACACAGAGATAAGTTTAATTTATGATTAACTAGGGGGCCTGATAGGGAAGTACACATATTGTGCATGCCTTTTTACACTTACTACGACCAGTAACGCTTCTGTGATTTTTATAATTATAAATCATAAATAAACGTAGTCTTCCACTTACCCTGAAGCTGCATCATTGGCAATAGAGTCTGCAGGTTGTTTGAAGAGTAGATCTGCATGTTTAGAGAGCCAGTATGTGAGGAGTGCGGCTGCGAGCGTGGCGGCGGCTCCGGCGAGCGCGGCCGCACGCGCCCCGCCCCCGCTTCCGCTCACGAACACGCGCGCCCACATCGCCGCCCACACTGACTCCGTCCACGTTGAATACATGCCCGATGACATATCGTAATCTGATAACAACAATTATACTTTTAATTGTTTTAGCTGTAAACCTATAATTATCACTTATTATAGTAAATTGCCTGGAATAATAATACTGGTGGAAATACGAAGAAAAAATACATATACATATGTAGGACTCGTGATTAATGTTTGAGAAGCTAAATTAAAACTGTAATTGACTTGATATTTCAATTTGCAAGCAATTTCTTTATGTTCCTTTTCTTACACTGCGTGAACCGTAGATAAAGTAACATAAAATATTTTTGAATTTAGTCACCGTTAACTTACCTTGTAATAAGAATGCTGGGCTAACTGCCTGCGTGAAGTTCATCGTGGTCTGCATACACACGCCGGTGTGGTTCCAACCGCGCAGCCAGTAATACGAGAAGCCCTTGAACAAAACATTTTTTAAGGTTAATATACTAAAATATCTTCCCAAAAAAAAAATATGGAGATTTTATTTTGTTGTCGCCATTTAAGAACGTGTAATGGCTATTTTATTAGGTAAACTAATTCTGACAAGAATCATATCCTTGTCTGCTTGCTGCAAGTATTTTTGATAAGTTTAATGGTCACTCTATTTTGTCTTAACTCTTGCCTACTTTGACTCCTATATAACGGACTGGCTATACGACATAGTATTTTGTGCCGATTTGAATTTCACCATTTTGGTCCCGATGGTTGCGGTTTGTAGCTGTGGTGTGAATTAGAACAATTATTATAGATAGAATAACTATCATGTAATATCAAGAGGAGTGTTCAAATTGGAATGACGCAAAATCTGTAATTTCCAAGCAATCTATCCATTTTTTATATCAGTGCCTAAGTGGTGGGAGGTCTGTAGTCACCGGCTTGTTGAGAGCATCACATCCGGTCTTGTTGAGAGGCAGGTGCGTGCCTGCGAGCAGTGCCAGCAGATGTCCTGCGAAGATGGCGGGCGTGTTGGACTGCGCGGCCACGCCCACGTACAGCGGCGCCGCGCTCGCGACAGGCACCTCCACCGTGCTCGTCGCGTAGTCCGCCGCCAGCAGCAGCCGGCATGCCTGGCTTCTTAGGAAGCAGTACAGCATCTCGTCTGCCTGTGTACATATATAGAACTATTATACTCTAGGTCTTTATGGAGAAGGAATAACATCGTCACCTGCACATATCTGCGAAGAAATTCAAAGATATGTGTGAACCAACTGGGTCAGCATGGTTGACTATGGTTTAGTCACCTCTGTTTTAGGGTAGGCTCCGAAGCCCTCAGTGGGGACGTATATTGACATATGTATCGAATTGTATAAACTATATAATTTTTTTATTTAGTTATTTTACTAATACTTCTTGTACCGTTCCAAATAAGATCTCGTATTGTGCTAGAATATGGCTTATAACAGTAAAATGGGATTCGAAGCCTCGATCATGTGATCCGGACCCTTGATTATTAGGATATTGGTGGTTCAAATTAATTGAATGGTTTGTATTTTATACCAAATGTGCGGAGGCATCGACATCGTCCGCGTATGGCTTGCCCCCGACGCGCTGGTAGAGCGTGAGGGCGAGCGCGGTCGCCAGCCGCGATATCTTCACCTGCACGTCCCACTCCCGCATTGTTCCGTTCGCCAACAGAGCGCTTGTTGGGACGACTACATTACAAACATATCAAAGATTAACCTTTGCTTTCTGAGAACAAAAATATCGTATCTCGTATATCTTTGGTAATGAGAACTCCTAGTAAAAACACTCACATTCTCCGTCAGGTCCTACACTGATGTTACGGTACACGAAGCCAATATTGTCTGCATCATCAAAAACGGACTCGTAGTAAGCGTTTGTAAACGTATCTTTATAATCGACAAGTAACACTTCGGGGAATTCCCCGCTTTCTGTCTCATTCTTTAATATCCTCCGGAACGAGTGCAAGGAGGACGGCGGTATATTTTTTGTGAACACAGGTAACAATGTCATGTTGAACTGTTTTGCGTTCGTTAGCATTTCATTGAGGAATTCTGTAACCTGAAAAAAGAGATAAATACTTATACAGTATCGTAAAATAATTCTAGTCTTTTTATAGCATAAGATGTTAAAGCAAAAAAGGCCACCGAAATTCGACAAAATAGCGAAGTAACCGCTGTCCATAGACGTCCTGATTTACAGCGTTGCCTATCTTTTACACACCTACACCTACAAAGAGGATATTTTCCTAATGCAACATCTTCCTGCTACTTCACTTTCTCTTCCCATCCTTTGTTCACGTCAACTGTATAGATTTGAACCTCTAAGACACTGAATGGCGAAGTCGCTTAAAGTAGACTAAATCCTCCAGTTTTCGAAGATTTATGTTGCCTTGTGTACGGAGGGCCTAAGACTGAATAACCCGTCTTTCACACCTAAGAACGTAGGTGTAAAAAGGATACTTACCGGTGTATAACTGTCAGCAGCATAGGCGTAGAGCGGCCACGATGCGTTCTCACTGTAAAGATTGAGAGAGCCACCGATTTGACCCAATTCAACGTGCAGCTTCACGTCAGAGGAGTCCATTGGCGCGAACGTTGGCCATGCACCGAACTTCATTTCGTATGCAACGCGTTGCGAACCGATGTAGTCGTACGACTCGCCGTTAAACAGATTCCAAACTACGTTACTGTCTGTAATTAATAATTTAAAAAATAAACTATTTTCTACTAAAAAAAAAGCTTTGCATTTGAAGCTAGAAACAAAAAAAAAAATTGACATTGACAGAAAGTTTTCTCAGTAATAAAAAGATTTAAAAAAAATGTTTTTTACCATACAACTGTGAGTCAGAGATGGGCAGCATTTTAGATAATGTTACCGCAGACATGAGCAGTGTTACCATCCCTACCACAGAGCTGGCCGCTCCTGGTGCCAAGCCTATAAAAATTATGAAAAAAAACTTATTTTATATTGATATTGTATAAAATATAAATGGACAAGACAAGCAATCGAGTTGGGTAAGAACAAAAAGAAGCAGTGTTAATATTGACATTCAAAATGAAGCTATATTTTGATATACTTTAAATATTTCATTTAATATTTTGTGACTTACCATCAAACAAAGATGCTGAATCTATCCTAGCGGTAACCAGAGTTATAGGTTTGGTTTTTACTTCTACACCCTGATAAAAAAAAAACAGATTAATCATTATTTATTAATTAACTTATATTACTACAATACTGTATGAAAAAATAAAATAAATACCTTTCCTCTTGGGAAAAGTGAAAAATATACATTTTGATCTCCGAGGGGATCACAAACTTTGGTAGGAGTCAGAAGAGCAGATGTGGTTGATCTGAAAAATGTTCAAATGAAAACATTAAAATTTGTACAAACTAAATCATTTATGTTTAATTGAAACTAACAAAGCAATCAATATATTTAGAGTTAATTTAATCTGTAGGCTTGCTTGCATAATTGACCTACCTTCGTAAGCAAACTTCAGAGTTGACAGCCGCAAACATAAAAGATTTCAGCTGTATAGAGCAGAGAGGTTTGCCATTCTGATTTGCTCTGTCAAGGTTATATCTGAAAAGTAAACAAAGGCCTACTAAGTAAAACATTTTGACTGTCATATAGTCATTTCTTAATTATTTAAACAGTTACTTAACAAAAAGTCTGTCTCTGCCTACCTAACTGGATTATGGGCATAAGTTGTGTTTAATCAGTCCCTGAGTATAGATTTTTTCTTCTAAATATACAACAGTTATTTAGTGGCCATTATTTTAAGTCCCAATTAAACAATATCAAATAAATCATTAATGCTCAAATCAAAAAAATACCTTTGAAAACAATTATTAATTTTGTCTATTTCTTCGATTCTTGTTTGAGGAAGGTAAAATATTGGGAATGGAATATTCCTTCTCAATAGTCCAGTACCCCCCATATTCCAGGACACGCCACTGCTTGCAGGACACTGACTTGCAGGATCAGAAGACACTTCATTTGGACATGTAGATTCTTGACTGAATGTTTTAGGTCTAGAAAAATATTACAATTCACAAATTGATACAGACATATTTCTTGTTTCCTAAGAACCAAGTAATTAAAAAAACCACTAATGAAATATGACTAAATTAGTATGAATAGTTTTAGTCATAATTTACTTAAGTCATTTGTGCTTTTATTTTTTTCTCTAATAAAATAAAATATCTATTGATTGTTGAAAATTAGAAACAGACCCTACCTATATTAGATTACTAGCTAGGAAGAGAAGGAGAGAGTTGTTAAAAGCTAGTTTAGTTAAAAATTAATTAGAAACATAAAAAATCAATTTATTATAATTACCTTGCTGTTCCATTCTGGTAAATTAAAATACCAGCTACATTGTCAGACTTTAACATAAACAAGTCAATAACATCAAGGAACATAGCTGTATTTACAACAGCCATGTACGGCCCGGCTGTTGCATTGTTTACCAGCCATGCTGCATCTGATACATCATCTATCATTTGCACAACTCCTACAGCACCATTCATTGGAGCTGGAAGAAATATCACACTTTTAAATCATTTATTCTAAAATGGTCAAACAGCCTGATACAACCAAAACAAAATCACTACTGCTCATCGACATATGTTAAGTTAAAAGATTACAGATATGTTATGTTGTTGGTTATATATGGATACAAGGGAGAATGTACAAAAAGTATTTTCTATCCCTCGCCAAATCGACGTAGATTATCCAAATGTAAGCTTACATTTACAACCAGCCTGGTGAGTTCCATTTAACCTTTGGAAACATGCTGCGCCACCTTCAATCGATGAATATATTTGTTCATGAAGCCTCTCACATTGCGATACTGAAAATTACATTGTTTATAATAAACTGATCGTATATCTAAATACAAGGAACAGAAGGAAATAACAGGAAGGTTCTTACATCTGATGACTAAAACTACACTTAATAATAAAATTATCTTTTTATATGCCATTACTTTCCGTATTCACGTATGTTTTTAAATGAAACGTAGAAAGTAGCTATCAATATGTTAGTCTTTATGTATTCATTATTAGAGTATTGATTTTGATTATTTATTTAATGTACACAACAAAAAGTTTTTAATTTTTTAACTTTCAACTCAACTGACAGCTGAGCTGACACTGACAGACATGACAGACTGCTTTTTTGATATTTGTTCTGCTTTCTGCCTCTTTGTAAAGGTTTAGAAATTATACTGGTTTTTATTGTGTGGAGCGAAAAATTTGCGTAAATATTGTTAAAAAAATAATTCTGGAGTTAATAAAATAACTCGGGTCGAAAATTTTATTATCATAAATTTTATTTTTTAACTTGCTCAAAAATAGTCATTAAGCACTTAGGCAACATTACTCGTCTTAATGTCGGGCGTCGTCCATTTTTAAAAACTACAGCTGTGCACCCGTGTTTCATTTTATTCATTACGTTTTATACAACACGGAGACGAATCCAAATACAAATCCACACTGATTTTGGTCTTCAAATTAAGGGGACCAACATAATGGCTGAACAGGTGATTGTACAGGTAAGAATGCCACAAAATAAGACAACTTAAAATTTCCATTGTTCAACCTTGTCGGTTGGTCAATATTTTTAAGGACGTTTGATTTTCAACGTGTTATTTTTCAATATAGAAATTTCATTTGGATGTAATTGACATGATATAGTAATCTTTTTATTTAATTTAAATGTTCTTCGTATATTTTTAAAGTAATTTTATAGTACATGATAAATAATAGTCTTTAGAAATAACAATTTGTACATTTGTATTCATTGATGCTACCTGATTCTGGGTGCACGATTCCAAATTTCAAAATTCTGGACTCTTGAGGTCTGCTACTAAAAACTAAATCTGATTTAACAAGGGGTGCTGAGTCCCCTTGCACCCTAGTCCTTGATCCTAGAAACCTAGAATATGTACCTCCATTTTTCCATTTGTTCACATTTTTCAAAACTACCCTTTAATGAATATATGGAGTGTAAGTTTATGTAATGTTTTTGGATAGAAAATAAAGCATATAGAAGATTCAAATTCTATTAAGTACTCATGATAGCCAATCAGTTCAGAGGAAGTAAGAGTTACAAGTCTTTTCTTAGTATTGACGATAAGGAAATAAGTGATGGATTTTTATATCACACTTTCACAAACCCATACTTACTTTGTTTTTAAAAAATATTGGTGTCATTGGGGATCAATTCAATCAAGATCAATATGTTTTAAAACAATGAAAAATATATTTTTTGTTATTTCCACAGCCAGAATCACTGCTCCATCTCGATGACTTATTGCAATGTCCAGTATGTTATGAAATTCCTTCAGGGCAGATATTTCAATGTAATGAGGGCCACCATGTGTGCGGAAGATGTAAAGCACGTCTTGATGTCTGCCCGGTATGTCGGGCTCTTTTCTTTGGCACACGAAACTATGCTATGGAAGAACTTATTGCCAATTTTAAGAAACTAAAAGCATTTGTAAGTATACTAGATTTAGTATTTATTGTTTTACAATTTGAATATTGCTTAAGTTTAGCTTTAAAATTATAAACATCAAAAATGTCTGGTGCATTTACTATTTTACTGAATTCATGTATGTCCGATGTAAAAATTTTGTTGAGTGTACAAATTTAATGTGCGTTTTGCAATTGTTTTAATTATTGTGTTATTATTACTTATCGCTGAGACACATTGTTAAGCTTAGTATAAATCATGTGGCATTTACAATTATTTTATGACAATTTAAATAATGTTACAAAATAAAAATTCAATTTTCAACACTTGGTACAACAACAATTTGACATACTTTGTCTTTTTGTAAAACATAGTATTTTTTTATGCAGGTGTTAGTGAAATCTATTAAAAAAACATTATATTTTTGTCTTGAATAGGGAGGAACATGAAGTTTAAGTATTAAAAACAATATTAATTACAGAAGGTTGGTGGCAAACAAGGTACTAGTTCTGGATCCTCGGAGAGCAGTACACCAGCTCGAGATACCGTGTCAGCAGATACTGAAAATGAAGCAGGTGAAAATAATTCTAACGAACCAAACGTAAGTTTTCAAAGTATTGTATAACTATTGCAATTTACTTTTGATATTTGTTTAAAAGTTAACTTGTTATTTTAGCAAATAACTTTGAGAGTGCCACCAGCCTGCAAGGGCCTCTTTCGTTGCCTCTGTTGCAAAAATGGAAACGCTGAGAAATTGCCCGCTGCGCGTTTACTTAACCACCTGCGTTATTTTCATTCTCCTGATCTTATTGAGGTAAATACAAAGCATAGTTTAAGCAATTGTGACTAATGATGTATGTAATTATGAAAGATGCATATTTAATATAATTTTTTTAGGGTCAATCTGAATTTGGAGAATATATACAAGCTTGGGAATTTAGTACTGGACCGGGCAGAATTGTGACTGCTGTACGAGTTTCAGATATGGGCATCTACTTTTTAGTCATTGACATAGACAGTGAGTATATCATTCACATATACAAAAAGTCTTTTTGCAAGGTTTTAATTTTATGATACTTATGTATTTTTTTTATTTTAGTTAATCGTATTTATGCTTGGTTGACTATGGCAGCCTCACCATCGGTGGCCAATACATTTTCGTATACACTTACCTTATCCGGTAACGACCGTGAAGCCATATTTACAGATTGTGTAAGTTAATTTCAAAATTAAATTGACCAATACTCTTCTATTGCTTTCTGAATTTGACCTTGACTTTGTTTATATTATAGTACATTTTATTGTTTTGTTGAGTTGGTTGTGGTGGTGACTTCTTCAACTTGTGAATCCTAACTTCATTTACCGTCATCATGTACTCCGGCCAGATCTTAAGACCTAAATTTTTATTACCAGGTGTTATCTGTGAGATCTTGTGAAGGTACTCTTAAAAAAAGAGGTCATGCCTTGCTTGTTACCGGTCTGAATGCTATGGCATTGACTTCAAACAGTGCACTGAACGCAAAATTATGTTTGCGTCGCACACCACCGGAACAGTTGGCGCATCAGACCCAACCGCGTGCTGTCATGAGGGTAGCGACGCGCGGCAACAACCGAGAAAATAACACGCAGGACATCTCCGCTTCCGCTGCCAATCACACTCGAGGAGACGTCATACAGGAACTTTACAATGAGACTGTCAACCTAAGCACCCAATTAGCGGCACTTCAGGAACTTGGAAATGAAGAAGACAATGATTATCCACTAGCTTTGGTACAAGCATTTACCGCAATCCGCATGGCAAATCGTGTCGCTGGAGATTTGCGAGATGACAATAATCAAACACATAGTGAAGAAGACACGCCACCGTCTGCTGCGTCGCCTGCGCCTCCCACGCGACCGATGTCACGCAACGCTCGCAGACGACTGAGGCAACGCGTGAGGATGGCTTTGAACGAAGATACGCCTGCGCCGCCGCCCAGCGCGCAGCCGTCATCGCGCTCCCATCTACAGAATGGACACGTTCAAATTGGTATAGTTCCACAGACATCAGCTCCTCACTCGACACAAACGAATTTATCAAACGGACCGTCCACTTCCGAAGCAAACGCTACGAATGCAAACCAAATTCGTAACAAGAAAAAGCGTCGCCACCGCAGATAAAGGCTAAAAATTGATCAGTGATCATTAGTACGTGACATATAAAGTAACGTTTTAGTTTTGGATTCTGGTGTTGCTCATGTAAAATCACTATTTACACGTAAATATTTAGCTATGTCCTAATATAGCGATTTTATTGCTTAGTCGCTGTTGACTTGCTGCTAAAGCATTGACTCCAACAATAAGTTGGGATTTATTTGGCGTAACAGCAATAAGAAAAAAAATTATACAAAATGTGTTTTGATAAATTTAATTACATGTATGTTTTGTTGTGGGACAGCGCTGAATTGGAAGAATTGAATTTGTTTAAATAGTATAAGTTAGTATATAAGAAAGGACATGATAGCTTTTAAATATAGGACCATGAATATCCCTAGATGTGTAATGCTGCCTTGTAAATAACTAAAATATGTCTCTTGACATTACAAATCTAACTGAGCTGTGATAAACGAACTTGTGCTGCAAGGTAAGAACTACATGTAAAATGTCCTAAAATCTCCCTAGAATAGGTTTCTAGTTATTACGAAGAAGTAACATTTTTATCAGCTCATGTTTGAGTCTGAATAGAGGCCACTCAACAAAGATAGCTACTGCTATCCGCTTTAAATTAAATGTTTTATAAGATAAAATTATCGCAATACAACGAAAATGAGTGAGGATTAGTTAAAAATATACAAACCTTTTTACAATTTTCAACAATACCGTTTATTTTATAATAATGATTTGCATTTTGTTGTTTAATTGTGTATCGCAATTAGTAGTGTGGGAATTACTTGAATTTATTGTTCAAATTAGTTAACATGCACTTGGTTATGTTAGTTTATTGAATAATGCCTGTTACATGTTCTATTGAGAATAATTAAAATATTGGAATTTAATGATGTTTAATTTTTTACCTACGACTCTATCTGAGCGGAATTTAAAAAAACTTAGATGCCTATGTGCTCTTCCTATGTTCTACATATGTTCCAAATTTCATCATGATCCGTTCAGATGCTCTGTCGATACATGATAAAATATATAACATCCACTCATCTAAACTATTGCATTTTTGAAAAAGATGTTACCCTAACAGTTTTTGTATAAGTTACTCAATTAAGTAATTAGGCTGCAGAATGCCGGCTTTATGAAAAACCAAATTTTGATAATAGAGACATCTACGACATTTCAACAGATATCATCCAAGGCAATCGCGCCTTCTCTGATCTGTTAAAAAACATAGATGGCGCTATTATCCTTGAGATATCCAAATAATGGTTAAGAGGTGGCGCTTTTTTCGACAACGATGGACTTAACATAATTTATATTAGTCTCTAGAGGGCAGTACTAGTATAGAATTTTCTAGAAAGACGAAATTTGTTACTAAAATTACAATTTCGTTATCTAATAAAACCACATTCTAAGAATATTTTCCTTCGTATATTATAAAAGCTAATAAAAATGCACTGGATTAAGGCTCATTTATAAAATGAAGAAAGCATGAAATATTTAGAAAAAAAGTGTTTTCCTTATGCCATCTAGAGGCCAGAAGCTATACTAGTAAGATTTCTACACTATTATAAAGTGCTATAATATGCAAGATCTACACAATTTTGAGGTGCACAGTTGTTTTAATAATTATTGCCAATTTTCAAAAACAGTACTTTTTCAAAGTACTTACTCCATATAAGTCTAAATAAAAAAAACGACAGCATGGTAGGGATAGGTCGTTAGCTTTTCCAACTAATTGATTTTGTCGAGGGGTAGACCCCAAGATTGTAGGTGAGTAAAGAAAATTACCAGTAACTCTTATGTAAATGATACGTTGATTTCACTTAATTCAATCAAAAACTGTTGATATGTTGATGAACGGTTGTTCGGCATGTGAGTATATAAAAAATAAAAATACAATATTATATGATGATATCATTTGCAAATTAACCTAAGAAAATCTTTTAAGTTATAGTATAGGTTCGGCGCGTGCTATGCTTTTGGCTGTGGGTATGCATGAGGCTGGCTACTGGCTTCACGCGTACCCTTCGCCACATACAGGAACATTTCTGGAACCTGACACGCTCCGAATCGCAACCTGTCTTCGGCTTGGGGTTTCGGTCTGCGCTCCTCATAAATGTCCCTGTGGCAGTGATGTCGACAAGCTAGGACATCGCGGACTGTCTTGCCAAAAAAGTGCAGGCCGCTTCTCGAGACATGCCGCACTCAACGATATCATACGTCAGTCTCTTGCCACCGTCAACGTGCCAAGTCTACTTGAGCCGCCTGGTGTAGCAAGAGACCTGACGGTATGAGTTTGATTCCATTGAAGATGGGTCGGGTGCTGGTATGGGATGCAACCTGTTCAGACACTATGGCCCCTTCCAATCTACATGGAACCAACAACAGAGCAGGTGCAGCTTGTGAAGCGGCTGAAAATGCAAAAGCATGCAAATACAGGGGTCTAGGCTCCGAATATGATTTTGTCCCATTCGGCGTCGAGACCCTTGGTCCGTGGGGTCCTAGCGCTTTAAGACTTTTTAAGGACATATCAAAAAAAATAATCGACATCACAGGGGACCGAAGAGCTGGCAGCTACCTAGGACAAAGAATTAGTTTAACTGTCCAAAGGGGGAACGCTGCGAGTATCTTCGGGACCTTGCCTAAAGGGACTCCTTTTAATAAAATATTTTAGTAAATTATTCGTTTATTAATATTCTATTTTATATCATAGATTTAAGACTATTCATTAGATTCTTTGTTAATTTATTGTTAAAAATTGCATTAGTTATATTTAAAAATAAATGAATATACAGACTAATATCATATTGAAATACAATATTTCAACTATTTTGCGGCTCGTGATACCCTGAGAGTGCTGCTCAAGTGAGTCCCAAACGGGGCCAACTGCGGATGGAAGAAAGCTCACGCTGGATACCCCCTTCTCCTACCCAGATATCTGATTGATTCCCGTCTCGTCTCGTAAAGTTACGAACCATCGAACGATTTAGATTGTGCTATATTCCCGTAGCTGAGAATTAGGAAAGCAAAAAATTTAAATAATCTTTTAATTAAATGAAATTTAAAATAACGACTTCAATTTAAGATATTTACAAAATAGAATTTAAAAATAACTGCTCTTATAATCAATATATTGTCAGCAAGGTTACGAAATTAGATAAGTCAACATTGGCATAGTGCTTAATGTAACACATAGTTGTTAGATGGCGTTGTGCTGGAATAGTAAAAGAAATTCCGCTACCAAGCACCAGATGGTTTCAAGCTTTCAATTTCGAATGCTCAAATATATCGTCGATATAAATGTCACATTTGTGTTTTTCGATGTTTTCGTACTTTTTAAATTTCCTTCTATTCGCCTTCAATTTTTTGAATAAGTTAAATAAATTGTATATCCAGTGCTTCGTATAGTTTTTCATTATTAATTGCAGTGAAGACGATTGTGTATATTAATTAATGTATAAAAATAATAGAAAAGTTGTCAACTATTGTTTTCTAACAAAGTTCAAGCTTGTGCATTTAAAAGTTTTGTTTTGAGTATGCAAATAACCATAATGTAAATAATTTTTAGTGGAGTTCTTTAAAAACTTTAGGGTTAAAATTGTGATAACGTAAAGTTTTTCTAGTTTCAGATATAATGACCGAATTCAAAATGTTTGAAATTGACCCTAAACTGTTTATCACTTGTAGACTTTGCTTAGAAAGTACGGGAGCTTACCAAATAGTTCCTTCTGTGCAACAACAAATTAAGTTCTGTTATGAAATTGAGGTATGAAAGTTATTTTTTCATTTAAAAAAATTGTGAATACAACCTAACCATACTTTATTAGATTCTAGCTTGTATAATGAAATATTTGTTGCTTTATTTTTATATTTTCAGGTTGATCCTTTTGACGCACTACCACAGTTAATTTGTAAGGATTGTGAGTCAATATTAAGCACATATTTTAAAGTAAAAACTAATTATGTAGAGAAGCAAAAAAAATTAAGGGAAAGACTACAACTTAAAAATGTAAGTAATAATTCCAAGTATTTATGCTGCTCAATATCTGTCTTGCTTGAGGCATGGTTGCTATGTCTAATCCTGGTTGCAGTTGTACCTTTACTCTAACCTCATCACATATCATTTACTTCTTATTCTTCTAGTCTTCTTGTCAACCATTCACTTTCAAATAAACTTTGTTTCATATCTTGATCATCTTCTTACATTTGAAGATCACCAATTTTTGTATTCTAACTTTTTAGATTAGGGCTAACTAAACATAGTTTCTGATAACTTTGCTTATGATGAACTAAGCAACTGCAACACTTAGGTTCCCCATACAGCTATACACCACAAATTTGTTACATTGTATATACAGATTTAAAGATTTAATTAGCAATAAAGTTTTCTTTTTTATAACCTGCAGTTTAATGTAGCAACTGAAAAAACTTTTTTCTTATTTCCCTGCTGTTGAATGCCATAATTATCAGTCTCTACATTCTGTACATTTCAATGCAATACTTGTTACATTGCTATTTGTTCAATTTTTGGATAGTTTATTTAGGCTGCATTATCCAATCATTTGTATTTATTACAACTAAAAAAGGCATTATCATATTTGGGACATTAATATAAAATGTGTTAAAACTAAAGCCTTTTTTATTTCAGAATCATTCCCCGGGGACAACACACAGTCTAGCAATACAGCAGGAAGATGATAATGTAACTTCGTCTCAAGAGATATCGAGCGAGGGGAATATTGAAAACAGGAAGAGAATTATTAGCTTTCGTAGATCTTTGTCAGAAGCATCAGATAGTAACTGTTCGGAAAAACCAAAAGACAAAAGAAAAAATACCTTGGAATCCACAAAAGAGCCAGATGTTTCTGAACTGGGTTACAAGAAGTGGTTCATATGTAGATTTTGTAACCATCAGTGTAGCAGTAAATCGAAAATTATAAGACACATAAATAAACATTCGTCAATGAAACAAAAGTATATAAATTTGATAAAACGCGACTGTTATGTGAAATTAGAAAAATTGGATAATAAACCAAATATATGTAAATCCAAAAAGTATGTTGTGCATAGTCCTGATAGAATAACTCATTCCGCGCATAACTTTTATTATATTATTATTAAGGCCAAAGAAAACACCCACAATAGATCTGATGGTGAATCAACTCCGGAACTAAAAGATGTTCCTAAATCAGACGATAGCGATGATAATAAAATTCCGATGAGTTGCAAAAATAGACGACGAAAGAATAGAATACTTTCTAATGATACTATTGTTATCGGAAATGACGATTTAGATACTTCTATGTTAGACGATACACAAGAAGCACCAGCAACACCTAATCTTACAGAGATAAGTGGAAATGAATGCATTAAAATTGATGACTCTGACACTGATTCATTCAAAAGCAGCGAGATTTTAACAAACAGTAGTACAACTTCATCCTCATCAGTAAAAAATAATGAGTGTAAAACCATAAATAATATAATATCCCTGTGTTTTAAGAGACATTTAAAAAGATTGGAATCTAACGATACTGATGATGAACCCAATCTTACTACAGAAACACATACAGCCAAATTAGATTCTCAAATTAAACACAAAGTTTTAAGTATAGGCAAAAAGATGATAAATAATTCTGCATTTAGTTGTACTGGTATATTAAGATATTTGGAGCATCAAAATCTTGAAATTGTATGGACTCCTAAAATATCAAATACATCGAATAAAAAGTCCGATTGCGTTAGAATAATGATGAAATTAAAGAATCGTGATGAGAATGATGGCGAGTCTGGGTGGAAAGTTTTAGAGAATCCAAACATAGATGGACAACCTAAAGGTATAGATGATAACGCTATTGAAAACGAGGCAATTCCTAAGACCGTTTATACATGTAATAGTAAGAGCGATCAAAATAACATTGGAAGTATTCAAGATGATAGCACAGAGAATGAAGCCGAAACAGCGGTTAATATCGCTCGGGAAAAAGATAGATTGTTAAAAAAACTTCTAAACGAGAATCCTGTACCGAACCCCAAAAAATTAACAAAAAAAATACATTTGGCTAGTTTGTCTATCAATAAGAAAAAGAGAACGAAAAGCAAAGAAAACAAATCAGTTCCAATTGAAATGCCAATTATTGAAACAGATGATATGGTAATGCCAGTAATAACATCGACTGTATCTTTAGCAACGGTAGGAGACGCTGAAAAAAAGCAACGCAAGCGTAGCGGGATACCAACCGTACCGATTTCACTAATTGCGGAACCGATTAGCAGTTCGAGTACAATACAATCAAAAGACAGGATGAATCCAGAACAAGAACCGGTTGCAAATTTTCCGAGAATAAAAGTGAAACCTGCATCCCAGTTGATGTCAAACCCTGCTTTAAATATGGCAAAACAATATATTTCGCAAACTAACATGTTTACTCAAAGTCAGAATGTAAACATGGCATATCAAAATAATTTTAACGACGTTAATATGAATATGGCACCGATACCTATATTAGACAATGTGACCGGTTATCAAACCAATACTTTCACACGGGCATTATTTGGAGAAAATTCTGTATCAAATATGCCGATGTCATGTGAAAAAAATGCTAGAGAAATTGTTGTAATGCATTCAGTTGATCTGCCAAATACGAGAACAAATAGCCCCTTTGACTATTTAAAAAGACTGTTACAAATTCATAATATTTACTTATTAAGCCCAACTGAAGTGACACCAGATATTATCAGAGATTTTATTTGTCTATTAAAATTCAAGTTAGTTTTTCAGCAAGAAAGTGCATCGCCGGTAGCGCTTTGTTTAGCTCTGTTCAACTTGAGAGAGAAATTTTTTATTAAAGTGAAAGGTATTAACGATTTAGATATTGACATATGTCGGTTATCTCCCAACTGGCAATGGGAAATTCTCAAAGTTTATTCCGGAGAAGTAGTCTCCAAAATGCTGGAAAATGCGGAAAAAATCAGTCCGGAAGTTCTTATGAACACACGCAATTTCGTTTGTTACTTAAAGTCTATTGAATTTAGCAAAACTGCTTAAAACGTGTTAAGTTAGTGTAGATATATTATTTAAGTTTCGTATTTTATATTTATTATACAGATGAAACTGTTTGTGTAATCGTGCATACACGTAAATGTCATCCAGGTACTGTATTTAGTATAGTTTTGATTAAGTTTGTTAAATTAGCATTTTAATTTTATTATCTTGCAATTTAATTGTTAACTTGATAAGACAAAATAAGGGATACAATGTTGGAGTTAAAACGGTTTTGAACATAATGAAATTAAAATTCCTCCGATTTAGGAAATTTTTTTATGATTAATATTAATAGTTGATTCATATTAATCATCAGCTAGACATACTCCATTTGCATCATCATTTTTCCTAATTTAATGCAAAACAATATTAAATAAATTGAATTTTTGTTATGTGGATAAAATTATGTACATTTGATAACACTATTAAAGGTCGGAGAGTGATACCGGCAAATTTAAACTCATTATTGTGATAACTCTAGAATTGTGCCTATATGTTTGCTATCAAAACAATTAATTTGTAAAATTTTTATAAATATATTACATAAAAAATACTGTGATATTTTAATTATCCTTGAATCTTTTCACACGAAAATGTACCTCTTATTGTTGACTTTATATTAAGTAAACTGGTACAGTAAGGTGGTGACAGATTCTAACTTAAGTTGAGGCTAATATGCTGTCAATCAATTTTAGAATACATTTTAAGTGTACCACCTTCATTGAAATACTAAATAATATATTAAAATTATGGGAAAACAATTGATACATAATGTTTGTCAACAATTCATTTATTATAATTATTATTTAAGACCTAATGAACTGACTACGAAAGTATCTTATCAAGGGACCATATATTTATAGAAATAAATAATTACTTATTTTTTTATTGAATGAGTTTTTTTATCACAGTTATCCAAGTGTCCAAATAGAACTAACATCAGCCAGTACTTCCTTAGGACTCGAGTGCTTATGAAACATAAAATATCCTTGAATTTGAGCAGGACTGACTGGTTTCTTTCTTGAAAGGACACTGAAAAAAAAATCGATAAATAAATTATCACAGACAAAATTAAACCGTGCTGAATAAGTTCCAAGCTATGAAAATAATCTGAATGTGACTGTAACAAATATTTTTAAAGCTTTTGGCGCTTGCTCTGCTTCAGACATACAGAAAGCTTGTTATTAGATGCCAAATGAGATTGAATAAAACATAAAGTGTCAAACATAATATTATGGGAAATTTTTAACATCATGGTAAAACTTACTCTTCTGCAAAAGTTTTGGCTGCTACAGCGTCTTTATAAAACCTCAAAAACATAAGTTCAACTTGCTCTTGATCGCAGTAACCGACGTATTCCTTCAAGTCAACTCTACCCGGTCTAACAAGAGCTGGGTCCAATCTAAAAACATAATAAACTGTATAGCAATATATCTTACTAAAACTTAATACATTGAATGCCACCAAAACTCATATACTACAGGTGTACTGGCAGGGTAAATCAGTTAGTCTGAATGTGTTACAAAAACAATTTAGTCAGGTTATATTTGGTTATGTTAGGAGTATTTTACATGTCACGAGCTGTCGCCCGCGACTCCGTACGCGCGAGATTAAAAATAGATGTTTGCCGATCCTCAGACCTACTCAATATGCTCACAAAATTTTATGGGAATCGGTCAAGTCGTTTCGGAGGAGTATGGGAACGAAAATTGTGACGCGAGAATTTTATATATAAGATAAACATATTAATCAATAATTTTTAAATATTAAAGAATCATTGGAAGAAGGAAGACATAGTTTTGAAAACAAATCAATGTTGCAATATTACCTTTCAAGATAGTTTGTGGTCATAAAAACAATTCGCGCTTCTGTGGATGCTACACCGTCTAGGCAGTTGAGGAGGCCGCTGAATGTTACACGGTTCAGCCCTTCGTATGCCGCTTTTTGTGAAGGCGTGTCTTCTCGTGACACAAATGCAGCATCAATATCTTCCAATAATATGATTGATTGTTGAGGCGCAACACTAAAATTGTCGATATATATATATTAAGATTTTTAATACTATATTTTTACTTTAACAATTATTAGTATACTAGTTATTGCATGCGACACTGTCCGCGCTGTATAAAAAAAATGATAGCCTATATGTTCTTCCAGGCTGTGACATGTGACTACATCTATGCTAAATTTCAATGAGATTCATGCAGCCATTTTTGAGTTACTTTCTAACAAGCATCCAAACATTTGCATATTATTTTTATAATAATTTAGACTAAGTACATACATGCAATGGCATGTAAAGGAACTAACTTACCTAAAAATTATCCATTAGTGAATACTTTAAAAACTAACCTAAGTAGATGGTTTAGCCTGTCATCTGTTAGTCCTCTTTCTGATAAGTTGAGAACACATATATTGTATTCTAATTCACCAGCTAATGCCATGATGAATGAAGATTTTCCACATCCAGGAGGACCGTAAAGGAGGTAACCTATTATAATAAATGTTTACATTAAAAAACATTACTACAATATTACTGTGAATTACTATCATAACACAGGTTTACGAACATTGTTGTATTCTCTATTTTACAATTGTTTTTGTATGAATTTAAGAGTAATGGTATTATATTAATTTGCAAAACAGATTTATTAGTATTCCTTAGACTAATTGAAGACTAAAGTTTTCCTTAGTAATATAGATGCAATTATAAATCAATACTAAAAAAACTACCTCTTCTGTATGGGATTCCTCGTTCTGTATACCATTGTGGATTGTCAATGAAATCTAAGCAATCTGTCAATATCTTTTCACCAAGTCCTGCACGAAGTATCACACTACTGAGTGGTCTCCTGCGACGGGGATGACCAAAGGGACGCCATTCTGAACCCAATGCAGTATACATAACTGTCATGCCTTCATGTTGTTTTAATGCCATTGTTCTTGCTGAAATTATCCAGAAAGTACTAATAAAGTTGTTATAATATTTGTAATCAACAAACTCATTAATTTTAATTTGTTTTAATAGTATGATTAAATATTATGTAATTACCTTCCTCAAGTATATTATAATAGACTTGCTTGTCACGTCCAAATGCAGTTAATGTAACAGTTTCAAATGGTATACCCATGTGTAAATCTATTGTTTGTTGTTCCCGGGTCCTATCTACTCTTATCCACGTTCCACCATACCTATAATGTAAAATATTCAGTATGATACAAATTTATTTCATATTCAATTTCGTATTTAAAAATAATAAGCTAAGCAAACCTGAAGAAATGTTGACCAACACTTGGTATAAATTCGTATTTAGTTTTAATCTGTCCTGTATCTTTTTGTAGAAAAGATGTTTCAACACTTAAATGTTGCGTGTGCTTTGCACCTTTTTGTGTGATCCATTGTAATAACCATTGATAAGATTTGTCCCGACATGGCACTTCCAGGGTTATCATGCATTGCCTCCTGAATAATACAACTGATGCCTGTAACCCTTTTCGAAGAACAGCAGCTGCGGCTCCTACGCTGAATAAGCCAAAACCAGCACCAAAATACGGATTTTGAGATAACGACGCTACGTACTCTGTTATAGGCATGGCTATATATAAATGTTAACACATAGGTAGTATTTTCGATAAGATTTATTTCAAAAACAGTCTTTCATAACCTACTGAATTATTTTTATCAGAAATGTCATGTGAAAAACATGTCAATGTGACACTGACTTTAGAAGCAGAGTTGCCATTTTCATAGCATTGATTTAATTAAGAAAAAAATAAATAAAAGAAAAATACAATGGCTCATACTTGGCTACTCCACTTTTTTTTATGGAAATAAAATAAATTGATTTTGGCACAATAATTTAAAATAGGTCTTGGACTCTAAAGTTATGAAGTAAACTCAATCCAGTGTCGAACAAGCGCGATTACATAGTAAGGTGACTTACCTACGTAGGAGGGAGAAAGTACTTGGATTACTGAGATACTTGGAGTACTTGGAGTTCTGAGTGGCCTACGCCCAGTAGGCTTATGCGAACGTTAAGTCTGTCTCAATTTGCGTTAAGACATATGGGTTTGAGCATATGGTCGTAAGTCGTAATCATATCTTAAACGTATCTTCGCCAATGCCTTGCGCCAAAAAACTGATATTTACCTCATTAGAGTTATAACGTGACAGTAGGTATATCTTTCGTAATTACATATTTTTATATGAATGCATTAAAAGTTTGTTCATTAAAATTATGCTGGTTTAAAAAATAGTGTAACGTTATCTCTTAAAATCTCTAATTGGAGGCGATACCCCAAACGTTAAGTACGAAACATTATCGGTGCATCTAATGCCGCCAATAAAACGTTTAATAATCATACAAATAACAGCGCATGCGCCGCTCGCCCGGGTACACTTACCGCTCCCTGTTCCCTGAATGCTTTCATACGGTGCGGGTCACGCGACCCCTATCGTCGACGTCTGACATCGAATCATTTTAATTTATTGTTCAAGTAGGCATTTTATAATGTGTATGTGTTATGCGTGGACCATAGGTACCTACAGAGTACAATGCGTGTGACGTACAATATGTTATTCGAATCATTTCTAGCATTTGTTTTCATACAATAAGACGGTCACACGAAAGAATATAGTCTTGGAAAAAAAATGTTTCGTTATGCCTATTAGAGTAGGTATATACCTATTACATACACTTTTCCAACAGTAAAAACTAATTATGGTGATTAAATTATGCGTAGTTTTTATATAATCGCTAACGTTCCGTTAATTCCGTTTCCCACTAGACTCGAATCTATAATTCGTTCCTTGGCAGTTCCTAATATAGACTATTATTATCTCGGTGGTTAAAAGTTCTGTCTGAATTAGCTTAATCTGTTATAACTTATCAATCTCTAAGGCTATGATACAAGTAATTAAGGCATATCGACTGAAATGTTTAAACTTTTGGTAGTGGTTTCCTTTTATTTGGCAAAGAGTTGGTTAATTGAAGCAACTGTGTCTGACAAGAGGTATACCCATCACCGCGACGTTTCGGAGTACTGTCGACGTCGGGCACTACCTTCTGTGTTCTTAGGCAGGCATGTCTTGAACGCTAATTCGCAAGTTCTCCATTTTTCTAGACTGGAGTTACCGTACAGCTGTTCTATTAGTGTAAGGTGGGTAAGTCAGGAATATATGCGTGTGAACATTTTTTTTAATGTTTGTGTTGTAAAATATTTAAGCACATGCTGTTGTATTTGCGATGCAATCTGTCTTGAAAAATAATCACTGTTTTGATTGTACTGTTTGTATAAATAATTTTAAAGCAACTATTTCTTTAACACAGAGCTGAGTCTGGAAGTAATATAATCCTGGTTGTTCAATACGTATCTGCAAATACATTGTTAAGATCCTGTACGGAAGACAATCATCAGCTAATTGTTTACGAGATAGGTGAAACCTTTGGCGGTTACTGGGGACCTCTGCCGGACTCTATTATGCGACAAGAGATGAAAAACTTCACACAATTTTACACGTTACATACAACGAAACCAACAACTACTGTCGATAGCAGGTTTGCAGTTTTACTCAACAAGCTTAAGAAAATAGGCGAAGGGAGCCTTAAGAGACCTGTCGTTTCTGTTCCATATTATACATAAGCTGAAGATGTAAATTCTTACCTGCTAAAACTATTTTATGCGGTTTGTTTTTAGTTCTGACAGTTACGACGAATACGAAGCGGAGACGACAACTGTGACATCAACGACGACAGAAAGAAAACTTGTTAAAGGCTCGGATTATATTGAAATAGAGTTGCCGTTAGTTAACGTGTCTGGGAATATTCCACTCAATCGACTAGATGATGTAGAGGAGGTTTTAGAGCTTATAAACGATATCACACCGAGGTACTATTATATACCAATTATTCCATTCTTTGGGGGAAGAATGGATAGAAAGTGGTACAGTAGGCAAAAAAAGGCGGGGAATAAAATTCTTAGTTTTTCTTTTTGTTCCATGTATTTGTTTTTCAGAGAATACGAGGAAACACAATATGTACATATGTACAGTCATCTGCATTAATGAGTATGATTTTACCATACTTTGAAACTTGTATAAGACCTCTGTTTCAAAAATACGTATGCACGTATTCGTCGGTAACATATATTCATGGTCGGAAGCATACGGATAAGTGCATACAAATTTCGGAGATTGAAGTCATAAATAAGTTTTTGAAGCTTTAAAAATGAATGCATATTTAAGCAACTGACTGTAAATGGCATTTAAGGCATTCAATTCATAAAGGCTTAGTTAACAGTAGTATTTATAGTCAGTACCGTCTATTGCAGAGAAGGGGCTGATTACGACACGAGTATATTACCATTGCTACAGTTTTCTATGGTAACATCAAAAGATTCAACGCTCAGTGAATTTAACAAAGATAAATTAAAGTTTGCTTCAAAATATTATACTGGATTTTATACTCCTGACCCACGGTATACTACTTAATTGATTTGTAAAAAATGTTTTTAATGTACTTCGGATTGGATTTTGTACATTATGCTAATGTGAATTCTAAGGCAAAAATCTACAAATTAATCTGATTATAAGTAGGTGTAGTTTTATGAAAAAGCAAAGAAAAAAATTCTTTAGGAAAATTATTGTAAAATTCTCCAATTCCTTGCTTCGTTCGACCCTGAAATGATGAATGAATATGGAAGAATAATAACTTTTTAATAAATCTTTTAGCTCAGCTACTTTATTAAATTAAAATGTAAATGTAAATTTTTGTAGACTTAATTACGAAACAATTAACCAAAGGAAACAAAGACTGCCCCACAGATATAATAGTTTTTCAAACAGAAGACTTAATTTTAAAAAAAGGCTACCAACGTTATTTTCAAAAGCTATATCTACAACATATCGTAGGCAGTAAGTTATCCGTACAATATTTTTATTTATAATTAGCGATAAGTATATTTAAGAAAACGAATGAATTGAACCTTCTTACTTAAACTTAATGTTTCTTTTCTTTTTGTAAATACTTGAAATTGATCATGGGTGTAAAATTTTGGGGTTTTGGAAGTGTTCAATGTGGTTGATTATGGTCCACTTTTTAAAGGTTGAAAACACCAGGATGTATTATAAATTGCGTTTAATGTATAATTTGTATTATCCCTAAATTAAATATTTTAAGCACTTATTAATTTTTAGGGTCAATCCTTATATATTTCCAAGAACTGAAGAGGATGAGATTTCATTATATTTTACAAATTCAATGTCATCTCCTCATGAGGCTAGAGAAACAATAAGTAAACCTCAAGAAATTATTGACGATATATTAAAATCTTTAAGTCACACGACTGAATCTTACCAAAGTCAAAATTATCTTATCCAGAGGATGTTAGATTCGCAACAGAATTCTAGTGGTGAGCATATTGTGTGCAACTAAAATTTTCTTTCGGTGACCAAATGCATTCACATATGGTATGAAATTTATAAAATGGACGCAAATAATTATTTTTTAAGTAAACACAATATCTTATTTTTTTACTAAATTCAGGAACAACGAATTTGACAAGGTCAGAAATTCAGGAAACTAAGAATTTAACGATTTTGGACGTAGATTCTTTGTCATTAATTGAAAGTTATATTTTTCGAACGTTTGAAAACGCGAAGTTTTTAAACGAATTCTTAACAATTTTTTATGATTACAATAATTATTATTTACACCCGTATGGTACATTTTACTTCGATAATAACAAAAGTATCTAGATAATATTTTATTACGTTTCCTACGGAACTTTATTGTGTTTCCACCCCTATGATTAAAACACACGTAATAAAAAAGACGCTATAAAATACCAATTACTGGTTTTTTCATACAATTCTAAGATCAAATTATACAAAATCGTTATACATTTACAATTTAATGATAAATATGATCAGGGAAAGCTCTATTGTATTTACTTGTAGATAGGTGCAATTTCTTATTCGCCATGCATTTTATTAATTTATTGATAACTAGCAGTCGCCCGCAATTAAAAAAATCGTTATAGCCTTTTTGTTTTTCCAGGCTATGTTCTACATCTATGCCAAATTACAGCGAGATTCATACAGCCGTTTTGGACATACTTTCAAAGAAACATCCATCTAAATGTTCACATTTATAATATTAGTAAGATATCATAATGTTGTAAGAAATTATTAAATATATAATCATAGCAGTGGGACATCAGACAAAGGCTGTTGATAATATTTGAAAAAAATAATTAAATTGTGATTATTATTTTAGTTTATTTACGTCCATATCATTACGAAATGAATAGTTTAATAACTAATGTAACCAGCAAAGATGTAATAATTAATATTAATCAAACAATAAATAACGTTACAATCAGGTACTTATTGGTGATATATTTTTTCTTAACAATTATTATAAATGTGATAAGAAATTAAATAATTTTCCTGTATCAAGAGGTGTTACAGAATTAAAGAGGCTGTCTCATCAAATTAAAGCGACAGACGCTTACAATGATTCGAGTATTAAGTCTACCGAAATTACTTTTAAAAACAAAACTACGAATTTCTTTACGGATAATCAAACAGGTACTTAACTATTCAGTAGAAGCATAATTTCTCTACGTTAGAGTTATTTATGTACTGTTCATTTCTTTTTTCAGATTCCTATTTTACCAACATTGCGTCGCTAAATGTAAGCGAAGACAAAATAAGCAATAATGTTATTTATACGTACCCGATTGAAGAGTAAGATTCTACATTATCCATTAATATACTATGTTAAATATATGTAGTATAATATTATGGAAAAAAAAACAAATTAATAATTTATGTTAAAGAAACTAAAAAAAATCGAATGTGGTTGTGAGTTTACTTATAGTACATAGTCAATAATATCTTCTTTTTTTAAAGTCCAGAACCGGTGACGCATTCCATGGTAAAGCATGAGTCTTGGGATAATGTAGTGCGTGCTGCCCCTGTCATGGCTGTCCTTCTAAACCAAACTCTACCCCCTGACATTTACGCAAATATTAATAATCAAGACAAAGTTAATGAAACTGTTAAAGTAGGAAAAACGAGAGATATTCAGTAAGTTTTATGGATTAAAAAAAAATTTTTTACAACAAAAACTGTGTTCACAGCTCCAACATCAAAAGATAAGATATAATATATTAAGTAATAAATAAATTTGAATTTATAATTTTATTATATATTAGTCATATTGAAAGAAATTACATTTACTAACTAAATATTCGGTTATATATTATAATAATAATTAATATTGTTAAAAAATAATGTTCATTATAGAATTTCACGTAAAAAGCGTCACATCCAACCTTTAGAAATAAAAAATGCGATTCCTCGTGTTATGACTACGGCTAGAAACTCGTTTACGACAAAGAAAAATGTAGAGGAATTTGTCGATGTCCAAGATATATCACATCTCGTAGAACTGAAAGACGATGAGGTGCGTTATAATATTAACATACTTTACAAAATACGAATAAGAGAGAAAGGAACCGATTGAAATCGCTTGCACGAACATTATGCATACAAATTCTTTGACTTTTGTCTTCTTTTGGAAACAAACAGATTTTCCTATAATTTTTCACTAGTAGACGGAATTATTCATGTCGTTAATCTATATTCAGTAACAAAAATAAACTAATTGTAATACCAAATAGAAAGTTGTAATCTCAAGTACTGCAATATTTACGTTCTTTAGATTTTATTGGACCTATTTGAATATGTTTATAGGAACGTCACATAATTCTTTTTTAATGTGCCATACTTATTAGCTTATTGGCTTGGTGTAATAAAAGTTGTAATTTCAAGATACACGGTCGCGTGGCGCTACGCTATATGAGGAGCTACGTAGGCTCTACGCTGTTTAATATCTGCGACACTCGAGACGCCAAGGCCCGACATGTATATCTCTTCAATACTTCCAGAATTGTCATTGCGATTAGTAATTATACGGTTAGTTCAGATTTATCTTGAAGATAAAACTATGTTTCCTTAGTAATTATAATACTTTGTAAACTTCTACGACATTTGATTATAGGATTATCATCGTTCATTGTTTTACAACAAAGTGATCCTATGAGGGTTCCGTTTTTTTTTCTTGAGAACCTTAAAAAGTAAATATGTATGTTACAGATGAAAAAAATGACATTGGTGATGACTCCGGCGCGTGTGCTAAAAAGCAAGGAGATAAGCTGCCCAGCGGCACACGTCGAGTGCCAGGTGTCTGGTGCCCGCGTCTGCATCGACTCCATGAGCGCCTGCGACGGAGTCCCCAACTGTGGCGCATATGGTGGCTAAGACTATATTTGTCTCCAGCATTAAAAACTTTTTAGCTGCAGATGTTGTAAAACTTGGTTTAACTAGAAGTCACGTATCAATTACTGAGACTTCTCATAACACTCAATTCCCATTGAAATTTTTTGGTCTATGATAACAAGAGAAATAACGAATTAAAGTTCACAGCTTACTTTTATTTAAACTTCAAAAATAAATAAAGTACCCATATGTTTGTACAGATATATACGACGAAGACCGCTTGCTATGCGGCGTGGTGTCCAACTTGTACCACAACGTGTACCTCGCTGCAGGCACCTTTCTTGCCGTCCTCCTCACACTATTGTACACCGT
The DNA here is from genome assembly GCF_000836235.2 of Papilio xuthus. NCBI lineage: Eukaryota > Metazoa > Arthropoda > Insecta > Lepidoptera > Papilionidae > Papilio > Papilio xuthus. Next base: position 2,934,487 of record NW_013530969.1, read on the forward strand.
GCACTACTGGCTGAAGCGCTGCGTGCCTGGTGTCTCTGAGGCATTCTTCATCTACACAGATCGATCTGAAAATATGTTAGTTATAATTAGTTTGATCTATATTTGGTCCGTCGGCTTTTCTATGTCATCAGATTCATGAGTTTTATAAGCAATGGTATTGAAATTTAAAAGAGTATGCCTAATAGATGATAAATATTTTCAGTTTAAACCTTGAGACTATTATGCAAAGCCCAAATGAGGACGACTTGGGTTCGAAAATGGTGTACGGGGCCCACTTCTTTTACGACGATACTTTAGACATGTACAATGATAAAACAAAAGAAACCGTATTTAAGAAAATGTGGAGATTCTGTATATCTTGTTGCCCTAAAAGGCATTCAAAAAAGAAAGATATAAAAGATGAAATTTCCTCACATGGTTCAGATACAAACCAACCTCCGGTGAAGCGATTATTTTCCTTCGCAGAATTAGAACTAAGCAAGATCTCACCAAAGATGTATTATGATGCAAATGTTCAAACTGGCGAAAGTTTAGAAATAGATCATCTTCAAACCCATAATCTAGATAACAATCTGGTTTTAAATACTGACAAAAACAAAAAGAATAGAAAAGAAATAGAAGAATTGAACATCTTAAAGTTTTTAAAGGAATCTAAATCTGAGTCAATCCAATCTTTTCCAAAGACAGAAACTTATAAATCTGTAGATAATGATGACAAAAATCTATATTTTAACAATACAATACACGAGAAGAGAGAATTATCCAGCACTGTTTACGAGCCTCATAGTTCCAAGTCACAAAAACACGAACATGTCAAAGTTGTTACTAGATGTGATATACATTCTGATAAGGTTGAACCATCGCTTCTAAAACGTTTACGTTTTGATGAAGAAGCGACCACAATACCATCAACGCATACAGATGAAGAAATTCTAGAAGGAGAAGAACAATCTAGTACTCAAGTCGTACTGGGAACTGAAAAGTTACGGCGTTCAGATGATATAGAGGAACAAGAAAGTGGGTCTGGTAGAGAATTTATGCGTTTCTGGACGAGTGCCAAAGATAAAAAGGCGAAAAAGAGGAAGCGCATAGTATTGCATTGAAGTATAACAGTTTGTGCAGTCATAATTATTATAATGAATATTAAAATATAATAAAACTTGTTTTTTAAAGAACCATTTCTTTTAATTTCCTTTAATCTTTCATCTTTTTCATCTGTTGCTAGTCTTTATTGTCTAATTTATTAAGCTTAAGCATACTACTTAATTACACTGCCAAACAACAGAAAGGGAGGACAATAACATGTTTGTAAACAACTGTATTGATAGTGGGAACTTTTTTATATTACTTTTGTGAAAAATAAAAGAGATGTCATTAACACGCGATGCTACATAGCCGAAGATGACAATGTTCAGTGGCAGTGCGCACCGCTATTTCCTAATTAACATCAATTGAGCGCCGGATAGGACACGTGCCAAAATATGTGTCGTGTCTTTTTAAAGATGTTCCCTCATTGTGTACCGTTCCAATCCTGGTAATTGGCCTTTTGACGTTTCCTGCATGCGATGATACATGCGCAACACTTCGCAACAACAACTGAGTTTATTACGTTTGAAAATATATTTCATTGTAAGAATTAAAAAAACTTTTTCTTAATTAAGTCATATGGCTATTGAAAGAGTAGACTTTATTAAAATAATTCCAAGCTTTACTACTGGACTAAAAAAAAAACAAAGTTTATAATCATAGTCTAACCCACTACAAAGCATCATACAGTTTTTTAAATAATAAATTCATATAACATATGAAATTACGCTAATACGTTAGTAAATACAGTGATTATTTCCTTTTATATTTTTTTTTTATAAATATACATCTGAGTCTTGTCATCTTAGTATGTAGGAAGTTTTATTGGGGTTAAAATTATTTTAAATACATATTATAACTAACGTTTTTATATTAGCTCCAAAAAGATAGATGTAAAAGTGTCATGCTAGAAGCGGGAGCCGGTGCGCGAGGTCATTTCAATTGAAACCAATTAAAGCAATTGAGATCAATTGAGCGGGCGGCAGATTCTGCGTCGACCGCCGCTCGAAGCTCGCCGCTCGCCTCGTACAGAGAGATTTTATGTGAAGCGCCTACGCGCGCGGTCACATGATTCACGACATACCTACTGCAACACTCATTTTGTAATATGTAATCTGAATATCGCGTGTCTTTATCACTAAAAGCGTTAATAAGAGACACATTTAATTTAACTTTCTGCCGCACTTAGAGACATTAAGTGATCACTGAGGGAGTCACTTAGTCTGTACTAAGCGAGTGATAAATCAATCAACTTATGGAAAATCAATGTTTGTTCGTCAATCCGTTATGCGTATCTAAATCTAAAATTCTTGCAATATACTTTGGTTTTAAGTTTTGACATTTTTGTCTATAAGAGTACTTTCTTTGGTATAGCAAAGGACGTTTAGTTACATATTGAATAAAAATACGACACTTGTACATAAATACAGAAGATGCGCCTGAAAATCAAAAGCTTGTTTTTAAAAACGATTCGGTTCCTAACATGGCGGAAGATATCGGTATGCGACGGATACAAAGGGAAAATGTTTATTTATTTATTTATTAGACAAGTACACACAACAGATAAATTATGCAACATTGACCAAAGTAATACATTATACAACACATTAAAACTGATAATTTATCCAATAACAGGTGTACAACATTCATACAAAACAAACAAGTATAAAACACAAAAAAAAAATTGGAACAAACCAAGAAAAGAAAACAAAAAAAATAATAATAATCTTACAATATATTTAGGTCTGTAAATGTTGTATTCATACTTTTGAAAGAAGGGCTAACGAGCCGAGGATCGTTTGAAATTAGTTGATCCGACGCCTATAGCCATCCGCAACACCAGAGGAACCAGAGGGTTAAGAGGTGTACGTTCTGTACATTAGATGCTCGGTCGTGAACATACGAAATAGAACTGACATCCGCTTTTTCTCTTAACTTCTCAGTGAACAGGTAATATGGACTATATTCAACTATGCAATTAATATATTTTACTATATATGTATTAATTGTATATATATAAGGAAGTTTTAGTCTTTACTTATGCTCATAATAACTATTATATGTATAATACTTTCGTAAAATCATTTAAGTTACTATATTTTAATAGTAGTGCAATAGATTACTTATGATTCATTCTATATTTTAACTTAGAGAAACTGATATTGTACTTGCTCCATCCTATTAAACATATACATATATTAACTGTAGCCGATTATATTTGACCGTACCCAATAGACAAATATCAAGTTAAGTAAGTTTTTATTATGATGTTTCTTAGTTTTTTACTTTAAGTAGAATGGTTCTCCCAAGATGACTTGATCTCGACAGCAAATAGTATTTGGGATTCGTATTTTAACTATACATCTACGGTAGTTATTTAATAGGACCAGAAACTCCGGAAATATGTTGACCAAAAAAAGGAATAGAATCTCTACGTAAATATTTAGATTTATTTACTGAATTATTCTAAATTCTGAAAGAGGACTACACGTTATAACATGGAGATCGATTAAAAAACTTACAGTTTGCCTGTAGTGTTATCCGAATAAAAATTTCAGGACACTGCATGAGTCACTTTGCTTTATTCATGTCACTTCCGGGTTCAAGACACACAAGTGCGTCTTGTATTCTTAAACGTTCTCATTGTCACTATAACTTGATATCGACAGCAAGCATCACTATCACAACACTAAAATATATCTCTACATTTTGTAATACGTCATAATAAATCACAAAATACCGCACGACATTTTATACTTCCAGGGTGAAAAGTCTCAACAAGGTGTTTTCGCATGTCCACAAAGTGCAGATGCGTCGAGAAGTGCATCGGCGAGTGCAATTCGTGTTGTCTGAAAGTCACCAATAAGCCCAATGAAGCAGAGATCCCGCTGGCGAGCGCCAGCACCAACCTAAATAGACTCTGATCATCTAAATTGACTTCAATTAAATAACAACCGAAATTGTTGAAATGCGCCATTACTCCCTCGACGCTAATCTAAGTGCCAATAGTCAGGACGAATGCTTTATTAATAATCCCCGGCGATAACTGTTAATTAATAATTAAGGGAACGCCGAGTCGATCGGCGGCATCAGTGCGCCTGCGCCGGCCCGCTGGCACGCCAACGTCTCAGTTGCAGTTGCAACTTTTATACTTTCAGTCCTTTTTGTTTATTTTGATACAAGTGTAATATAATTACAGTATACTTCCTTTGACATAATTTTACCTCGAATCAGACATCCCTTTTTGACTCGACATAATTTCCCACGATTATAAATCACGGGTCGGACATACATACAACTAGTATTGATACGGATTTACATTGAAGCGTTATGGACTTACAAACTAATGATGTGGGTGTTCGCGCCCTACGATATCGGAACAAACAAAATATCGGGTGAGTTTGTGGGAATCCCGCATGGTGCGCAGGCTCTGCGGCTGTCTCAGCCCAAGCCCGCAGCCGCCGCGCGCCCGCTACGCACATCGTCGCCGCCCGGGGGAGTGGCCGCGCCGGCCCGTTATTGGCTCCCCTTGGCCCCGGCGTCACAGTCATAAGCGCCCACCGCACCCGATGCAATGTCTCACGTCTGCCTTCGCGCTACGAACCAAAGTATCATTCATACGAGCGCCGCCATCGAGCTTGAGCGCTGCAATCATTGGCCCGAGTCGTCTGTAGCGCGCCGTATTATGGTAATATAAATTGACCAACCGCGGAGCAAATTCGGTTAGTTCGTTAAAGTTGATTAAAGCCATTTAACCGGGACGGACACGAGGATACGAACGGCGCGAGCGTCGATCCCGAGAGTTCGCTTAAATTAGCTAAATTGTTTAATATCGGTTTGTCGATAACTAAGTCGCGATCCGAGGTCGGGCGGGCGCGGCTAGCGACAGCGGAGCCAGCGGCCAGCACAGCCGCCGAAGAAAAGCGCGCAGCCGCCGCGACGGAGCCGAGCGAGGTGGGCGCGGAGGTAGCGGGCCCGCACCCGCCCGCCGCCGAGGGCTACATGTACGTGTGCGGGGACAGCGCCGGCGGCGCACGCTATGAGTGCGCCTTCGAGCCCACCGGTGGACCCGGCATGGATCAGCCGACCTTCGAGGAGCACATGTTCGGTGACTTCAGCAAGGAGCGCCACGTTCAGGTGGTGGTGGGCGCGAGCGGCGAGTTGCAGTACAGGGACGAGCTGCCGGTATTTGCGGCCAGTAGCGATCAGAAGAGGAAAGAGGAGCCGTTGCTGTTGCAAGCGGTGGACGGGGCGCAGCCGCAGCATTCGGCGCACCCTCCGCCTCACCCCCAGCCTCCGCCCCCGCCGCCGCCGGCCACTAAAAAGAGTGAAAAAAAGAAGGGCGATAATAATGGCATAAAGAAAAAGAAAACAAGGTGAGAATTTTTATTTTCTTTACTGCTTACTGCTTAGTACCCTGCAAAACGAAAGTTTTGAAGGTTATTGTTCAATATGTTTAAGACTTTAATATATAGGTACATACTTACTATCACTTCGATGCCTTTATACCGTTTGATTTGTATTAGATAAATAGAAATAATATACAATAACAAATGTTTTCAAGATATAAACCTTGCTACGTCGTGCTACGAGAAATCATGCGCACTACGAAGAGTAATTTAGGGAACCTTATGTGATGTATCGATATTATTTTTTAAACACTGCCACCGAGATATTTGATTTATGAACTCATCAAATTAAGAAATAGTGTGACTTAATCAATTTTAAGAAAAAAGGAGAAAGTATCTTAACTTAAGGTAGTATATATCATTAAACGGAGCGAAACCAGAAGCATGTAGCATAATGTTACGTCACAAGGTTATTGTTTGCTACTGTCTTCCTCAACAAACTCAGCTATAGTTAATTGTACTATCTTGTTTTCAAATTAATAACCTTAAAGTATAACATTACTAGTCGAATTAAAAAAAAATCTTAATTAGTATCTATGTGCTCTACATCTATGCCAAATTTCACCAACATCCATGCAACCGTTCTGGAGATACCTTCTAACAAACATCCATACAAACAATCGCATTTATAATATTATTAAAATTTTGGCGTACTATATGTTTACTTTTTGGTTTGAATGGTTCTAAATCATCATCAGCTCACTGTACGTCCCCACTAAGAGGCTCGGAGCCTACCCTAACTTACGGGTGACTAGGCCATAGCCACGCTGGCGCAGTGCGGTTTGGTTAAATATGATATTCATTTCAAAAGTGATCGTTTCGCTTCAAATACCGATGCAATATCGTACCCCTCTGTCCGCGAACTGCATAACTAATACGATGAGTATCTAAAGTGATCACGACATATGGCTTTGTTATAACGCTTTATTTTTTATACAAATAATATAGCAAAATTAGTTCTACGTAATAAAAGCATTTTTTTGTTGTTTGTTTAAAAAAATAATTAGTATAACTTGGTCTGGCACTTCGATAATGCTCTGTTTGTTTGCCTCATATGCATTCTTAAAACATTCGACTGATATGATGAAATTTTGGTAAAATATTCATAAGATGTCAGAGATAATTTGTGTAATGGATAAATCTATAAAGTAAAATAACACTATTGGACATTATCTTCATTTTTACTTTAAAATTACTACGTATGTTAGGTTTAGCTATAATGTAAATAAAGTCTCTATAACGTCGATAATGATGTAACGAAATTTTTAACGGTACAAACATAATTTCCGTGTTCACAATAAGAAAAGCACTTGATGCTGGTGTTCTTTATAGTGTCAATAAATAGGCGGCGTCATATTGCGTCAAGTTAATTACCCGTATGTCCGCGGGGAGTCGATTGCCTTATCATCATCTGCGTTCCGTAACGCGAGGGTTCTTATTGCTTATTAAATAACTCTTGCAATGATATTTCTCACATCCCTACACGTTTTACGATGGCAACAATATGAAGTGATAAATTTTATTTTTTTCTTACACGTGTTTAATTTCAAGGGATGTTTTTTTACTAATTTTCCGTGTTTGCGCACAAATCAACTTAACTTGTGGGTTCTTAATATAAGGGCTAAAAAAAGTTTAGACAACTTGGTATGTTTTATGCAACTGTTATAAAATGTTTATAGTTTTGGTAAAATATAAAAACAAATCCCCCTTTTGTATCCTCTTTTCTGTCACCTATTTTATATTGAAACTAAATATTATTAATTTTAAAAATGTACTATATAGAGATAAACTGTAATCTCGAGTAAGAATAATGCAAGGTAAACAACGAATATTTAATAAAGTGCAATAAGTAATGTCAATTGGTAGGCAATTATAAGTGGTGGCGCGCGTCAGGGGTGAATTTAGTTTCACGCTCAATCAATTTCTGCGCGTGCGCTTGCACCCGCAGCAGCCATATTGCACGCGTCAGATGTTTGACGCACGATGCACCGCTGTTACGAATACGATTTACATATCAATGTATCGTGTCCACTTCATTTTAAATTATTATACATTGCATATGTTGTTTACTTTATATTGTCATCATTGGCTATTAATGCTGAAATAGAAAATCTCATGGTCATTAAATGGTCGAAACTCCTAAGTGTCGATTAAATGTATTAAATCCACTCTGAGGAACTTAAGTGATCAATTACTAGTGCTACCACACTAGTAATTAGTTTGCAATATTGATAAGAAAATTATATACGTACTTAAAATAACTGTTACGTAAAAAGTTATGTTGGTTTTGATATTAAATTATATATTAAATTTCTATTTTTAGAACTACGTTTACGGCATACCAGCTTGAAGAACTGGAGCGGGCGTTCGAACGAGCGCCTTACCCGGACGTCTTTGCTAGGGAGGAGCTGGCTCTTAAACTCAACTTATCGGAATCTCGTGTGCAGGTTGGTAGCCTTAATGTTAATGAATATTTATAGAGTTACTTATTTTTAGAAATACAAGTATCTAAATAATTCCTTAAACTCTGTTAATATTTATATTTTATTTTAATTCACATATTTATTACATAACAGGTATGGTTCCAAAACAGAAGAGCAAAATGGCGTAAACGAGAACCGCCAAGAAAAACTGGATACATCGGATCCAGTTCACCAAGTTCAACAACGTTAGGCGGCGGCTTTTCCGGTATTGGTGGTAATTTGCCAGCGTTTCCACAGAACGGTATACCGGCTCCCGCTGATTCATGGTCCTACCAACACACGTACGAGCTTTCTCCGCACCACTTGCTGTCGTCCGGCGGCTCCGGCTATCCAGGGTTCAACTCACAGCCCGCGGCTTATTCTTACACGACCGTACTCAATGGACATGACGGTCAAATGTTCGCTCCGAGACATTACGAGTACGGCGAGGGTAGTCCGCCGCCGCTGGGCGTACGCGACTACCCGATGATAGCGGCCCACTCCCCGCAAATGGACGGTCACGGCCATGACGATAAGCTGGAGTACCGCGCGCATGAGCATGAGGACAAGTACTCAGCGTGTGCGATGCAAGAAGAACCGCCACGTTACGCCCCACCTCCCGAGGACTATGAGAAATGCGGTATGGTGCCCCATGACAAGCACTATGAGATGGACCGGCACGCGGACCTCGCGCCCCCTGTCGTCGTCAAAATGGAACCCAACCCTGGACAAGGTTACACGTCTCTGCCCCCTTTTTTGAACTGAAATACTCCTTTTCGAAATTAACCTAGTGTCGGGAATAATTTCGAAAAGGAGTATTCCATGCTCGAATATTTACGATTAAATAATTATAATATGATTACATAAAATAAGGAAAGCAATATAGTTTAATTGTAACAAACAGAATGATGAAAGTCGTCGAGATGTCTGCAAGTCTTTGTCACTAAAAATTATAGTTTGTGTAAAAGCTCAAAAATGCGCAAGTTATTTAAATTAACTTATGAAAGTTATTAAAACTTAAGTATAATTTAAGAATGGGTCTCGTATCTAAGCATTTTGTAATATAAGTTTTATACACAATTAAACTCACACAATAAATATTACAGATGCATTCAACAAACTCTGTGAAGATGTTAAGCATCGTCTAATTTTCATAACATTTTTTAAGTCTTTACAGTCCAATATCAATGATAGAACATAAGGTTTTATAATTCGCTTTTTAAAGTGTAAATAAATATAGTATATTATTTTTCGTGTATTAAGGGTTATTATATTTGAGTTGTTAGAATTTTACAGTGAACATGAAATGTAGAACATATGTGCATTCCTTGTGCCTTATTAAGAAAAACCTTTTATATATATTAAGAATAGTTTTATTGAGTTTTTAGTAGGTTTGGACCAAAATTATTCTATGTTTAAGTATTTTCTTATCCAAAGGAAATTATAACTTAGTTTTTTTTTACTTTTTGTAAGAATAAATTAGAAATACATGTTATATTTATTTCTCATTATATCATTCCCTACACAATATAAGTTATAAATAATAAATAGGTTACTTCAACTAAAAAAAATCCAAAGATAAAATAAACAAGAACTTGTGGTAATTTTTATATGTCAAATTAATGTAATATTTTTTGTACATTTTTAAGATGTCGAATACCTAACAGTAATTATATTTGTACATAAATTAAAAAAAAACGTGAATATTGTGCCAAGTTAACTGTAATTATGTATAATTCTAGACTACTTTATATCATAAATATTTCCATAAACTTATAATTTTATATTTTTACGTTATGTTTAAGTATTATAAGTTTGTTATACATTTAAAAAAGGAAGCATTTATAAAAATCTATTATATTAGATAATCGATATAAGTTAAGGATATCATTTTAAATAATATAACCTGTCTTGTCTATAATTTAGGGGGGAAAAAATACAAAATTTGTAACAATTTTTTTTATAAAATGCCAATTAAAATTTGAAAAATATTGAAAACCATTTTTTTATCGTAAAGCAATAGTTCGTTTAATAGTAAAACCATTATGCATATGTAATTTTATAAATAAAAGAGTGGTAATATTAAACGCATTTATTTTTAATATCCAAATCTTTATTAACATCTTTATCTAAGTTTTTAATTTAAATCGTTTAAATAAAAAAAGCGTCATATTAAGTTAATATTATTCTAAAATAATTTAATTAGTTAGGTATAATATTATTTCTAGTTGTTTTGTGATTGTTGTTTCAAAGTTTGCGTATCTTTGGCACCTTCTTGATGACTCCAAATGCCGTCGCCACTGAAATGATATCTCTTTTCTATCTCGTAAAGCGCCAAGCTTAATATCTGATCGTCTGTAAGTTGAGCGTAGTTCAGGCTGTTGTAACCTCCGTCCAAATCTATGTCTATGTCATTTGCTTTGATTGTATGATTCCGTTTCTTTAGAAAATATTCCATATATCGTTGCGTTTCCGCCCTACGAATCAAAACGTGTTGTGAGTTAGGTACAGTTACCTTCATTTGAGGTGTTCCAGTTTAAGAAAAATTCACTTTAAATATTGCAACTAAATTAAACTCTTTACATATAAATTCTAATTTATAGCGTATAATAATCTAATTGTTATATTTTCTGACTTTTATTATTTAAAGGTGTTCAAGAATTTCACACGATTATAAATTTTACTTGGAATACCGACAGCTAACCTTACTGTACCTAGCCACAAACAATATAAACAAAAATAGGTCTTATTCGACTTGACTCGTATTTATGGTAACAAATATGAAAATTTAATTAATTAAATAAATATAACAGACAACTTACAGAGGATATAGAAGTATCTGACAATTATTCACAATAACTTCGCCATAAAACTTTTTATTCAAATACTGAAGATTTTCATTGATAATATACAGAGATGAATGTAACCAATACTTATGTTTCTTAAGTTGGCTTAATACTGCCTTCTTTAAATTTGTATATCTGTCTTCTTTTAACTTTGTTGAGTTATTATTTTTGTCTTCCTCTTTCATTTGGATAGAACTTGCTATAAGTATTGTCATATCTCTACCACAGACTTTATTGCCAAAACTGTTTATATAACTGTAATATAATAAATTTTAAGAATTATAAAAGCACATAAACATTTGGCATATGTTTCGTGAATATTCCAAAACTCTTTAGAAACAAACACTAAACACAACGTAAATATTAAGTAAGAAATTACTTTAATTAAGTATAAGTAAGTTAATACTTACTTATTAAATATTTTTCTAGATGATACAAGATTATTCAAACTGTAACACTGTTTCTTAGCTGATTGAATCTTCTCAAGGCGTGTTAACATTTTTCTTTTATGTACTACCATTGATAAAACCTAATGAAGAAACATTAGTATTATACTTTTCAGATATATTGAAAGCTCTTATGTTAAGGCCGATGACCTTGGGCCGCCAAGATACTTGAAATGAACTATATTAGACATTGGTCATAGGTAATAGTGATAACTTAATTCTAATCTGTGGAGCCATCTAGCGATTTTTCTTTTTAAATATGCATATACTTATGGCCGATTCTTTGAAAAAATAAATAAAAATATTATTTGAAAACTAATATAATATAAATAAGTTTTGTTAAAGCAATAAGAGATTTGGCTACAGTTCCTAACTTTATTGTTATAAACAGAATTGAGTTTACATCAATGTCTAGATTTTATTCTTAGATATCATGAAGTTGCTTTGAAAATAATTAAATATAAACAGCACTTACTCTGGGGTGCGAAGACAAAATTTGATATTCCTTCAACTCCCTCAATTGGTCGAGTCTTTCTCTGACAGTCTGCGCTCGCATGCAGTACACTCTGAGACAACGTCTTTGAGCCTCTTCATTTATACCATATTCCTACAAAAATTATAAGAATAATTTATGAATAAATTATACTAAGCCAATGGAACTAAACAAATGGTAATGTGTTCAACCAATCTGTATTCATGTCCATTCAATTGAATCTTATACATAAATTTCTTGTGTCACAATGTTAGTAACCACACTGTGTCAAAATGGTTTGACCAATTTTTATAAAATTTTATATGCCTATTAAGTAGGTCTGAGACTCGGCTACTATCTATTTTTTAATCCGTCGCGACTGAAGTTGCGGGCGACAGCTAGTATAGTATATCAAAATGGCTTCAATAATTTTAACAAACAATAAAAGTGATGAAACAAACATTACCTGCAAAATTTCTCTTATTTCCAATAATGCATTATAATTATTTTTTAAAATTGCTGGTTCCATTCTTATGGCTTCTAGGATGTTATATCCAGCCAGTGAATCAACATTTTCAATAATGAGTTTAGTATTCACTGGGTCTGATGATATTATAAAGCCATTCCTTCTGATATTGGCAACATCAAATTTAATAACATTCTGTGCTAGATGCAACGCCTCTGTTATATCACACATTGGTCTGTGACGTAAAGGTAAGTAATTTTTACAATAACTTTTAAACTCATCTTCGGTGACTGATAATCTCCAAGCAAGGTATTTCTCAAGTACACTTGTTCTTACTGTCACTAAAAAGTACAACAAAATTTTAAAATTTTATTTTTGTGTTAATTAGAATCTTACTAATATCATAAATGCTTTGTTAGTAGGTATCTCCAGAACGGCTACATGGATTTCACTATAATTTGGCATAAATGTAAATCATAGCTTGGAAGAACATTTAGACTACTACTTAAGTTTTTTTTATCAGCACAGATGGATTGCAGGTCTACAGCTATTGTTATTTAAGAAAAAAAAATAAGTTTGCAACCAACTTCTTGAATCCAAATTGTTTGTCAAATAGATTAAAATGATTTAGGTGAAGGTAATTTACTTTAATGTAGGAACTTTTGATTGTAAATTCACATATTATACATTGTGTCATAACTTATATTTTTTTATACATACATATAGATGTACTTTTATCTGAGAAATTATTTAACTTTTGTTCTTTCTCCGGCCAGTCTTTAAAACAATTATGTAAAACTTCTTCTAAATTGAGATTTTCTCTTAAAATACCTTCCTTTTTCAAATTAGCTATAGTTCTAGATTTTACTAATGTGTGATATCTGAAATAATAGAAAAGTTTTTAACAACTGAGAACTTTGCACAATTTTTTATACAGTTTAGGAAACCCTTTCAACTTATTTATTTTGTATTTAACTACACTTTACCTTATAATGTATTTGGGAAGGATGTTAACAAAACAACATTCTTTTAAAATTTCTCCATAATTGTCCATACTTATTGCATTCATGCAGAATACATGGGGATCATTGCAAGCATCCTGCGCCGTTATACCAAATTTTTCAAGAATTTTAAGTACGTAGTCTATTTGTGTTTGACTAACATTTTGAAGAGTTGGATGCTTCTTTTGTAAATATAATAGTTTATCACTTGAAATCACCTCACCTAAAAAATGTTTCCAAGTTATTATAAATACTTTTAACTACTGAATGAATTAACTATGTACATCACCTGTAACTTTTTTATACAAATTTAGAAAAGGTACAATATTGTAACATTTTCTTATATTTTTGTTGGCTAGATATGATACAAAACTTTCAGATCGCAACAGAATTGAGGCCGCTTTATTTATTTGCATTTTCTTCTTGTAGTATTTCTCATCTTTTAAAAGTAAATGTTATTTATATATCTATACAGTACATTAGTTTTATTACAAATTAAATAATTGATAGTTCAGAATATAACCTTCAAGATACAATAACAATAACAAGTTTGTTAAACGTCAAATCAAATTGACATTTGACAATTTCAGTATTCTCATACATTTATTCTTTCTTTCAATTAAATTTAAGAAACTCGTCGAATTTTTGTATGGAGGTTGATTTAATAAATCAACTAGATTCTTAGATCTAAGCTTTTATTTAATCATAGGTGTACCTGAAGGTTTTCATAGTTTTTCTTATTTTATCTTGTTTTTGAACACATTCATGTATGACTTTACTAAGTGGCATCAAAGGTCTCGTAACCAGGCCATAAAACCATAAGCTCTTTAAAAAACGCGAATGTCAATTGTCAATCAATTGAGTTGAGATTTGCTTGCATGAATTATGATATTTTGATTTTCGTTGATGAAGAGGAAGTGATTGACTAAAAATTGAATTAAGTATTTTTTTTTGCCGGTATTGTAGATATAAATAATATAGATATAAACATTTCCTATGTTATAAGAACAATACGTGGTCTACTACGTCGTTGGTGTACAGTCCAGTCGTTTCAGGATTGTAACCTTTAAGTTACATTTTGTGCAGTGTTTGTGTGTGATAAATAAATAAGTCACAATTTTCGAAAAAAAAATGGATTGGAAGAGTGTTGTAGACCAGTTCAAGAAAACTTGGCTTACTACATTTCTTAGTCTTATACTGTTCTTTGGAGTTACATACTTCTTAATTTGGGCTGAGGTAAAGATGGTTCACAATAAAATTGTGTTACAGTTTTCTTACATGGATGAATACTATCTTTTGATGTCTTCTACCGTTTCAGAGTCAAACGATTCAAAGTAATCTGATGCTAGATGAGTTAATGTCTCGTGTGGAAAGTATTGATGTACACACCATTGATGATCCTGCACGTTACGAAGGTCGAGTTGTGCACATTATTGGTCCTCTTCGTATATTAGAACCTATCTCAGAACCTGACTACAATATTCAAGTACAGGCTGTTAAATTACGGAAGAGGGTACAAATGTATCAGTGGATAGAAGAGACAACGTAAGTCAAATTAAATAATTTTTTTTCTTGCACTAAGCCATTCTTATATCTAATTTTTATTTGTCTATGAATATTATACATAATGTAGAAAGTTTTAAATGCAACATTAGTTCCTGTTATTAGTTCTACTTAAATATTCTTGTAAAGAATTTTGAATAAATTAAAAATTTAATTATCGTAACTTTCGTCGTTTCAGTGATCAGCAAAACTTTTTAAGTGAACCAGGAGATGAATCACAAAAGACTTACTGGTATCATAAAGATTGGAAGGATTATGTTGTAGACTCATCACTATTCTACATAAGACCCGGGCATCAAAATCCTAATTCAATGCCAATATTCAGTGAAACACATATTGCAGAAAGTGTAAAAATTGGGTGGTTATACTTAAGTAAGTTGAAGAAAAAACTTTTTTATTTAGGCACACAATGATATTTATTTCTTTAATTTATAAATTTTCCCATATTCACAAATTGTTGTTTACCAGGCTTAGATGTAAAACGTAAAGTGAATGACTATTACGAGATATGGTCTGACTCAAGACCGGAACGCAGTGATATCAAGTTGCACTCTGGCTTCTATTACCATGGAGTAAGTGCTCTGGAACATGAGGTCGGAGATCTTCGAATACATTTCTCTTACGCGGGACGTGAGGATGATATCGTAAGTTATAACATATTATCATAAATAATTGTATCATTGGTAAAACATAGATTAACGATAATCAAGGTAATTTATAACTGAAAGGTTATTTTTTTTTATATCATAAGGTTGCAAACGAGCAAGCAACCGTTGCCCATAGACAAACACAATTGCATATGCGTTGCCTACCTTTAATCGACGGAGGAAAGGATATACTGAGAGGAAATATTTTCCCTTTCCATGCTTTCCTTATAAGAAAAAGGGTGGGAAGGGAAACAGGGCTAAATTAGGCCTCCGGGACTCCCACTCATCAGACGAAACGCGGAATTGCTACCACTTCACGTCTGTCTTCTGTGTGGTCGTGGTATTTCACCGGGCGAGCCGGGACAATTCGTGCGAAGATGTTAAAGTGAACTCTACCACTGTTAAATTAACTATATTAAGCTTTAGCTATATTGACACATGTCTTTGATTTTTTAAAGACAATGTGAGGTATGGTGTGTCAAACAAGGAAAAAAAAGCAATTAATTTATGTTTATTATATAACAACGTAAATATCACTAAATAACTATGATAAATAATAAGTAATAAAAAATATTAAAGACGGCTGTTATTAATTTTCCAGTATACTGCGGTAGGTGTGGTAGAGTCTGGTTCTCTACAACCATATAGTCCTGTCAACTTCCCATCAGCGGATCCAATATCGCTTCTCCGCAAGGGCTCGTACACTCTGAAGTTTTTACATGACTTGGAGATACAAGATGCCAACATACATACATGGAAGTATCGTTTGGTCGGCTTCATACAAGTATTCGCTTCAGCTATGACTTTACATCCGGATTGGATCACTCTGTGTAAGTTTGTTTTTAAATAGCTTTTTCTTGTTGAAATTAAGACAAGTGTTAATAGTTTATTTTTATTGATTTCAGTTCTTCAGTGCAAATGGATATCTGGCGTTTTCCGACGCTGTTCACGGTTGTGGATTAATTTTGTGTTGTCTTTCTCCTATACTTTATTTGTTATGTCAGTGCCTTGGTAAGTTTCTTAGTATATTTGACCTGTGTTTTTATCATTGTATAAAAACTTAACATGGGTTTTTGAGACGAAAATCTCCATTTAAAACATATTATCTCTGATTTGTAGAAGATGTCCAGGGATGACGAAATGTTTTATACAGTTATTTTGGTATCAGAAACTAAGGGTTAATGCTTGTTTTCGTCCTTTCAGGTTGATCCATAGGCCAATATTCGGGGCAATGGTGATGGTAGGCGCAGCATTGCCCCTGCTGCATTACTCCACGCTGGTGAACCGGGACGAGAGGTTCAGGCAGGCGGGGTACGCGCACTGGCATGAGCGCTGACCCACCCCCATGCTGCTAGCGCCCCCTCTCGCTCTCACACTTGGGGAGTTGGTTAGCCTCTCCTTCATGGCGATCTTTTATGCAGCCATTTTAATCGAGGATGTTGCTATTGATCAGCTGTAGTGATGTGAAATCAGTGCCGTTGGAAAAGAACACGCCTATTTGACTGATGTTTTTGATGTTTATTAAAATTGTTGTCATTCTTATAATGTGATGCCACGGAAGTTACATTCAGAAAGTTGACGAATTGATAATGAGGTGTAACAGTTTGATGTAATGTGAAATCTTTACAGATTGGATTATAGAAGATGATTTATGGCCGAATATGAAATAATTTGTATGGGATTATAGGATTTAACATCAGAAAAAATGTTTATTTCGAACAGTTGCTGTGTTAGACTTTGTAATTCGTGTATTGATGTAAGTAACTATGAAAAATAAAACAACAGAACTCATTGAATTAGATAATAAAGATGTACTTTAAGTGTCCCGCATACTTGTAGATATGAACTGTAATTTATATAAATTAAGATAAATGATTGACATTTTATACAATTGTTTGAATAACATGAGGGATTTATTTTGAAACTTAGCTAAAAACTGATTAATTTACTAAATCTTTTGCTCAAAAAGTATGTTGGTTGAAGTATGGTACTTGGTTTTAGCAAAAAACTTTTTACATACTTAATACAATTTTCCAAATCATTTTAGCTTTTAGTACATACGGCAACTAAAATATCCGAAAACCTCCTAATGTATTTGTTTTAAAATCGCCAAGAAACCGTGTAGTTCGTCTTAGTTTCTATGGAGTTTAACAGATGATTTTAATAACGCCTAGAAATTTTAACTAGCAATTTTTTCTTACTGACTTGTATTCTTCGTATCCTAACATATTGTATTATTTTAGAAACGCACAGTTTATCGATATATTTGATGTGTAATTTTTATATATAATGTAATCATTTATATAGTAAATAAAAGCGATGAAGAATCGTATCCCATACGTTAGTCGAAGTATTTCTGTAGTTTGTAATGCATTCATATATAATATTTATTAAGTTCTTAAGATATATCAACTAGTCATTATAAATTAAGTTTAGTAGTAGAACTTTGACTGTTAGTTATAACCCATATCATAAACGAACCAAATACTGCTAAGTCCATTTTCTACCTTTTATACTGTTAATTATATAAGCACTAAGAAATTGTGGAAATAGCTAAAACAAGATAAGCAATTTGTTCAAATCTCTTACGCGAGACTCAAAATATAATTGTTTCCATATAAAAATTATATACAAGCGTAGTACATTTTTTTTGCGATTTAGTGCATGGATGGCTCTTTTAATGCCTCTTAATTATTGAAGGTTTGCTGTCAGATCAGCGAAACCATCCCTGTCCTGTGTCAAGTGAATAAATTGTTCAACACTGACAATTGTAGTCCATTCCCGGATGTTTCTTAACCATGACTTTCTTTTCTTTCCAATCTGACTTCAGTCTGCGATTTTGTACATCATTATTACTTGAAGAAACTCATATTTTTCGTGTCACAAGATATAGCGCAAATATACAAGTTATTTCTGATTGACGCCCTTCAGTAATTCGCGTTACCTGTACGAAGCGCTGGTATACGAGTATGGATTATTGTTATTAATAATTTTTATTTAAAAGAGATTCGAACATTTCTATTTACATAATATCACGGCAAATTAATAGAAACATCCTGTATACTTTCTTATTATAAAATAAAAAACGTAATATGTTAAATGTAATGCAATAAACTTTATTCTTAAATGTATAACTAAACTGTGTATTTAAATTGAGAATTTTTACAAATAATTATATTGTAAGGATAATATTAAATCAATTAATAATGGATCTCTAATCTCGTTTATTAAAATGTAACCAAATAATTAACCAATAATTTCTAGTATGGATGTAACAAGTAAAGGAAAGTATTAAACAATCGTCTTTTATTTAACACCCTATAGTTACCTTAAATACTTAAATACAATAGCATTTTTGTCTCACATAAATACGAGAGGGACGTAATTGACATGTGCGCAATTAATTCCTACTTTTTCTAGTTTTTAATGCTGTTATTTTCGATGAAAAACAAGAAGTGCGGTTGTCCTGGTATTGCTGATGTCCAT
This sequence comes from Papilio xuthus, assembly GCF_000836235.2. Lineage (NCBI taxonomy): Eukaryota > Metazoa > Arthropoda > Insecta > Lepidoptera > Papilionidae > Papilio > Papilio xuthus. The sequence continues at coordinate 2,953,371 of NW_013530969.1, forward strand.
GAGTGCCGATGAACACCTCTGTGTTCCCGCTGCTCGTTTGTCTCCTTCTCTTATATAAAAGTAAACATTCATGGGTGCAGGAATGTAAAAGAATTCTCCGTGACAATCGTAAGAAAAGATTCAGTTATTTTATTAAAAACTTACTGTGACTGATAAGAGAAACTGTTTTCATCTATAATTTTTAGTTTTATTTGTTTGGTTAAAATTAGTGACAGCAGAATTGCTAATAACTTTTAACATTTTATATATTAGTTGTTATTGTTGCGATATAATTATACAAATGGTATCTGAATGTATATGCCTAGTCGATATGCTTTTTTATGTAATCTATTCGCATGCGCAGTTACGTACCAAAGACGATCAGCTGATTTTACTCCACCCTCGATATAACGTAATGTTTATTTTACAAAAGGTTGTGAAATTCAATAATTTAAATAATAAAACGAAATTAAGTGTGTCCTGTAATGTAAATTGTTTATTCCTATGACGTATACATTATTTTTCATATAGTTAACTAATATAATTATTATAAAATATAGGTTAAATATAGAAACATGAAAGCTGCAGCAATGTCCGTGTGGGTTTTTATTAACCTATTATGTTTTGGTATGTGTGGTTATTTATATTTAATCTGGTCACAATATTGGATGAATATCGAAAGACAAAGACTGTTCAACAAAACACCAAGCAATCCGCAACGCTACAATGGTCAGGATTTAATGTACCAGCAAACATACTCTGAAAAACATAGCACAAACTCAATAACTTATTCTAGAGAAAATGATGACGGACATAAGAATAGAAGATCTATCGTGGCTATGAAGAATAATGCGAAATTGTATCAGGCTTCTGGTACGCAAGTTCGACCGTCTGCAAACGTTGTAGTGAAAAGTGGAAGTCCACGATTTCCGAATATACATAAACCTATCTTAGAGTTTGATAGCGAAAAATACGTTTGTGACGATTACTTGACGACTGAGTGCGAGACACGAACTGCTGAATTCAGAACTTTGTTATTAAAAGAGTTTCATAGGGTTTTAATGAGTGAAAGCAAAGTCTTCACATCAGGATTAAATTCTCAGAATCAGTACGATGTGCATTATGAAAGGGGGAGTTGGAAGGAACCAACAAAGAAGGATATACTATGCGCTTTAGCGGGTGTTTCTGTTAGAACTGTTACAGCAGAAGACGAGCCTTTCAAGAGACTTAATTATAATATACCCAAGGAGCCATTACAACAGCATCGGTCATTCAACACATGTGCTGTAGTGACTTCTGCAGGGTCATTATTGGGCTCGCACTTAGGCGATTTTATAGGTGAGCATTAGTCATTTTGTTTTGCTATGTTATTAGATTAGCTTAAAAATACATACATAATTTTTAACAGTATGTATGTCTTGTAATATTCTTGTAATTGCTTAACATTTGAAATCGCATAAGCATAGAACATCTGTGGCAAAGCTTTTGGAAAGATTTTTATTAGCCTATTCTTATAACGTAGGTAATATACAGGGCGTTGTGCATTTTGATAAAATGATGTTACATTAAACTGGTTATTCACGCCCGCGCATTTATGAATCACAATGGTACTATAGTAAGTGTACGTTTCTAGTTACGAGTTTATTTTTACAGTTACCGTCCCCAATGTGCTGTCAGTAACTAGCTTTACTAATTTTAACTCTTCTTATTTTGTCGCGGGTCAATGACCCAAAATGGGCGCATTTGCAACACGTGATAGTGCTCAAAGAGTCGGTTAACTGATCTAAATCCGAATTAGTGTGCATGTTTAATTACATGCTATCGCCCAAAAAAGAGAACTTATTTAACACGACTAATGTCCTACTTAGAAATACTTAGGAGTAAGATTCTTTGACATCTCTTTACGAATTGCAATAAATTATGTTGACAATTTAAATACCAGAAATAAAAAAATCAAACGAGGTCTGAAATGGGAATTACTGTTTCCCCTTTCACTCCTTATCTCTGTTAAGTCCCTTCATCTTTTCAAAAAATGACAATGTCAAAAAAGCAACCTGGGAATGTTAAATAACGTTCCACTAATATTCACAACTTGGAATTAAAAAAAAAATTAACTGACATTTATTATACGAAGGAGATTTTGTAAATCGCAAGTCGTATATCTCAGTCGAGGGAAGATGTAAAGTTTCCGCTTTCGTTCCATGCACAGAAATAGCACGGGAATATTCTTTGTAGATATGATAATAGGCTGATTGTTGTATTAAAGTTCGTAGTGGTGCGGGTGACAGGTGAGCGACCGTGTATTGTTGCAGCTATCTTCGCTGCGGATCTTTTTTCTTTGTAGACGCATTGTCATGCGTGCTAGCCCGCCTTCGGCGAACGTCCCAAATCATATGCGAATTACGTGAATTACTATTGTTCACGGGGCTTTACTGATTACTCACAGACACAAATCAAACGTGTAGACAACTAGGTACCTTTGCGAGGTGCCGACTATTTATTATCGACCGAAGGAAATATATGCAACGCGTTTTGCATCGTGAAAAGTAAAAAATATTCAATTCTATACTCCATACCAAAGGATTTACATTTAAAAATGTTCTAACAATTTTTAAAATATTTAGAAATGTTCATGCAAATAATGTTGCCGCTGCAGTAAGTTATATAAATACTGGTCTACTTAAACGGAAAACCAGGGTGTAAATGTAAAAAAATCGATTAATGGTAGGTTTAGTAAGCACAATTTTTTTTTAAAGTGGAGGGATCAAACGAGCAGCGGGAATATTTATTTTTAATGTATAATTAAAGCGCTCTGTGCATATTAGTACTACATCCTTTTTGTTTACTAATACCATGTTTTTGTTTATGTAACATGTTAATTCTCTTAATTAAATATTTGTTTATTTCACATAGCGTAGCAATGCTTAGACGATGCAGAATAACGAAGTGGTACGTGACAACATTGTTTTTAGAGATAATTCTAATAAGCTCATACAAATCGTGGTTTGGTGTTGATTTATTCATGATCGTAGAGAATCTAGCAGAAGATATGCATAGGCGACGTCTGGCCGAGCTCGAGCTATTGCTAGTTTCACACGAGGGCATAACAGTGAGTTAGAGCAATAGTCAGAGGAGTACTGCTACTGCATGATAAACAGTACTGCTATGTTTTGGTTCGTGGTGTGTTCAATCAATTGCCGTACTGAATTGTCTTCTGCTCTGTCTCACTACTGTCCACGTGTGAAACTAACATATCGAAGCAAGGGCTCGCTGGCGCCGCGGCAACGCATACCGCTCTATAAAACTAACGCGTTCGCATCGGAAAATCCAACTAGTACTTAGTAAAAACTCTTATCGACAACATTTGCATGCTCACAATATTCAAGATCGGAACAGATTACACTAGTACGAAATAAAAGCATCATGTCTCGAAGTATGCAGTACTAGCTATTGCCCGCGACTTCGCGGAATTTAAATAAAATATCTTAGTAAGCAGTAAGTAGCCTATGTGCTCCTTCAGACTATGGTCTACATGTATGCAAAATTTCGGCGAGATCCGTTGAGCCGTTCTTGACATACGTAGAAACGTATTAACTCTGTTTACATTTTACACGTCATAAAAAATATCTATCTATCTATAGTATGTATAAAAATCAATTGCTGTTCGTTAGTCTCGCTAAAACTCGAGAATGTATGAACGGATGTATCTTGGTCTTAAAATTTTCGTTGAGGTTTAGAGAAGGTTTAAAAGGTGTGAAAATTTGAATGATTGTCAGGACCTAATTTTGTCTTTTTTTTAATTCCTGGCGGACGGATCGCGGGCGACAGCTAGTTTTATTATGTAAAATTTTCTCAATCACTTTTGCATTATAAAGTTTATAAAAGCGAAGTTTTCTTTATTTTTATTAAACATACAACGATATAATTTCTTCTATGAGTAAATTCGAATGCGCATTCTACAAATCGGAAGTCAGACTTTGTTGTTCTGAGCTGTCATCGCGCAGTTGTGTAGCGTTACTTCCTTAGCAAATAAATTGCATCGCATGATTCATTTAACAAACCATATTATTATGAATTTTTATGTTAGTCATACAGTAACCGCAAACCATGTCTTTGTCCTTTTTCGAAAACTTTGATAAGTTTATAGCTCAGACGTGGGACAGACAATTGACGCGTTGTCACCTAAATGACTCGTCAAAACCAAGTCGAATGTATGGACCCTATTCAATATATTTTCTACTCCTGTGAGAAACAACGTTTTTAAGAAACATCGCTGTCGATGTTTCTTAAAAACGATTAAATGAAGAACAATGTAGACAATTCAAATTTATTGAAGTTTCTTTAAATGCTACGAAAATCAATCCAATTGTGATGATTTACAAAATGTATTTAGAAAATAAATAGTTGGTAGGGTAGCCACCCATTCTTCAATCGCTAAAAACATCGATTTTTGTAGCGATTTTTAGATAGCAGTGTCCTGCCTACATGCGTCCAGAACTGGTTTAAAATGATAAAAAAATAAACGTAGTACTTGTTGACAGAAAACAAAACAAACAAGATCGTTGTTGTTTCCATAAATATTGTGTTACGGATAATGTTTAGCGGTGTAATTAGCTTGTGGTGCTAATTGAACGTGAGATGAAGGGGGCATGAGGTTTGTAGCAAGGGTTGCGGGGTGCGGGGTCGTTCGCGTATTGTTTACATTGTAGAGGCGTCGCGCCGGCGCGCGGCTGAGCGGGGCCGTGTCATCAACCTGCACGTGCATAGGGCCTGCATAATTCATGCGCATGGACCATTGTGTTTGCGATCGCTGAACGGTCCTACAATTCTGCGCACAACTGCGCATTTTATCATAAATAATTTTAAATTAGTCTCAAACACGAAATTTGCTGCTTGTTTACTCTGAACACGTGTAATCGTTATGTAAAGAGGTTAGTATATTACGCACGAGTATTTACAACGCGTGGGTACATATAAAGTATGAACGTGTAAGCCTCAGATCGTAATTACACTTTAGTTATAATATTAACTTTTGTGTATAAAATAGTTAAGATAAAATCTTCATATAAATTTTACAAAAGATATATAAATATTGTGTTCATTATAGTTTTGTATTTTACAAGCAGATTATATAATTAACGATGTTGTTTAAATTTTTATTGTCTCTCAGAAAAGGCATAAAATATGTTTACCCTACCCTCCTTATCAAAATCTCACTCTCGCTTTTCCTGGTTGTAAATACAATGTGTTGGTATGTGTCATGTACATGAGAAATATAGACACCAAAGAAATGAGCGTGAATTATGACTTTTCCTATTAAATCTATAATTTTAGAGGTACTACACTTTTAAATTTTGTACTGTCTTGAATGAGAAGAGTTTTTAAATAGAGTATCCAATTCGAATTAATTATATATTTTATGAAATATCCTAAATTATTCTAGTGATTGGAAAAAACCTACTTTCTTCTTTGATGTATTGCGTGAGATGTCGCCAGTATAGAATTAAACTATGAATAATGATAAACGTAAATACTTTTAATTCACGTTATGTAAAATATATTGGGTATTTGAATTATTCCTTGAATGTAAATTTAATTGTATGAATAATTTAATCAAGGAAAATAGACGGGAAATTATAAAATTTAAGTTGATATTATACATGCCACGCGTAGATATATGGATGATATTATTATCATAGGTGATACACATATCAATTATTCAATTCTATTGTAGAATAACATAGAAACATTTGATCAAATTTAATTTTAAATTATTTAAATTTTACAAACTATTCCTATCTAGTAAATTCGCTTATTGTTTTTTAATTATTAGCATTGGAAAATGTCAATTGCGATATTTGCTAACCATACATAAGTTGCTACGTATTATTACGTTATAAATATATATCGACTATTTTAAAATCAAATACGTATTAAAATTAAACAATGTACTTAAGTACTTATTTCATTGGTATTGTAGATTTCTATTTTGCGGCCAAAATCCATTTAACTACCTAATTTCTTTTATTATTCTCACTGATGTATCATTTGCTTAAATGGAGCGTAAAATGTTTTGTCCGTTTTCAAGGCTTCGCACGTCTTATGACCGACAAAGGGTACATTTCAAATTGTCACTAAACATTTGATGAGGGTCTTTATAAATATGTAATTACATACGATGAGAATAAAGTAGTTACCACATTTTTGTTTGACTTCTGTTTATATAATTAATTTTGACAAATGATTTGGCAACGCATCTGCAGTTCCTACGGTATTGCGGTTGTCTATGGACGTCGATGATCACCACGATGTTCCTGTCGCTTGTTTTCCACTCCTCTTATAAAAATGATATGATCTACCAATATAATGAAGTAATAAAATTATAATTAAAGTAAAATTGCATTTTCTCTATCGGAACTAGTAATACCTACTCCCTGTGCAAATATGGCTTCCGGCACATGGCCAGGGTCGAGGCCCGCATGTAAAATCATATGCAAGTGACATCTGTATAGGAAAATATAATGACAGAAGATCCTGGTTTGAATCATACGCAGTTAGTTATGTAAAAATATATTTTTATAAGCTTTATATGTTTGTTAATAAATCAATTAACCATAGAGATAGCAGATTCATATAGTTCAAAGTAACAATATCTTTAGCAGTCATTTACAAAATATCTCTTTCCATTTTCCACAGATTCACATGATATGGTGCTAAGATTTAACAACGCCCCTACCGAAAACTACACCGGAGACGTCGGTTCAAAGACAACGTTCCGCGTCTTGAACTCTCAGGTATTTATAATAGAGATTTATTGAAAATGAGAGATTCTCTTCTTAATAATGTGACTATTCCCATTTTTAAGGAAATCAATCCAATCCAATTGTCTAACTGTGCTCCCATCTTATTGTAATAAGTGGATATTAGGATTGATTACATCACCACCGTGAGAGTGGATTGAGAAATCAATCTCACGTACATAATGTATGGCATAATTTGTTTACTTACGTGGTATTAATATTGATAGTTTGACAAATTTCGAGTTATAAGTACATGTATGATTAACAAATGCACTTGAATAAAATAAATTTTGGATATATAACCAGTGGATGTCTGAATTCAGGAGATTCGAATTTTACATTTCTTTAAAAATGTTGCACGAGTTTCTTTTGTTTTCTGCCTGGTCTTGTTTTACAAGTACAACAGTTAACACTGCTGCAAACTTTGCTTCTGTTGTACTAGCAGCAGATACTCGTAAATGTTAACTGAGAGCTTTTTTAACTAGAAAATTAAAATGATAATCCGTGTAATAATTTCACTGTTTATCAAATACTTTCGGTGGTCGGTTATACGTCATAAAATAAGGGTTTTCCATTTTACGTATTAATATTCGACGATTCCAGTGAAATTTTACGTATTACACATATTGAAAATAAATGTAATTTACAAATTACGTCAAGAGCATATTCTTCGCTAATGAATTTCCATTTTGGACCAAAGTATTTTTTTACTTTTACCTCGGTTTACCTTATTCGCTTTTCAGGCAGCCAACAGGCAACGTAATTGTATGGTATTGACGACTGATCGCATTCGATATATGCCTTATAGATTCCCCTACTAATATAAATGTACTGTAAACAGTACCTAATATAGTAATTTTAATTTCACTAATTACTTTTCGAAGAATTAAATGCAAAATTATTACTGAACTCAACATGCCATTCAAAATATTCATTACATACCAGGAAAAGTTTTTTTTTTAAATTCTAGGTCGTTACAAAGCCCGAATTTAAATTCTTAGAGGATACCTTATACAAAAACGTTTCAATAATAATATGGGACCCGGCAAACTATTCATCAACTTTGGACGAATGGTATCATCACTCCGACTTTCCTCTTTTTCCTGTTTACAAAAGGTACTTTCAGAAAATATTTGGTTTTACATTTTTGTTTTCTTTACCTCAATGTATGTACATGTTTACATAATAATGAATATTTTACGTAGATTACTTGAAATACGGCCAAAAGCTGACGTACATTTACTACATCCTAATGTGTTGTGGAGTTTATGGGCGGTGTTGCAGAACTCGTCATCTTATCGTCTCAGGAGGAACCCGCCATCTTCTGGTTTCATTGGTAAATTGAATATATTAAATATATTATTTTATATAATACTGGAAGCTTAATATTTCTACGACATATAGAAGTGGTATTACTTTTTAAAATACAAGCACTGTACCTACTTAATTTTATTAACGTTAGTGTTTACCCGAGACACCGTCAAAAACCCTTTTGGGAGATTAGCCTGAACAAACGCGGACGGAGAAACATATATTAAAAAATTGGTCTTTCTTTAATAATTTCACAAATACATGATGGAAAATGTAATTTCTCCTATTTTATTATAGTCAGTCAATTTTTGTACTATATAGATAACATACAATATTTAGTACCTATATTTTCGTATTATAGATTTAATATAAACAAGATATCATTACTGTATATAGCAACATGATATTTATTTGTAGTCTGAAATTCTCAATTCCGGTATGATTTGTGTGTATCCAGGTGTTTGGTTCGCGCTGCACCGGTGCGGTCGCGTACGCGTGTTCGAGTATGTACCATCGAGCAGAGCCACGCGCCGTTGCCATTACCACGCCCCCCGCGCAGACCCCGCCTGCACCCTTGGCGCCTGGCACCCGCTCGCACAGGAGAAGGCCCTCGCTGAAGCAATACGAGATAATTCCGATATCGATGTCTTTCAAAGAGGCTTCATAGATATCCCAGGAGTTAACACAATCAATTGCAATAATTAATTAGCTTATCGTTAATGCACAAGTCTTCCAAAGAGCTTTTCACTTATATTGATAGATTTTTATTAGTTAAAAAGGTCATGTTTTGCCTGATTATAATAAAAATGCGTGGCTTTATAATTTGTTGTAATAAGCTTGATATTTATAGTAATAAGATGTTGTCTTCCTGATTAGAATAGGTTAGTAAGCTAATTATGTATTTAAAATTTAATACGACTTGTAATAAATTTTTTGTGGCTTTTATTCGAGGCCTTTATTTATAGTGTGATGCGGTACAGTTTGTCCGTCGAACAGGAACGAATATTAGACTGTTTTTATGAGATTCATGTAAGGCCATGTCGGCCATGAGGCGCCCTTGTTGTAGTATCTCGTATTTTTAGCGATTTGCTATCACGCAGCGGGCATCGCTCGCCCGCTGAATACTGATGGGTGGGCGCGTTGTGGCTGGCGATTAGCGATTCCGAGCGAGCGCACGGAATTAGCGCGACATCCGAGAAGCTGCGCAGCGACTTCGTTACAGGCTCCCAGCGCCCTCCGCCGCACCGCTTCCTACTTCGCAGCACGATGTTAACTACTGCTCACATACTCTACTCGCCCTCGGCATTCATGAATTTAAATTGATTTTTCATAATAACCATCCATTCGTATTCCAAAAGCACGCGCACTGGTTGACAAGAAAAAATAATTTGACAGGATGCTCTTTAATTAAAAATGTAATGGATGCAATGGTATAATCCATTAACTGTCCTGGACAATGTATCTTGTTTTGCGTGCTAACGTCTCGTAGGGTCAACGGCACTGATGTATTTCGTAGAATAGGTCGGAATGCGGTTTCGCGACGTGATGAGTGTACGGAGCTGAACTGCACTAAGGCACTAGGTATTCCGCAAATATGTGAAGGTAATTCAGTCAGTGTACTAGGAAGCGCTGGAATAGTGCCTAGCCCATCCCTAGTCGTGGCACATTGCCAATCGTAATAGATAGCGCCTTAGAGTGATTATAAGTTATGGAATTTTTATATACGTCCATATAAGGCAATGCATGGAAGTTTGCATATTTATGCGTTGAGTATAAAAAATAGCATTATTAAGGGTTTGATGGTATTCTTGTTAGAATGACAGTTAAGTTGTGGTTGAATGACCTTCAATTAAGTATTTAATTTTACACATAAAGGCGGACGTGAATTACGGAAATGACGTTAATTACCTGTAATATTCTGCGTGTATCGCCATGGGCCGACACACCATTGGGAATTCAAGGTGCTCTGCGAACGCTGCGGTGTAATGTATGCAACGTGCTTGTATAGGAAGTGTTAAATTTAAAATATACTACATGTTTATTATAATATATTCTCAAAGATTTAAAAATATAGAGTTATTTTTGTCACTATGTCTATTTTTGTTGACTCGTAAATATTGCGAATGGGTATTTTTCACAGTTTTTACTTTAAATGGATAGTTTTTTTAATTTGAAAAGGGTCATTTGAATGTTGTCAAGGTTCACTGTTTTAAATAATCTGTAGGGACGAGGATAAGAATGTTGTCGACAAAATATTTGCAGGCGCCTCGCGTTTGTGCGTGTAATGATCGTCGACATATTGAAGATTTATTTTATTACTTACGATCGCCGTTGGTTTGCAGATTTTGGCAATGGAACTACATCGAATTAAGATGCATTCAAGAAAGACGAAAACAACATAAGGGATTTTAAAATTGTTGGGATAAAAAAATGGGAGTGGGTTGTTTTGGTGAAGATTAATTTTTCTCTCATAGTTACGATGTCCTTTAAAGCTGTGCTTAGATAATATTGTTTGTGATTAAGTTTAAGGAAAAAGATCAGTATGTAAGTTCTAAAATAAACATTTTAAATTTTAATCTTTTCAGTTGTTCTAATGGATTGAATTGGTTTTTGACTCAATTTTAAATTACAGACTACATACATATTTGATATCAAGTTTGTCAACATTTTTCGTTGTGATATGTTTAAGTTATTGAACGACCTTGTTTTAGAATGTATTGATAGTAAAACTTGTTCTGAGTGACGTCATTCTGCAATGCTTTTGGAATTTCCGAGTCGACTGATTAGATGCCTTTGATCGGTATTGACCTTAAACAACATCTAACAAATAGTTGTTATAACTATATTTGTGTATATTCTTTTTAATATTTTGTAAATTATTTCTTAAGAGAATAAAAGATGCGAAGAGTTTTTGCATGCGGACTAACGACTTTTGAAATTAATCGGTCGTTGTAAACCAAGCGATGTGCAGGGACTCAGTTGAATAGTATTATTGGGCCAAATTTATGGAATGTGAGTGAATTTAATATGTTACTTATATTTTTTAATCAGTAAATTACGTACTCAAAATCTTTCTTCTTCTTAATGCATATAAAATATATTTTTGTGATATCAAAAAAGATACAATTGCTGCACACATATTAATGGTTTTCAAAACTAATGCGCTGTAAAGAATACCACACAATTGTAGATTTTATTTAAAACGAATTGAATTTCGCATGCGGTCGCTAACGACTAAAGAAAACGCCCCTTAAGCAACCTTGGCTACGCATCAATATTTGCACAGAAACAAAAAGGGAAGTAAAAGGATGTACTAGAAGAAGATCAAAGTCATCTTATTATTTATGTTTATAAGAAAAAGTAATAACTAAAGCTTTAAATGTTACGTACTTTATCTAGTCAAGGAAATTTTTCCATATATTTTAAGATTTTTGTTCTTATGACGTCGCTGTTATTGTCGTCTTCAATAAACAACATCCCGACGTATGCGGTATTTATTTTATTTTGCTAAAGTAATTCAATCGGTACTTGATAGTTTGTCGAAATTCAGAGGTTTTATAATAAAGATCCAAATCGATATGTCTGACTTGTAAATAACGGTATTATGTTCTTCAAATGATGTGCTCGTACACATGTCAATGCATCGTATGAATCACATCGATTCACTACAGTTCTCAGTTCGATGGCTGGCTCATTATGTACACACACCGACTAACCTTGGACAGGATAATGATACGTACCTACAGGCACAAACAACGCGCTTTATATTTGTTATAAATCAAATTAAATAAAAACAGGATAATTCTCTAGTCATTAATTAGATTGACTTCGTATTTCCCTAAAAATATTATAGAAAAATCGTCCGATGTTAGGACAGTGATGTATGAAAATGTGCAATATATGCGCCCACCTTTTAAACTTTATGCTTTTATACCTAACTAGGTGTCCCCCGTGACAACATCCATCGGTTATTAAAAAAAACTTAGTAAGTGGCCTATGTTTTCTTCCACACTATGTTCTACATCTTTGCCAACTTACAGCGTAAGTCATGAAGCTGTTTTGGAGATACCATCTAACAATCATACGTCCTCCATCCAAACTTAGGTGTTATTTTGTTAATAGTCTCCAGAAATTTCATAATTGTTAAAATAATTACCGCTCGTTATACCTACTTATTTAAGCTACGTCTGAGACGACTTAATAAATATGGTGGTTAATTATTTTATTAAATAACAAACGTAAGCAGTTACGTCAATGAATGCGTCTTCTTACCATCTATTCGACGTTTTCCCTAATCTTGCGTACTTAAAAGATCGTCTTACATCGAACCGGTGGATTGTAATTGCAATAAAATCGATTCACAGTATTAGAGTTTATAAATCAAGATAATTATATAATAACTTAATGTATACATTGTTGAGGAAACTCTTAACAATTGTAATTTTGTCGTAAATGATTCAGTGCGTTACTCATAAAGCTTGAAGACAAAACTTTCCTAGTTCATTGACGTAGTTTACGGCATTGTTAGAACTGTATGTAGGGCGAAAGATGATTTGGCGGCTACTCGCCACTGGATACTGGCACACTTTAATTAATCTTGTTTCAGAGAATGCCTGTGTTAGCTTTGAACCCAAATTGTCCTAAATATTCTTTGTTGTGACTAATCATTGTGATTTAACAATAAAGTACATTTATATACATACTTTTCTGTGAGTTGTAATCACAATAATATTAATCACTTGCTTCCGCCCGCGATTTACTCTGCGTAGTATTAAAAAAGGGTAAAAAGTATCTCTCGTAATAACTCGAGACTATCTCTTTTGTATATCTGTGCAAAAATTCAATAAAATATATTGAACCGTTGCGAAGTAATCGAGTAAATATGTAAAGCAAAGGTATTTCCCACGAACCGTACATGTTTCTTAGATCATAGGTAGCCTAATTGTTCTTCCACATTGTGCTCTTAGTATATACTAAATTTAATCGAGATCCAAGGACCTATTCTGAAGATGTAGATACCTTCTAATAAACATACATCTATCCAACCATACGTCCAAAAATTAGCAGCATCTTAATACTGACCTTAGATATTACCCATATATCGATAAAATACAGTAGATTTAATTTTAAAAGGGACCGAAATGAGGTTTTTTATTCTGCACTAAAGAAGCCGCGAACTCTTTCGCGGGAACTTTCGTATTCAATTCGGGTCTGGGGACATGTGGTTAGAGTGAGTCAGGACACCGTCATCGCTTGCTCGAGGCAATCATAGCACCCACGCGAACTGATAACTATCACTTATGACTATCAAAGCTGGTAAAAACACACCTGATTTGAAATCTAACAAACGGAGAGTCACTAACATTGGAAATGTGTGTAAAAGAAATTGCCGTATTGAAAAACCAAGAAGAATTATACACCATTGTAGAAAATTATCACTTACATTTTATATAATATTTATTTTTTATGCACACGAGTAATCATACAAATTTAACCCACAGATCTTAATAATCAGGAGTTGGACCAACGTCTATAACAGTATGCCTAGAACAATGTGATTCATAACATTAATTTTTAAGTAGTACGGTACAACCTTTCTCGTGAGTCAAGGTTTAGGCGTTCAATCACAAATTGCTTTCAGTTTAATTGCTTTAATATTTAGTTTTATTGGGAGACGTAATCATTTTTAACATTTCAAATGTTTCTTCATAATCTTTATTGTTAAACCAACAATATATTGCTTTTCACAACTAATAAAACCCACATACATTTACATGGTACAATTATTAACCGCACCATAATAGTTCTAACATGCCATTATATAAAAACTAGCTATCGCCTTTAAAAAATAAAAACTTAAGAAGCCTACGTGTTCTTCTAGAATATGCTCTACATTTATGCCAAATTTCATCGAAATCCGTTTAGCCGTGTTGGAGATACCTTCAAACATGCATCTAAACTTTCGCATGTATAATATTAGTAAGATTAGTTATAAATCGTATAAATACAAGCTTAAGAAACCGATTCATCTAACGGGATTGATCGATAAGAAGAGTAAAATCACTTAAATGATCGATTAGGAATGATACAAGTTGTGCCAAATTTTGTTAACGGCGTTGAATGAGTCACTGCGGCATTGTATGTTGGCTTTATGTAATGGCACTGTTACAGAAACAGTTACAACTTTAAATCGTAATAAGCACGAGCCCCTTTGTTTCAGGCGCGCTGAAAACAAGCGATACACACCATTGTTAATAACGAGGTCGTATTATTGTTAATGATTTAAACTCGCGAAGAACGGTGCGCTTTGCTTTCTTAGACTTTTGTTGACCGAAATCTATGTGTTTATTTGTTACTTCATCTTCAAACTGTTACGGAACTGTATAGTTTTTGTTATTTAATATTATATTAAATTACGCTTAATTTTTTTTCAATGTATATTTTTTGAAGGTGACAAAGAGATGACATTTTTGATTTAATTTTAAATGTTATGATAGTTCAAGCGTTTTTACCAACAATATGTTTCCTTGGTTTAATATATTTACGATAGATATAAATATAATTACAGACATCTTTTAATTATAATAGTTTATAGCAATATAAGCTATCTTCGGCTACTAGGTCCGCGCGGAATGAAAAAAAAAATAGTGGCCTATGTGTTCTTTCAAACTATGTTCCACAACAATGCCAAATTTCAGCAAGATCCATACAAACGTTCTGTAACATTCGTACATCGGCACATCTAAATATTCGCATTTATAATATAAGTAAGATATGTACATGTTTACAAACACAGCTGCAACTTGTGTGAATACACAATGATACAGATGTGTTAACTATAACAAAAAATCTAGACCATATTTGTGTCATTGTTTACATATCTAATTGGTGTATAACTCGCGAATACTTTTCTATCAGAAACACAATTAGGAACCGCAATTAAAGACACGTGTTATTTAGCACGTGGTTTTATAAAACATTTATTATTGTTTACAAAATTATAAACATTATAGTAACTATATAAGTACAATGGAAAACGTTTGATTGATAGGAAATGTACACACGCAATCTTGTTACTTCTTTGAAAACAATTGTCTCCCCTTGACATTGCGCCGTGTCATCTTCCGCGATGTGTCAAACATGTACCATCAGTGTAAATCACCATGAATCCCAGCATAATTGATAATGACCACTCCGTTAGTCAGAACAATATGACTCATAGTCAAATTTAATCTTATAACGATATAAAATCTATAATTATTCTCTCTTTTATAATCTTATTGCTTACTTAATATTATAAATGCGAATGTTTGGATGGATGGATGTTTGATTAAAGGTATTTCGAGAACGGCTGTATAATTCTCGCTGAGATTTGGCAAGCATGTAGAACATAGTCTGTAAGAACACATGGGCTACTAATTAAGATTAATAATTCCGCGAGGGTTAGCAGGCGGCTAGTAATACATATTTCGATAAAATCAGAATTCAAAAGTTACAAAAGTATACTAGTGGGGAAAAAGAGTAGATACTAAAGAACAAAAAAATGTAGGGATAAAAAATTTAAATGACTAACTTTAAATTCGATTTGCAATCCAACAGAACAGTATATTAATTAAGTAATGTAGGCAACAAAATATTATCGCACAAATTTTACATTGTGTTCGTCTTGAACTAGAGAAATAGCAATTGGGATTCCACGCATCGTGTTCGCAATAGACTTCATATCGTAAACAAAACGAGACATACTACAATTCAAAAGAGTACGAAGGAGATTGATGAAGCTGAGAATATTTTAATAATAGGTTTCGTGTGTTCCATGAAACATAAGCTGTCTTTTAGGCGCCTACCTAGCTCAACTCCGGTGCCTACGCACACAATTCACTATGGACACAGCTAAATGTAACGCGATTTATTTTAATGTTCCATTAGATTTATTGCCATTACAATAATGATTTAAAATATTTCTGCGTTTTCGTACTCCGAAGGGCCTCATGCATTCACCGCACACGTCCATTAAAATTCGAATCGTTCGCCAATGTATGTATGTATTTACTACAATCGTTCGGTTTATGACCGAATCAGAAATTCACGAAGCTATAAAATGTTTGGCTGATTTTTTGTTTGTTTGGCTCTTTTAAAATATTGTTAGCTTATAAAAACTATTATTTACAAAGATTATTTTAATAGTATTTATTTTTTTATAATATATTTGGATTGGATGGTATTATGAATATAAAGTTAGATAAATCTCGTTTGCCTTTATAGCTTGTTTGTTGAAATACTAAGATAAAGGTCCAGTAGAGGCGTAGAGGGCGCGGACATGAAGCGGCCAGTATGGAGTTGAAAAACCTCTGTTCGTGAAGGAATTCGGTGGCTTGTTTTTGTCTCTACTCGAGCGTCGACCGCCGTCGTCCGCGCTTCGTGATATCTATTGTTTCGGACAATTTTTTTGATGTTTACTCCTAAACGGGTTCTCAGTTCTGACTCACATCTCGTACAAATACGTATACATCTAATGATGCACATGCAGGAATGCGTGAGCTTCATAATTCTTCCTGGTCGACAAGTTCAATTGTTTCGCATGAAGTTTGTTGTTGTTTTTAATTAACCAATTATCTGAATGCAGATGTTTGGAACAGATGTTCGTATTTATGACCATGATATCTCCTAAATCAATTTCGATTATGGCGTTCCAGTTTCGTTATCAAAAAGGGTATTCCGATTATAATTTTTATATACTGGGTAAACGTATGTTGGATACTTTCCGTTTTGAATAGTTTATACATGGTGACGTATTTTATTCATTACCTTATCCTATAAAATATTCCTTCCGTTTAACACGTGGTTAATTGAGCTTTTTCTTTTGATTTTATTTTTCCAGTCACTATTTTCCATGTCTTATTGGAAATATGAATAATGTGTTCCAACGTCCGGTGCTGTTGGAACTTGGAACACATTTACATTTTGCATAATATGTGCGCCGCGCCACTGGTTCATTGCCACTGCAATTCTTCTATAGGTCATTGACCTTACACAAACCTTACTGACCTATTGTGTGCCATTTGACATTACATTTGTACCCGCACAATAACTGAGTTTTTTTTTCAATATTATAACATAATTTTTCTTCTTATTGAGCCACACAATAACAAACTGGTTGATTATACACATTTAAAATAACAAAAAATAAATAAATATTGTTTAGATTAATATGTTCTTATAGCGCGGATATGTGGAGGAAAGGAAGACCTTCCGAACTAAAGCTTACAATATCATAGATACTGTCGTTGCCAATCAGACAGACAAGATTGTTGGCAACTGCGGTAACAGGAAGAGATTAATTATAGATAATAAATAAAACTCACATAACTTATAAATTACCCTTGTACTTGTTCATTAGGTATTTATTTTTATTCATATAGCTATTAATAAATTGATGGTAGGTATTCAATTTTAAACTGCGATTAAAAAATAGTAAAGGATAAAGAAAGTGCCAGTACTTATTACGTCCTACCTTTAACATTTCATCATTCATATGTATAAACGTTACGAAGCCATCTTATCAGCCAAATGTCGCCCACTGCTGGGTGAAGACATTCCCCAAAGATCGCCTTATTAATCATCTTACTTTATATTATAGTTTCTAATTATGTACTTACTAGCTGTCGACCGCGACTCCGTCCGTTCGGAATTTAAAAAAAACATAATAAGTAAGCCTATATGTTTTTCCAAACTATGTTCTACATCTGTGTAAAATTTCATCTAGATCCATTGAGCCGTTCCGGAGATATTTTCAAAGAAACATCCATCCATCAATTCATCATTCTAAACTTTTGCATTTATAATATTAGTAAGATTAAAATTAAGATAAGTTGTATATAAAACAACCTTTTAACTCGACAGAAAAACCTCTCAGTACTATGTTTCAAGCTTGTGATTAGGTGCAACGTAATTAACATAGTGATTTTTTCAATCGATTACTTTAGTTTGAATTACTGTTCCATATTCAATAATTTTCCATTGACTTGTATTGTTTGTATATTTTTTATGACATAAATTATACAAAAATCTTAACTACACTGCGACGTACTGGAATTGATGTAATTGATTTAACGTGATCAATATATTGTCGCAGTTTTAGGCTACGTTCGCACAGGCGGGCGGCTCGCTTACCGTCTAGACATTTGGCTTGCATTATAGCTACTTACTAGAAGACAAGGTTGTTGCACTGAAAGTGGTTTGCAGAGTGCGTCCCTTGCTTTAGTTATTTGCCACCGCCTGCCTGTGCGGACGTAGCCTTAAGCAAACAATTTATTATTTCATCTGAAACAATGTCGAATTTTGTTTCTTACTTCTATCAGAAAGCCGTTTAAATTGCAGGGAATAATAATTGAATGGGCATATACCACAATACACACATGAATACATAGGCACGGAAAATATAACTCTACTAATAATCCTGCAATACCGAGATTCAACTGTTATTTAATCTGCTTACTGAAGAACTAGTAGGAAAATCTTAAAATTATCAATCAATCTGCGACATTTATGTTTTCTTTGAAAGTAAAAACTATTTCATTCGACTTGCGGCTAGTTAAGTGAATAGACGTGTTTTGTGTTGCGCGCGCACATCTACTCACAGCGCTTGCGTCACTACACAGTATAAGTAAAATTATAAGAGGAAACATAATGCTTCGGT
>NW_013530969.1:2972330-3004193 GCF_000836235.2 Papilio xuthus
CTTTAAATTGTATGCTACTGATCACTACCTATTACAACGTTGTTTATTATTTATTAAACGCTAGCTGTCGCCTGCGACTCCATTCGCGCGGTATTATAATAAAAAAATTAAACAGTAGTCAATGTGTGCCAGACTATGTTCTACATCTGTCAAATTTCAGCGAGATCCATATAGCATCCATCGATCCAAAATTTTGCATTTATAACATTAGTAAGATCAAGGGGAGTTTCAAAGCAAGTAATTCTTTGTTTGTTACGAATCTAATTTGTTATGTTATTCAATATGTAAAAATCATTTTTCTTATTCCTGTTGTGTTTGTTATAATGAGTACTGGTAGTACCTGATAACGATCCCAACTGATGTTATTCATAAATTTAATTGAAAATATTCTTTCTTGACCCACGTCATTATTTGTCGGAAAAACTGCCGCTGGGAAGTTTATATAAGATTCGAATCTAACTCAACACTTAGCATCCAATTGCTGCCATTAATCATTTGATTTTTCTTTATTGTTAGTTCGCAAACCATATACTTTATGTATAACGGAAATTTACAAAGCAGGAAAACGGAAATTTTCAAGAATAAGATAGTCGTTCTATTACGTGGAAATTGTACACGCATTTAAAAATTGAAATTAGCTGCTTATACCCGTACTTTACTAGCTGTTGCCCGCGACTTCTAAAGGTCCTACATCTATGCCAAATTTCAGTGAGATTCATTCAGCCGTTCTACACCCATTCGTTCGACCATAATCCATCTAAACGTAAAAAGTACAACACATACTTACAAAAGAAAATTATAACAATATGTTTGTTTTATTATAAAATAAGTACGAACATAATTAGTTTCCTAACTATCAGTTTCAGATGATAAGTCTTCATGTTTTAAGGAAAACAAACGATTATTGAATGTTGTGTGGAAATTTTGTGCTGTAGAATTTTGCATAGCATTTTATTCTTCGTATGTGTATCATTTATCAATAGCAGATTTCCTGGTTGCATTATACCAATTCCAAGATTAATTTTGTTACAATTATTCCTTTTATCCATTACACAATACTGATGTTTATAAGTCTGCAAGGCAGTGTGGCACTAACACTGTCGAACCATTATTTTATTGAAGAATCTCAACGCAATTTTGCACACAATCGTTTAAAGATATCGATAAACAAACAAACTTGACTTGTAATCTGCAGGTCCTGGGTTCGAATCCCGCCACGTAGCGATGTATTTTTCGATTTCCTTTACATACATACGTACATACATTTAATCGAGGTTCTTTCGGTGAAGGAACACATCTTGATGTAACCTGCACATATCTTTGGAGAAATTCAGAGGTATGTGTAACGTCCACCAACACGAACTGGTCCAGCGTGGTTGGCCTTGTCATCCCTAACTTAGGATAGGCTGCAAGTTCCTCGGTGGGGTAGTATAATGAGCTGATGATGACTCTTTAAGATATAATTTTAAATGAATAAAAGTAGTAAAAAAAGTAATCAGTTAATGATCCAAAATCAATTCAATACATATAGCAAAATATTATGTTAAAAAAAACAAAAGTTCTTACGCTTATTCACAAGTACTTGAGTTGGGCGCGTGCCACAAGCACTAACACAAAGGCGTCCTTGACCCTGGGTGTTCGGTGGTGATTTCACCAGGGCCCTACCACCACGCTGAGGAACCACCCTCGGGTTTAGTCAGCGCAGACAATGGCTTTGTCACGGCGGAAGGTCCCGTGAAGGTCACGCCGATATAGCGCGATACATCGCATTACTTCAATGTAAACCTTTGTTAACTATGCATGATAACCAACTATTATGACGAAGGACCAGCCATGTAAACTTCAAAGTAATTTTGACTCAAGTTATATTTCAGTGAAAGTATTATTGAGGATAATGTTTAAATTCAATTGAAATGATGAGTTTTTTTTCTAAGGTAAAAGAGGAAATACTTATTTCTTTGTTTCTAAAAGATATTTGCCGAAATTTTTTCCTTGTTTTGTCGCCGGAGTGTCCTAAGAAGACCTTCACATTTTGCGCTGATATGGTACCTGTGGGCTCCTGTCTTAAATATGTATACGTTTGGGGTGCATGTTCCTAATAAACACACCTGAGAAAGAAAGATGTTAACAGATTATAAAAAGTGTATAAATAGTTAATAATTATATAAATAGATATAGTTATTAATGGATGATGGATGGTGTATTGAAGGAAAACTTTGTACTCTTTTTAAGGAAATTTTCACCGAATAAAAAAATATGATACCGTTTAAGTCAATGTGGAGAAATGCATAAAGATAATTTAATTAAAATTTAATTTTTTTCTCAACGGCCAACTTCTAGCGTAAATATGTTACATGCTGTAATAAAAATAAAAAAATAAAATAGTTTTTTGTGCTGTGGTTAAAATTACTTAAGAGTTATTTAAATTTGACAAATGAATGTCATGTTAAAATTTAATCTAACCTACGTCATTGTTATTATATATTTTTGCCGGTAAGCAGTAATTTGTAAACATTATAGTAACATAACTTACTGGGTTAACGGGGCTCGACATATTGCGTCTTAATGTGACGAGGATCGGAGACTCGGCGCCACACAATTTATGTTTTTTAAAACACCAAACACGTCCAGTTAACAGCCTATTTAGTTTTAATTATACCAAAGTTATATAAGTGAAAATAAAACTTTTGGGAACTTTTTCTATTTAATTTCAAAGAATGGATTCATAGATCGAGTAGCAATTAATATTTATTTGCATTTGCTTGATTAATTGTTGCATCTGATTTTCTTAGTTAGCATCTGTTTTACAGCGTTTGAGGAACTTGAAATGAGTCTGAACTATGGCTCTTTTTTAAAAAAAAACTTAAGTCAGTGTAAAATGTTTAGGTAGTATTTTTAAGGTAATGAATTAACAAACGTTTGAGTACGATGCTACCGGATATAATAAGTGATGTGAAATATAATTTTCTATTAAATATGCTGTAGAATTAAGAGAACTGAAAGGATGGGATAGAAAGTGTACAGAAAAGGAGGGTATTCGTCTTGATAGTTTTTTCTGAAATCCGAGGAATTAATTATATGTCAAAAGTTAAAATATCTTATTAATTCATATAATATTTACTATAACTGAAAAATAAATTATACCACTATATTAAAGTTTAATAAATTAATAATTTTGTGGATTTAAACAATAAAGGATGTCCTATAAAAATATATCGCATATTTCGGGGTCCATTTCTTGCAAGCGTGAGTCATTTTGGACCATTGCCCCGTGAGTGTGCATTTGATAATGGATTTATTACTGGCTGGATTTTTATTAGTTTATTTTTTTATAAGCTAAATGACATGCTATACTTTTTCACTCTTCTGATCTTAAAGCAGGTAGGTATGTTTGTTTTAATGTGAACTTTTGTTGTAATATATCTTAGTAGGAGTAGTCATAGAGTAGTAAGTCTAGGAGGTAATATGAGTCTAGGTAAGTTGGTGTTATCTAAGTCAGTATTTGTTTTTTCCTTAAGGAACCTATAAATTTACTGGTACTTACCTCAACAAGTCTATTAAAAACGCAAGCTATTTAGTAATAAAACTAAATTTCCTAATATATTCCATATAGCTTAGTAGTTATATAGACTATTTTAGAAAATTTAGTTTTCCGGTTAAAAAATAATTTGAAGAAAACAAAATGATAATGATAAACAAGTACCAAATAAAACTACTTGTTATAATTTAAAAAAAATATATTAATAATATAAGCCTAAGACTTAAAACAAAAGTATAGTTAGTATTTAATGTGCTCTTACATAAGAGGTATGAATTGACCAAAAGCCAATAGTATGCAAGCAGAATATTTTATAATTACATTTAAAAAATACTATTTTATCGCAGGTTATTGTTTCTAGTACGAAACCACTAAATTTTATCATCCATTGTATAATATTAGAGTTTACTAAATCGGGCTTATTTTCATGATATATTTTCATGATATATTCTATTGTTACGGGAAATTATTTCAATTTTTCCGAATAGTTAATTGATATCTACCTACATCGATTATATTTTATCGAACCACAACAAAAGTTTTCGCAGAAAAAAGTGAGGGAAAATTATTTTTTAGTTGTTTCCGCGAAAGCTTTGCTGTAAACTTAAGTTCAGTCGGGCGAAGGGGCGAGTGGAGGCTTCTGAGGAGGCAGGAGGGCGCGGGAAGGCGCGGGACGGCGTGCGGCGTGCGGCGAGTCTCGTGCTTTTAAAAGCGAGGGCGCGGATCGCGCCGCACACTCAGGCATAGTCGCGGACTGCGGTAGGTCGTGCCACGGCGCTTCGATCGCAGTCGCAGTTTTCCCGCCACGCGACACGCACATTTTCTTTGAAATTTCGTGCCAATTGCAAAGAAAAAAAGTGAACATCGCGGGACTTTCGGTGCCTTACTTAGTGCTCTGTGTTACCGATTCCAAATTTTTTATACAATTATTTGTTTATTAGAATTTTTTAGCGTGATCGCACTAGTGGAATTATAGACTTTAATGATTCGAGTAGTAAGGATTGCGTTTTCTCCACAAGGACCATTTCACGGTAAGTTAAAAGTAGTTTTACTTGAAATTTATTTATTTAATTAATATGTCTACAACACTATTTTCTAACAGAATGTCAACGAGTTTTTTTTAACAATAATCACATGAAGTTTCTACTATCTATAAACTAATGTTACGTCGTAAACAATCAAACGGAATTGTGCTGTTGACTTTACGTACAATTAGCAGCATTTGTTAGCAGCAATAGTATAATAATATTTACGAGCCTATCGCAAAAAATCTCGGTTTTTTGTCACAATTAAATAACAGGTTTAGGAGGCCAAACTCATTCATACTATCAATGTTCTCAAATCACAGCATGTATTCGGTACCTATGTATATACGAATTTTTATTATACATATGTCTTGGATTTAAAAACGACAAATAAATGTCGTGTTTTATTTTAAAACACTACATGTCTACTATTCCTTCTTTCATTTATATTGTTAAAAGTTAACCTTAATATTTTCATAGTGCAATTAGTATACATCCCTACCAGGGGTTCAAGCCTACGTTAAGTTAGGGGTGACTATACCTTAGTCATTTCCCCACGTTAAAAAAGCCCTTTGTCAACAACACTGGCCCAGTGCTATTCATTTCCTTGCTATCGTCTGCGACTCTATCCGCGCGGAATTAAAAAATAAATAATTAGTACCCGATTTGTTATTCCAGATTATATTCTATATGTATGCCAAATTTAATCATGATCCGTTCAGCTGTTCTGGAGATACCTCTAGATAAACATCCATCCTTCCAAACATTCGTATTAATAATATTAGTAAGTTGTGTTTTTTTACCGTTCATTGATACTTAAAGATATGCAACACGGGTGGTCATGCTATTTGTATTAAAATGCTATCCTCACTGGTCACTCGCCTTTCTTACATGTACCGAATAAATAATCGACATAATTCATCGATGCATTGTTTGATTCTTTTTTTTTAACTCTAATGACATACAAACAATGACAGCCAGATAGAGCGATTAATTGTTTATCATATTCGCATTTCGCAGGCTATATTTTTTGACAAAAAAAGAAAAAGTATAAATTTTAAAAATAATAAAATAATTATAAATACATTTACCAAAGTAATATTTGTAATGCATATTATTTGTATTTAATGAATCTTATTACTAGAATTTATAACTTTTGCACTTCGTCGTTTTATGTTCGTAAATGATTTTTTAAATAATCTATTTAACACGTTTTTTTTCTTTACAAATGGCACTACAGTTTCAAAAGGCGATAAATAATTGTTTCAAAGTAGGGCGTGGTATCGTGAACACTATTATCAGATAAATTCGGTGGATAAGGCCTCCGTTATCATTAGTGATAAGGTTTGATCTTACATGTGTTGTGTTAGAATTCCTTATAAAATTAAGAAGAAATTTTCTGAATTTAAGTTTCATTGTGAGAGTTTGTTTGCGAAAAACATGAATAAAGAAACAAATATTTTTGTCTATTAAATAGCGGTGAGTGATTTGATAATAAAATTATTGAATGCATCTCAGCAGTCAAACTGCTCAGATTTTACTATAATATTTGAATCCATTGTTTTCGTAATGATAATATTAGAGTTTGGTTTTTTTTCGAATAATCATTGTTTACATTTCGAACTAATTGAAATGAGTCACTATTTTAATGCTAACTGCTTAGTTCAATATGAACGTAGTAATGTTTTTTACAAAGGTCAACTCATTTTATTATTACATACACGACTCTAGTTTTGAGTCATATTTATTTTAAATCAATATTGAGGATATATGTTTCGTTAAATGTTAATTTATTAAATTCAATACTGGCAATACAAAATAATTGAATATTAACTTTCGATATTACTAACATATCTTGGAAAATGTTGAACAGTTAACGAAGGGCTCACACAAAATGGTATTTTAGTCAGAAAAAAACAAAGTTCCATGCACATATTTCAGTAACAAGACTGAACCTTGTGATTGTCGACCACGACCTAAGGTTACGGCCTAGATTTTTTTTGATATGCCTAATTGAGATTTTTTAAACAATATTTACTGATAAGAAAAAGTAAATTAAAACAATCCTTTAACAAAATTGATAACTAACATATTTTTAACGTGACTCCTTTCTTATTTATTCCGCGTTATTGGAGAGGTTTCCCTAATATAACCATAATAATTACAAATAATATTCGAGTCTCTCATCCAGTATAATCCGGGGTAGACAACACAACAAAAAAACTTATCAACTATTCGCAGTGTTCACTGATGCGTAATCCTGATGAAGATCTTAGATATAATGCGTTCATATTATTTGTATTGATCGAGTGCGTCCGGAAGGAGGAAGCATCCTCCAGGGTCGGCAGATGCGAATCTGCGCGCGTCAAGCCCGAGAGAGGAGTACCTGCTTAATATTCTCTAGAGTATAGCCTGTGCAATAATAAAACATCGCCGTGGACGTTGACAGGTAACGTGCGTACGATGAAATCACGTCTTACAATGTTGATCGCATCAACTTACGTTATAAGATTTTAATCTTAATCTAAGCTTGTGTCATCTTTAATAGACTTAGTTGTATAAGAAATTATGATTTACATTCACTAGCGAAGGCCTTGAAAAGTTTCATAACTCTGTTATCATACTAAAGTACAAAACATGAATAAATGCTCACTATAGCTAAGTAGACACTGATTTACTTAATTTGTCGAATGATCGAAGAGTAGATGTTCTATCACAGATTTTATTTGTAATTCGGTTAAAGAACTACTAACTTTAAGCGAGAGTTTTGTTAATAGAAAACGTAAATATACGTAATTGTGTCATTTTATATTATTTGGTAAGAAATAAACTACAGTTGCGTATACTTTGAGAATTGATTCTCAAAGAGTAATTGATGTTTGACATCGAATTAGAGGCAAGAGTTGTATGGTAAAAAAAAGTTCAATAACCAATGAGTGGGTTAGGTAAGAGATCCGAAACCAATGCCGGAGAAACCTGCCACGCTCTGGTGACCGGAACATTGCTTCGACACCCGCCGCCGACACCCGACACCAATAGCGAACCGTTCGATTCTAGGTAACGATTTGTAGCCATCTTAACACTTTACATTCACGGATAAACAAATAACAAATTCTAATTTAAGCAAAATAATTAATAGTCTTGTTTATTAGCGAGATCCATGCAGCCGGTCTGGAGATACCTTCCAACAAATAGTAAGAACTAAGATAGCATAGCTGCAATAGTTCAAATTAATTTAAATAAAAGAATTACCTTAACAGAGTCAGTCAGAGTACAAAAGCATAAGGGAGATACCTAAGACTACTATGTAACATCTCCTTAGTAGAATTAATTGTATAAGGAAGGAACAATAATGGTTATTTCTTGGATTTTATTTCAGTTTTTATAATCTGTGACATTTTCCCTTCCTCGGGTCGTTTATCTAAAAGTTAATTGTTGAAAAGTAGCTATAACAAAAAAGAACCTTGGTAAGTTTAAAAGCTAATTGCTTAAGATTTTGTTGATCGATTGGTTCTGCAATTTATTTTGAATATTTGATTTAGTAATTTTTGTTTTTCACAGCTGAAGCGATATCGCTAATATCAATTACCTTTTTATAAAAATTTGATTTGTCTCAGCCGTACTTTAATAAATTAAAAAAAAAGAGTAAAAACTAGGATTATAAAACTAAATCGCCAAATTAAGATAATTTTATATTGTACAACGAAAATGTTAAAATCAATTCAAATATCATCTTACTAATAGTATAAACGTTGTTTGGATGGATAGATATTTGTTTGAAGCTATCTCCGCAACGGCTGCATGGATCTCGCTGATTTGGCATAGATGTGGAACATAGTCTGGACGAACGCATATGCTAGGCGACAGCTATTATTTATAATAAACGTATTGTTATATGTAAGTCCTTCACAACAGTATGTTAACGGTTAACTTAACCATATTCCAACATACGTAGTTCTCGTAATTAACCACAAAGAACTGCTATAATCTATGGAATGTGTAGATAAGATATACTGAACGTCCAACGCTCGTCAAAAGAAATAGTAAATGATATTTTTTTAACGGTTATTGTATGGATAAAGTCATTCGTATATCTTTGTTCAAGGTAAGAGATCAAACGGTTGTGTACTCGTAATTTGATGGATAAAGTAATAAGTTTTATTTGCTGTCTAGAAAAGAAAGCATAAACAGTTAGTTACATTTAATGTTGTTCTAAAATAGCTATTGTCTATTTACGTCAATCTATATTTGTAAATGGCAATTAGCCAAACTCTAATGAAAAGAAGAAACAATATGAAATACGATAAACATCGGACAAGCTAATAGTCATAACTGATAAAAAATTACTATCAGTTTGTGTAAATACTTTATTGTAAAAAGCGAAGTTTTAATTATATAGAAACAATTTATCTTTGTTTATTGATAATGTTTGATGACAAGCCCGCAGCCCTCTTGTATCGACGAATCTGGGTCAAACATATGAATGGTTACCACACGTCAAGAGTACAACAGTTAGTCACAAAGAAATAACGATAGAACAAAAATAAATTGACACAATATTCATTTAGGCTTCATTATTAACCTTTCTTAAGCACTGTATTAACATAATTTTAGTGAGACAAAAACGTAATCTAGTTGAAAATGCATCTTAGTGAATTATACAATAATGTAGTCAGAACTAATAAAATTTTGTAACTAACATCTTTTTAGAATTCAGTAAAAATAACGTTTCAAACGTGACTACTTTTTGTAACCATGCAATTTGCTAGTAACAAATAGATAATTTATAAGTAGATAAATTTTCCTTAATTCTAGCAACAAACCGGGTAATTATTAATTAAAGTAATGCGCTAATTACATAATCAACTTTCTTAAAGTCTTCGCTTTTGTATTATACCATCCAATAGTAGATTATATAAACTTGTTTTTCTGCCACATAGTAGGGCCACTAATCCTTACTGCCTTTAACAACATGATAAGCTATTTCATTTTAAACTTCATGAATGATGTTCTTCAAGAATGAATTATCACCATAGAGGTGTATTCGCATTATAGTATCTATTTTTATTTATTACAGTTAGTAACATTATATTAAAGCCGGATGTTAACTAAAGTAAACTATGGATAAGATGAATGAGTCATTTTATGTCTACTGATGTAATGACGCATTTTAAGAGACGGCCTCTTTTTCTTATCACTACGCATCTTTTTACAATATAAAACTTAATATACTACGACCCCCAGGTCGTAGATTAGTACAGAAAAAGATTAGTCAAGTCCCAACTTGACTAATCTTTTATCACTGCATCCCCTCCCTATATCGTTGCAATTTAGCTTTAGGTAGTTTTTTAATCTTCAAGACTCAGTCGAAGAACAGCGATTACCGTAACGGTCGTGCTTCTAACGTTCAATTGTTTTTAACAGTTTATTTAAAAAAAAAACAACTATCTACGAAGTTAATTGCCAGGACACTTATTTGACAATCATTAATAGTGTTCAGAATTTTGCGTAAAAATATTTACTTACTGAAAACAAATGCAAGACCGCTTTTTTAATTTGTCAGGTGTAACATATGTCTTCTTGCTATTATGTTAAATGTTTTTTTTTTCAATTTAAGTTAACGTAAAACTTATCTTATTTATTTTTTGTTACAGATCAAACGAGAAGCAAATCTAATCGCAAGAGAACATATCAACGATAGCAATAAATGAATAATTATTTTATAGAATAATTATAATTTTTAAGACTAATGAAATTCCGTTCATATTAATATTAGATTATTAAACGAATTAAAAAGTACAAAATAAATGAGCTTAATAAGTACAAGAGATAGCATATCTAGAAGCAATATGGCGTTGGTTAGTTTAAGAAGCAGTTTGAGGATATTGTGGACGATTGCGGCGGCTTTCGTCTTTCTAAGCAGGAGCAGCGCAGCGCCCACCTTTGGGGACACCGACAAAGCAATGGTGAGTACTTTCATACACTTATTTTAAAAATAAGTAACTAAAATACAATAAAAATATTTAAAAAATCAAAATACATAACTTATTAGGTTAAGGACAGAAAATTATTTTAAAATTTTTGCTGCTAAGGAACGTAATCGCGTTAAGTTTTATAAAAATCTAACTATGACAAGATATAAGAATATTTAGTATTTTTTTTTTGGGTACCGACATAATTTATTTTATTTTATACGTATTTAGATGCCGATATAATAGACATTAATACAGACAATAAATATACTAGTTTTTATGTTATGAATAGTTTTTACTACATTCGTCACATAAAATATGTAAAATATAATATTGTTGTTGACAAATGTTGCGACATCGATTGATTGTAAGAACATAAATGCAGTTTAATTATCTATAATAACGATTGCAATCATTTTCACAGTAAACCTACCTTGTTGTCGCTTGATGACACTTCGGTTAAACAAATACAACTGTATTCCACTCTCCCATCCACTAAGAGACGTTCAGTTACTAAAGTCGCCCTTTTGGGTTAATTTTTATACTTCTTTATCAACCATAAGGGTCACTCTTAGTGACCACTGTTTCAGTTAGTGTCTACTGTAACTTCACATATTAGGACAAATATACCAATAATATATCGTTAGGAAAATTTTGATGATCATTTGTTATGATTATAAATAAATTACGACAAGAAGTTTGCGAAATTTGCACTTCACAGAAATTCTTAACAATCGTAACGATATCTGGTAAAATTAAAACAGTTGCAGTTATGGAATTGTTTATAATCTCTAAAAGGAAGTGCTGAGTCATTTTTAATTTAATTCCGTATGAAGTAAATACCAATAACTTTATAACGTGATCAGGATCGGATATGATACGGATCGTCATCGCTGATTCACTTTTTTCTCAGAACATCTCGAATCTGCTACTAAATTATAATAAATTGTTACCAACTGCCGTAGTAGTCCCCCACGTTTGATAGTAAATTCATTCATTGAGAAACCTGCATTATACGACCGAGATAAAATGCATGTGGGTTGGATACATTTATCGGTGTATATTCGACTTTTCATTTCGTCAGTGTAATATGAGTCACCGTATATGTTGATCCGTATTGGTCATTAAAGGTATATGTGTTTTCAATGAGTTTGCGTCATTTGAAATAGTAGCAATTAAGTACGAGTATTTACTTTATGATTCACTGAATATAAGTAATACGTTCTGTGTGATTTCTTATAAGAAATATAAAATTCATTGAAAAACATTAATGACCACGTTAAATTGTCGTAAAATACATTTGCGTATAAAGCACCGTAGAGAAAAAACAAACAAATGGTAAAATAATTTATATTTTAACAGTGTTTATTACAAGCTTTTTTTAATCTGAATTGTTATTTAAACTTTATTAAATTAACCGTTTTATAGGTTTCAAGTGTTGCCTTTTTTGTCTGGAGTTAATAAGCAAACTCTATATTTTTCTGGTTTCTGTTGTGTTTTGTTTTGATATGTCACGCACTAGTCGGTCCAAATCTATTGCATGTTTTTATATCACTAAAACTATACATTATGTTATCTTAACGTTATGCTAATTACGTATAAACGTTTACTTTGTAGTCAAATAAAAAAACAATATAATATTACAATTTACTATATTTTTCTGTAATAGTAATTCATTCATAACTAACCACAGACTTATGTCGTTGATATCGGATATACCGGACATGTTACCCGTATAGATTATATAAAATTGGTGACCAACAAAGTGAGTCATTGTAAGGCATGTCTTCTGATTCGGGAGGAAACACTTATAAAGCAGCAACGTTTCTCAGAAATCGGCGGCTGTGAGTCACGGAACCAGTCTCTGTTCGCCACAAGTTCTAGGTCATAGATCACCGACCACTCGTCTAAATGATTTATTGACGTATGTTATTTACATATCACATTCGAAAACAAACGCGAAATCTGATTTTAATTGCTTACTATTAAAATGAATAAATTATTGTTTCTTATTTGAATTATTTTTCCAATGCGAAAGCTTTTTATTTTCTTTTTAATAATCGTAATATTAGTAAAGTATTTTAATGGTTTGTTTTATCTAATTGTTTTCAATAAAGCAAATAGTCTTTTCAATTTAAATAGAGCAGTAATTTTTACAGTAATTAAATTAGATTTCAAATAAAAGAATGCTTTAATTATTAATTTAAAACAGTGCATAATTTAAACAAGTCAAACAAAAGCGGATATATCGTAATTTAATCAAATATATTTTAAAATGGTGCATCTAATGCATTTTATTTTGTTTAATTAATCTGTAACGTTTATTTTTTAATTCAATCCTAATTATTTTTTAACCTTGACTCTGACAATCGATTAGTTTTTCTCGCTCTGATTTTTTGTATATTAAGTATGGCTGGACATGTCAAGGTGAGCATACGTACCACTAACCCGTTTACTTTTAACACAAATAATGCGTTAATCAATATCGTTAGCCGTACTAATGTATTTTAATTATTAAATGATAGGTTTCAACCCAAAGTCGTATTCAATTTATTAACTAGTAGCTGTCGCCCGCGACTACGTCCGCGCGAAATAAAAAAAATTGGTAGCCTACGTACTCTTCCAGACTATGTTCTATAAGTATGCCAAATTTAATCAAGATCCGTTCAGTTGTTCTGAAGATACCTTCAAACAAACATCCATCTATATATCTAAACTTTCGCATTTATAATATTAGTAAGATATCATTAAAATCTTATCATAAATTGAAAAAATAAAAAACTAAATAATGACGATCTTCAAAACCTACGATGGTAGGTTTAGATTGGTCATTGCTATCCAACTTAAATATATTTTTTTTTCCCTGAATTATTTTAGAAATAAAATCTTTAAACATTTCTAGTTTGTCTTTACGTATAGGTAATACATATATAGGCAAATGTAGTGTGTTATATATTTATTTTCAACTATGGACCGAACTTATGTTAACAAGAGGAACGACTTGTAACTGTAAACCTGAAATGAACCGGTTCTACAGCAACATTACGCTAGGTTTAGTGGTACATTACACATTATATAGACGAATAATTTTAATAACAATTTACACAAGACACCAGTAAGTAGAAGATCCCTAAATAAATTAAAAAAAAACAATAACCTTAAAGCCTCTTTACATCTTTCTCCAAGTTTAACCAATTCCAAAAAACTCTACAAAACGCCCAGGAAAAGTAAGAGATCTCTACTTTTTCATTGTCTTTTTCAATATAATATAATTATTTAAAGCCAGTAATAATTTTTAAAAAAGTTTGAATAATTTTTATTCCCATCGCATCAATTATATAGTATACTTACTAAGTAATAAAAGTCTAACGAGTTCTTTGTCAACCGTGTCATTAAATATGAAGGAAAACCTTTGCATGTTTGTTAAAGGAATTATGGGAATACCGCTGATTTTATTATTCCAGTTGTAAAGTCCATGTCCGCTTCAAACATGTTATTACAAACGATACATTAATTAATTTTACTTCAAACAAATTACAATAATTTCACGAAGCAAAATGTTCGTGAAATACGATAAAATATCTTTATAAAGTTATAATTTTTGATGATAATTTAAATTGTATCTTCCATAAGTCCCTACTTGTAAAGGGTAGCCTAAGAAAATGTAGTATTTTCAGTGTGAAACCGGAAAAAATATTTTCGATGTTTATATTCAAACGCACTTTATCCAATTACAAAGAAATATGAAAACAATTACTAATTCATTAATATTTTCCCAAACGATAAAGGATTTACCCACAATGCATGCTAATATTATAAATTAAACACAACATAGCACAGCAATAAAATTAGGTAATTAATTTCTGGTATTTTTCCTTAAATATACTTTAACTGAAAAACCGTTAATTTATTTTTCTTGCATTAAACGTTAGTGCTTAATTAATTAGTTTCTGTTTGTAACATTAACGATTTATAACGAACTAGTATCTATTTTTATTTACACATCTGTATGCAGAAGATATCTTTGCATACAAATGCGTACAAGTAATGCAATTTAATGAGCAATCCGCATAATACAACGGCTGAATCAGCTGTGATAAAAAGTATTGAACTGCTGCCTTCGTTACTAGGATACGGCTGACTACAGACGTATAATGTATGCGTATAATGACGATCGAACACGAAAGAATGTTTTCAATTTTGATATTAAAATATTATGTCAATGTACTTATATATTACGTGACTGAATTAAATACGCATTTCCTGCTTATTGAATACAGTTATGATAAACACACCCTTTTTGGTAGGGTCATTATCCTGTTGAATTCCTGCGCGACGAACAATGGCCCAGTCAGAGAGTGCGGGAACCTGTGATGTTCTTTGTTTTCATCGATCCTTACTCCGCGATTAATTCAATATCAAAATTCAACTCATGCACTATCGAACGGACATCTCTCGTAAAATTTCCTACGCTTTTTGGAACATTGAACTTTGAGATAGCTTTCGAAGCATCAACGAAATATTTTGCTAACGTTTTAAAGTCTAGATAATAGTAATTGCGTATATTTTGTACACTATATTGCTAGAAGTGCCTTGAACGAATGGATAAAATCTTGCGTAACAACAAATTTTTATTACATATTCATTCTATTGGTTAAATCTTCTAAACGTTTAATTTTCTTTAAATCTCTCGATTCACTATAGCTTTTAATGCGTATTATCCAAAAAAAAATTAATTTATAACGTATATGACACGAATGTATCGGCATAATACGTTCATGAGAGCCTAATTTTTGTTCAGATAATATCTAGCCGTTGTGGATAGTTACGTACAATGCATACACAAATAGCATAGTAACAATACCTTTTTGGTTTGTATTCTAAAGATCGATATCAAAAATGGCTACAGCAAGTCAGCCTACTCTACAAACGTGACTTAAAAAACAAAATTTGACTATACATATGACTACATAGATTTTAACCAGGGTCGACGTCTTTAAATCCTGAGAAAATAATCTTTTAAATGTTTCACGGAAGAAAAAGATTATACGGAAGAACTGTTAGTATTGTGAGATGTTTAAGAAAACGATCTGGCTTCCAAGAATGAACGTTAGTATGGAGGAAGGAAGATTTGAGACGACTCGCTTTGTGCCGTAATAAAATAGGCCGCACGTAATGGAAATAATTTAAAGTGAAACAACACCAGTTTACATTTATAAATAGGGACGAGTTTTGCTTAACGCGAATAGATCGCATCTGACAATATGTTACCTCAAACAGCGCCGACGCATGGGGCGACCCGGTCACCTCGATGGTACCGCAAGTCAATTTATTTTTGACTAACGGCCGCTAAGAAATGCTGTTAACCGATATTGTTCGCGAGATCCTTTCTTTGCATTGTTATTGTTTCATAACTATAAAGGTTTAATATTATACCTGTACTTATACTACTCTACGTCCACTGACTTGCTTGATTGCTTGAAAATAACAGCTTTTGTTTCGTTCCTGATAATTAATTTTATCTATATTATTTGTTCGAATTCACACCATCGCTACAAACTACCATCAGCGCCAAAGTGATGAAAATTAATTAGGCACAAAGTACTACGTCTTATAGCCAGTCCATTTGTAGAGGTCAGTGGTCTACTCTCATTGCTTTGTTTCGACTTACGTGAACAAGAGTAGGCCTAAAAGTTTATCGCAATGTTTTAACGTACCGTTTAAACCGATTTTGAAAAATAAGATGTCGTTTTATTTCAATTTACTTTCCGAATATCATATAGATACAATCAATGGGGCCTTTTATAATGTTTTTTAAAAAACAGATTTAATGTTCTATTACTATTTACGGAACTTATAACAAAGTTAGCGGTAGTAATGAGATGAAGTTAGTTTTCAAAAAGTATTTCCTTGTAACGGTCAACGCGCCGGAGATGTCGCATTCGGTCAGTGTTTTTACGATTGACACCTGTGACAAGTGACGGGGCGAGGCGAGGCGCGGAGGGGAGAGGTTCGCGCATGCGCGTCACGCACGCAGGAAGCGCCCGGCGACCTTCAGAACGCGCGCCACGGCCGCAAGCGCTCCACTTGACGCTCCCAAGCATTGTCTGCGATGTCTCTACATGACATGATGCTAGTTGTCATCGCATAATAATAATTATTTTTTAATTTGTACAACTAGCAAAATCACTGCAATTTTACCAAAAAATGTACACTCTAAAATTATTATATGGTATAGACAAGACAAGACAAGCAAGAGGATTCTAAAGAGACTTAGTTAAAAGTTACTGGTATTTATTTGGCATGTACTACAAATACATAAGTATACTGATTATATAAAATTATTTATTTTGTAATACACGTGTACAAAATCGATTGGCAGCAATCAGCAAATCATTGTCAATTATATCAGAAAAGTATGATGCGTCCACGTGACTTTAGCATGTGACTGACAGAGGGCGGTCGTGGACGTAAAAAAATATATTTTCTACCTTCTACTACGAGAAAATGTCGGTACACACGCGATTGATTCTATTTATTATCTTTTGACAATGACTTCATAATTGAAAGTAATTATTGTTGCTATTATTTATTGCGTGTGCTAATGAATAAGATCGAGCATTAGGTGGGATAAGCTGGCTGACAGAGACTTGTTGCGATTATCTCTAGATTAACCTTTACATCTGTCACAATACAATAGTAGTTATTATGTCTGTTTGTCACTTAAGGCAAGTAATTAACGCAAAAATAGTCATACAGTTTTTAATGCTAATATTAAATACAAAATGACACGCAACACCTTTCAAATAAAAAAATAATTATGAAAATCGGACCACTAGGGGCGGAGTAATCGATAAATAAAAAAAAACATACAGACAGAATTGAGAACGTCCTCCTTTTTGAAGTTGGTTAAAATACACATAAATTTCTAAAACAAGTAGATAAAAGATAGATAAATATTTAAATACTTAATATGTGGCCTATGTGTTCTTCCAGACTACATATTTTATGTTTTACATGAGTGCCAAATTTTATTAAAATCCGTTGAGTCGTTCCGGTGACACCTTCTAACAAACATCCATCCATCCATGAATCTAAACATTCACATTTATAATATTAATAAGATATAACTTTATAGTGACAATCAAGACTAGATACAGCAAAAACAAAAGAAACATATACATATTAATTATGTATTCTATTTGTATCTTATTTCCAAGGTTTATTTGTCTGATTTTTTATGTCGACTCATCGCAGGATGTTTATATACTACCAACGGACATTATTCTCATCTTATATATTGAGTACATAATTATATACAGTGTATATGTTGCGCAACCTTTACATAAAGACATAGTTTCTCGTATTATCGCTCTTTAAATTATAACTATTTTGTGAATTTAAGCAAAACTTAAAACTTGATGTACTAAGGGCAACATGCAAACAAATTTATATGCAAACGACAGAAATTAAAATAAGCTAGAGAATATAATTCTAGATTTAAACAATAACATCTCATTTAAAAGACGCCTTTCAATTAATAAACTTATTGTGTTAACTAATTGAATTATTATTTATTGTTTCATATAGAAAATTATACTGAAATATGTTATTAAACTGCGTTCAATTTTCTATTATTTACACGTGTATTGAGATAAATACACAGGTAACTACGAAATAGATCATGGAATTCTGTTATTATTTTGAATTATGTTTGCTCGTGTACTATCAATAACAACTTTTATGAACAATTTATTCTTAAATAGGTTAATAAGCCATTTATATGTATATAATTTTATAAGATAAATCTAATACCACGAGTCAGGAGTGGCGCAGTAAAATGTAAGCAGGAGTTAGAAGAATAAAGCACGTGTCAGTAATTTAATAAAATAACCTATTAACATTATTTCGTTTACACGCAGAGAATGTTAATAATATAAATCTTTTTTCTTCATCTGCAATACAATTAAACAGGTGCTTTGTAAACAATTGTTTATTCATTTACATATTATTATAAACAATTATATGAGAGTGAATCATTTAACTTACAAGTCGTAGTAAACAAGACTTGTTATGTCTAAGAAACAAGTTAATACATAACTGTCTTATAAGAAAACATTTTTATAATAATGTAACAAATAAATAACAAATACAATTATTAATAAATCCAATCACTAGAAATGGCCTCCGATTAAAAAGAAACTTTAAAAGACAAAATAGACTTATATAAGGTGTTCCGAATATCAAACAGAACGATTTTCCATTCCATTGTACTTGCACGAAACAATAATACATTTTTTAATTTCGACTTTTGTACATCAAATCCTAGTAATATTATAAATTAATATTTAAATGGATGGATGGATGGATACTTGGAGGTTTGTTTGAAGGTATCTCCAGAAAAAAAGCTTTAAAAGACAAACTAGACTTTTATAAAGTATTCCGAGTATCAAACAGAAGATTTTCCAATAAAAGCAATTTGCAAATTGGTGGTTTTAATTTAAGACCAAAATGTTAGTTACGCAGAGCTCAGATTTATACAGTGTTTTTAATCGATAAATGATAGCGACAAATTATTAAGATAATTAATTGATTATGAAGCTAAATAAAAAATGAATATCAAAATAGAAAAACAAAAGATGTCTGTCGTTTGTTGAGTGCTTAAGACAGGTCTTTATCTCATTAAGAATGTAAATAACGACGCAATCCGGAATCATCTTCCTTAGTTGGATTTAACAAGGCTGCTAAGTCCATTTCACTTTGTAATAACATCGTAATTGCAACTTTCAATGCTGTAATTTGTTAACTGATGTTCTGAGTGTAGCAGACGTTGTATTATTACTATATGTTTACAGTAAACGACAACTTTATTGAACACAGATGAATGAAAAACAATACATTAGTTTTTTTTACTAAAAAATATAAACTCGTTTAAAATTGTCCCAGACAATGTAAGAATTGCAATTGAATTTAATAGGTTTTTCATTTCTTCTTAAAATCAGTCAAGATTTAAGGCATAAGAAACCATGAATGAATCAGTAAAAACATATTCGTTTCACCAACAAAATGTAAACTGTAAAACTTTAAAAACTATGAAGCTTACTGTATTTATTTTAAAATTCTTTACCGCAGTAAATGTTTTCATTTTGTTTACACGTTAAGCATTTTTTTATGTTTGTATTTTCCGACTTCGCAAGTAATTCCCCGTCGAATTCATCCTCTCGGCGACGATATTGTGATTGTTTTGTTCAGATTGTTAATTTTTAAATAAACTACACGTTTGCATATAAATGTTTATGTTTATCTCCTTATTCATAGTATGGCATATCAGTATTACTTCCTCTAGCTTCTTAGAAACAATTGTTAGGAAGAAAATCCGACACTGTGCCGGTGTACTGGCCCAACACTAGCTTTTAAATGTCGACGTTTATGTCCCCTCACTAATAATTCTGACATTTGACTTTGTAACGAAATTCGCACATAAAGATTCTAACAAATCAAGTCTAAAATAATGTATGAATTATTTGATCCATTATAAGAGTTTTAAGCAAAAAACGCATAAAGAAATAACCAAATTCAATAGGGCTTCAATACTATGTTTAACCAAACCTGATCTTATGTAGAGAAATAAAAGCTGATACTTATATAATTTTTATGAATATTGGTTCAATTTGATAACAAAAAATATTTTATGATGTTATCAAACACATGACAATAGCTTGACAAATTATTACGATCACGCAGCCCATGCTAGGCAACTATGTATTGTACATGATGGTAACTATACATAATGTTTTCAATAGCTATGGTTTTGTTATATACTGCCCGCATGTAGCAAGTGCAAACTTTTGACTATAGATTTATCAAGTTGCAATGTTGTTTCATCAGATATATTTTATAGTTACATCTAAAAATTCATTGTACATGCACGAAGCAATAAAACATTTTTAATTTCGACTTTTGTACATCAAATCCTACTTATATTATAAATGCGAATATTAAGGTGGATAGATGGAGGTTTGTTTGATCTTTCTTGCTATCTCCAGAACAGTGAAACAGATCTCTATTAAATTTGGAACAGATATGGAACATAGTCTGAAAAAACACGTAGGCTACTATAAAAGTTTATTTTTAATACCGCGTGGACGGATTCGCGGGCGATCGCTAGTATTACTTATAAAACTCAAATATGAATTGTAAGGGGAAAAATGATTAACAAAAATCAGAGTGTACAGACTACTAGTTAAAACCACTATCCTCGTTGATTCCTCGCCTGCTCATATTTTTAAATGCCTTTTATTTATCTAGAGTCAATATTTTATTATTAAAAGTTTCCTTTAAAGGCATATTTGTAGTTTGTGTGGCGATGCATGCGTATCCTAACAGTATGATTCAAACACTTCACACAACAAACAAAGGCCCGGCCGGAAGTGAGTGTTACCTACGAGTACATCAACACTATTTTATTTTTATTGTAGTTAACGCGAATGAATAATGGAACATGAAACGTCTCCTCTCTTATTGATGGCGACATTTTGACGTGACTTCGATTGATTATGAATTGATTTATTGTTTGTAATAATTGTTATTTCACTGCAATATAAAAACTTTTTCTTTTCATTTAAGGTTATTTTTTAGTCTGGAAAGGAAAATTTTACTAGTCAATAGAAAAAATATATCCTTCTTACTATATTTAAGAGAAACTTTTTACTTTAACTCTATTGCCGCGAGTTTGTCGACGACAAATGCATTAATTTAGAAGTTTTTCTATGAAATGTAAATGTAAAAAATTCTTACTAATTATGTGTGTTAAGATATTGACTCACAGACTTAAAAATTATATGTACTAAAAATGTCAAAGAGAATATAGAATTAGATTGGTAAAAATCGGAATAAACACACATTATATTGAATTTGGATTATTAAGAGAATAATAAAAGGAATTATTAAGATATATTAAACTTTATGCGTCATTACGTTTTCGGAATGTAATGTGGGTCGTGGGTTCACTGGTCCGCGTTCTCCCGATCGGTCGTAAGCCCAGCTTCCAACCGTTATTCATGGAGGCACACTGA
This sequence comes from Papilio xuthus, assembly GCF_000836235.2. Taxonomy (NCBI): domain Eukaryota; kingdom Metazoa; phylum Arthropoda; class Insecta; order Lepidoptera; family Papilionidae; genus Papilio; species Papilio xuthus. The sequence continues at coordinate 2,993,941 of NW_013530969.1, forward strand.
CCTCGATACGCCCATACCAATTGCCATGGCGCTTTTAAATTTTCGACCATACGCCGCTAATTGGCAAAAACATTCCACGTCTGTACCGACTTTTTTTAATTTTGTTGTCAGACACGAACTTTTTCTTTTAAAAACAACACATGTGCATATGTTTTATGTTAAAATTAAGAGGTTAAATTTTTTCAATGTTTGAAATACTTACTTGAAAGCAAAACAAAAAGTTATGATGGTTATCATTTCTGATTTCCTTGTGTTCCGGTATGTTTAATTTATAACAATAAACCGTTCTGTTCTTACATTTTTATCGTAATTACCTTGAGCATCTGATATATCATTATGAAATTGTGATACTCTATGTGCAAATAATGTTTGTGTAAACGTCAAACAATACTGCGGATGTCAACGAACGCGACTCGCTACAAGCGCGCCCAAAAACTAAGTTAGTGTCTGTAGTTAGTCATTTATAATGTAAGATCCTTCGACGCTTACTATCTGCTTGTAATCGTTAGTTTTTCTGTTAAAACGTTCCTGATCAACTTTGAAATACAATACTATTTGAAAATGTTAAAGGATAAAAAGATATTAAATAAACCTTTGCTATCAACTTGATCCGAGATTCGACGATGATTGTAACCGCAGGTGTGCATATTTAAGGAGACGTAATAAATCCGTAGACATTTTCATACGTTACCATAGAACAAAACAATAGCGGCGTTCTTTCGGGGGTATTGACTGCGTCGGTAGACGATGCCGTGTTCCCCGAAGCAAGAGGTAACAAAGAATGAGTGACGGAGTGTCGTCGGTGGTACCAGGGCGACACATGTGTCGGCACATTGTGATGCAGGTCACGCGACAGGCGTCGCCGACTGTCGCCAAGGTCAGCTGTATCTCGGTCTCTTCAACTCCAATCTGTAAAGTTCCTTGCCCATGATTTTTTATCTACATAACTTATATGCTTCATAACTTGAGGCGCGTTAAAACACATTGTGCCAAAAATAATACATTTTTTTGGTTAATTTATAGTTTAGTTTTATTATATAGTTGTGTTTATTATACTCTAATAGTGTGATGATAATGAATTACTATAGATTCGTTACTTATTTTATGTATTTTTTTTAGAATTTCTTACGGAATTTATTATTTATAACTATACATTGTAATTAAGCTTTTTTTAGTATATAACTTCACTTAACTACTTAAACATATATTGATTGGTTTGTAAATGTGTTTCTTTATCTTCTAGTCATATCGATATCTGGACAATCACCCGTGGGGATCCAAGAATATCGTAAGAACTTATTGTAATGCAAGATAACTGTATATACATGCACATAATTATTTACACGAAGTTTTAAGGTTTAAGGTAAAAAACGCATGTATTTAGTTTATAACTTTTTAATTAAAAAAACAATAGATAAAGTAGTTTAAACGTTCACGTAATATTTTAAATTACACATGGTATTCTGAATAATCATGTTTATATCATTTAAGCGCTTAATTTAATTTTTGTTTTATTCTTATCCATATCGCAGACAATAAACAATGGGGGGTGACCTTGACTCTTGTGTGATAATACTTAAATACAATAAAGATCAACAAATCACAATTTAGATAAAAAAAAGAAAACTTATTTGAGCAATATAGTGATTTAAAATTAAGTTCGCTGAATTTTTCAAAAAAAAAGAACAGATATCTGTCATGTAGAGTCGAGTCTCGCCTGCCAGATACAACGCCACAGACATATTTCTCAACTATGAAAAAAACTATACAATTAAGAACAATTTTACCTATTTTTGTCTAGTACCTTGTAGACAATGTTGAGTTTATTATAAGTGTATCGTCGAACACAGTAAAGAAAAAAAATGTAAATATAATATATGCAATCTGTCAACGAGAACAATAGAAGAAAAAATAATAATCAGTTTCTTCCAACAATAATAGACACTTATCACTTTAATACGAACACATAAAAGTTTGTTGGAGAAGTTTAAAAATAAAAAAAAAAGATTGTAAAAAATCTTAAGATGTTGTAAAGATACAAAAATACGTTTTACTGGATTTGAGAGCGATAATACTTTCACAACAGACAAAATTACTCATAATTTTTATCTCCATCCACTTCACATAAATATAGATTTATACTATGTTATTGTAGTGTTACTTCAAAGTGAATACTGGTTCCAAAAGTTTTATTATATTTATCTCAGACTCTATCACGTATAGCATATATGTAAGTTATATAATAGTTATATGTAGGACTTAGGTCCAATGTTTAGATATATTACTTCTTAATATTAGCACTCTAAAATGTATATAACCCGTTTTTAAATTTAGTATTACATATCTTCTAAGTGTATGGTGTTGGTGTTAATTAGATTTAGAACTCAAGTCAAATTATAAGTACAAATTAAATTTGGTATTTAGTATTGATTTTATAGTCCAATTCAATGGAAATGAGAAATTATATTTGCACATGTTACTGGCTGATTTTGTCATTTATTTTCTATGGATGTATTTTGGATAGCTTTTGTATTCAAATTGGTGATACAAACATGTTTGTTTTTTTATAAGTCTGTAGTTACGGTCTTATGAAGGTAAATTTCTTTAAATTAGTTTCTCATTTCGATTGAGTTTGAATTTACATATTTATGTATCTATAATAGTTCTGTACATAAAGATAATAGTAAACATAATTTTGTTAACATTTATGTACAAGTAGTAAAAAATGATTTTAATTATTGTATGCAAAATATACCCTTGGGTTTTCACTTAACTATTTTTTTTTAATAAGGAAACACAATATATTTATACATATGTTTTTATTTCAGATGTATTTAGCGCAGTATGGTTACCTTAGCCCTTCGGTCCGGAATCCTTCCAGCGGCCACATCATGGACGAGAGCTCGTGGCGACGCGCCATCGCCGAGTTTCAAAGCTTTGCCGGACTCAATGCAACAGGTTTGAACAATTTTATCATACTAGCGATCGTCCGCTACTTTGTCAGCTTGGAATTAAAAATAATAGCTTAAATTACTTCCGCACACATCAGATACTTTCCAGTAAAAGTTCCATCAAAATCGGTCCGGCCGTTTCGGAAATTACTCGCAGATAATGCAGACAGGCAAATTTTTTTTATTATGAGTAGGTACGATCATGTTCTCAAAATACGATGTTTTTTTTAAACCTCACCTTTACTTGAACGTCAATTTAGATAATGCAAAAAGTGTCAATGTAAAATTATATTTAATATCACCATATGGCAATCTCGTGATGTTAATTTCTATGTATTTATATACATCGTGACTATGTGCGTATTAAATTATACAGTTGCCGTAATAGATGTAATAAGTAACCCACATCGGAGACGTCTTGACCTCCTTATATACGACACGAGACCATACACGTGAGCTTACAACTTTGATACTATTAATAATATTTTTTGCACAAAATCCTCGTTTAAAATGTCATAAAATGTACCGTTTTAGCGGTTTACCTGATACGTATTTTTGAGGATGTACACAACATTTTTGGCATATCATTAAAAAAGATCATTTTTTTTTATCAAGCGTCGAGTTCTATTATAAAAGCTTTTATTTAAAATTGATTTCGATAAAAAGTTAATGCACTATCTGAACGCAAAGTAAAAAATCACTGCGATGTCTGCCATTGATAACAAAGCCAATACAATCACGAGCCCGCACTTGAAGTACCATGAACTACGGCCTGCTATTTAAATACCATTATGTGGGTAGATATTTAAAATTCGCATTCATACGTGCCTCTGTATCGTAAGCAGTTACTGTATTATAAGATTCAATCATTATGGTGAAGCGTGAACTACACAGCAAGTCTTAGCAGTGCCAGATGGGCTAAAGCAAGGAGTCACTGGAGGAGGGCGCGAGCTTTACATCGTCCCTTTTAAAATTGTGTTGTGAACAGCGTCTTATGAGAAATCGTGTTTTGCTCTAATGTCACTAGACCCTCAGAAAGACACTATTATGTAAGCAAGTAACGAAGTATTATGGGACACGTATACATAATTCATGTTGGGATGCGGCGCACGCTGTTTTAAGGAGTTTAAAACTAACATGTCTTATTGTATGAATAGAAAATTAGATAGCATGTATGTGCCGTGAGTCATCATACTATGAAGGTTTTATGGGAATTTATTCTCTATAAAGTCAACGTATGCGGCAGCATCTAACAAATGATATGAAACAGGAAAAATTTCTTGTATTTTTCCATTAGCCGAATACATTGTGTGTACGTGCTTATTTTGTTTAAATAGTTCATTCTACTATTTAACTTATGTGATATATAATTAATTCTTGAAGTGTATCTATCATATGTAATTGAATTTTAAATAATTCGAATTAACTTTATGTACGTTCAATTCTGATTCGGATTAAGTTTTCCGCGAACTGAATTTGTTTGTATAATTATTTCCTAGGCGACAATTATATGATTGCATGACGATTTATCATTCCAGTATAAACAAAGTTTAATTATATTTGCTTTATACGCTTTAAAGATCAAGAAATTGTGATAAGTGATCTGTGATTCCCCACACGTAGAGAAATAAAAAAAGATGTAATCTAACAACTGAATCGAAATCATATGGTTATGTTACAGGTGAACTGGACGATGAAACAGCAAAAGTAATGTCGCTGCCGAGATGTGGTGTAAAGGACAAAGTTGGATTTGGCGAGAGTCGAGCGAAAAGATACGCGTTGCAAGGTAAGACAAAGGCTAGATACTAGAATAAATGAGAGAAAAAAAAGGTTCAACCTGGATAAGGATCTCAGTTTACATATCAAACATTATTCAATTAAGCCACTACTTTAAGTATTTAGTAACATATTTTGTATTAGACTACATTAAAATTATTGTAATTAATCCGGGCAAAAGTCAATCAGGTCATGTGACAAATAAAACTGCAGTTATTCGTGAACCCGCAGTCACGTGCGGAGAGCATAAGAACGGATAAGGAATTGCATAAGATATTATACTTGTAAATTTAAGATATGTATATTACGCGAATCAACGCCGTCTGCATTTTATATCAATTAATCGTAACCTCTTAAACGACCCAAGACGACAGCTGGTATACTCAGTACACTGAACTGATAAAAATATCAGACCAAACAAATAATCAAACAAAGATCTACTTTGTACAACTAAGAACATTTATATTTATATATGTACATATTTATTTATATATAACCACGTGATAAAATATAGTTTGAACTCGCAAAAATGTTAAACAAGAAAAAAAGCAAAGTCGAATTAAGAAGTTCCTTCCTTATGTACAGATGTTCTGTATTCTTCTTTCCTTCTCAGGCTCGAGATGGCGTGTAAAGAACCTTACGTACAAGATCTCAAAGTATCCATCGCGATTGAACCAGGCTGAAGTTGACGCTGAGTTGGCCAAAGCGTTTTCCGTATGGTCTGACTACACCGACCTCACGTTCACACAAAAGCGTACCGGACAAGTGCACATCGAAATAAGGTATGTATAACATTACTGTGTTGACGGCATCAAGCTATGGAAAAATAAAAGATAAATCGGGACCTTTGTGTGTGTGTGTGTGTGGATAGTGTCCAAAGTAATTTGTTTATCAGTATCTACAAATATGCTAATGCTAAGCGTTTTTTTTTTAATTTCGTAGTTATAACATTAATATTTTGTGAGATTGATGCTTGGAATATAAGCTCTATTATTACTTCTTTTTCGATTTCTTTAATTTGTTGAGTGAGCAAGGCTTATTGGTAGAATTAAAGTGTTACTGCGAATCGATAGAGCAATTTCGATATGTTACACAATTTGAGTATGCAATTTTTCGTTATAAATGTACAAAAAAGATTGATGTAACAACTCTATGTCGTTACAATGGTAATCTGTGTTGCGTAACCGTACAATAATAGTCGTCATTGAGCGCCGAGGCTGTTCAGTGTTGCATCCACAAAACGTTTCCATTTTTAAATCAATTATGTTGGACACAATTAGGTACGAATTTTGTTTTATGACATTGTAAACATTCATCACACGGATATTTATGATTATAAACTTATAAATTGGTTGTGAATATTCTTTTTAACTTAGTAGTAGTAAAGGAAATAGCTTCAAATGTCAAGACGTCTTCGTTTAGTGAAGAGTTTTAAACAGCCTTTCGCATCATATATGACTTGCATAATATTGGAATCATAAAAGGATATTATAATCTATAATTTTTGCAAATCCAGTAGAATTAAAAAAATACAAAAAAAAATTAAAAAATGTTTCTGATTAAACAAAAAAACATCGGTATGTTTATGAGCTCCAAGAATCATAAGATCCGTCTATAAATTTGATTTTTAGAGCATTACATTATGAAGGTGTCGATAAACAACATTTTAAATTCCATTTTATTTGCTCTTATCTGAATTTTTTGATGTATATTTTTATACGAACAAAAAGCTAAAACGTTTTTTGTGTATACTATGACGAGGCAACGTAATACAATATATAAAAAAGATTATATCGTGATATAGTTTAAAAAAGATGACGAACATAATTTTTCGTGCAAATTTAATTTAGTATCTTTCGATGTTTCTTGGTATTCAAACTACTGGACCTACAATCATGAATTATTTTTACGATGTTATAGAGTTTCCTTCGACATCCTTACAAACTATGTCTGGATAAATAGACATCAACAGTTTCTTATCAATGTAATGTTCTGTCAGAATGTCACGTAATGATAATTCATTCGACAGCACTCGGGATCATTAGTACTCGAGTACTTGACTTTATGGCGTCAGATAACATCTGTTATTCATTTTTGTCCACCTATACATTAAATTGTCTGTCTTTTGTTACCACGTTTGTGGTATTATTATGTAATATTTAAATTTATAGAACATAAATCGATAATGTGTTACTTTCTTTACTTGTTACTTGTATTGTAATAAGGAAATAATTTTATTCAATAGAACGTAAACCGCAGCTTTTTAAATTGAAATTACATTTCTTAATTTAATTCAGTTCTAGTGGTTTAGGTACCAAATCAAAGCTACTTTCGTTTAATAACATCAAGTTTATTAATAATAAAGGGAAAGTTATTTATTATTAATTATTAATTATTTATTTACAGATTCGAGAAAGGAGAGCATGGAGATGGTGACCCATTCGATGGACCTGGTGGTACTTTGGCTCACGCGTATTTCCCTGTAAGTGCTATTTTGTCTAACAACTGTACAGTCAGCTGCATAAAACTTGTGCAGGCTTTCGGCATTAAAAATACGTATGCGGGTATTCATCAGTAACTTATATCGATCGTCAGAAGCATAGAGAGGGATACGTTCATACATATTTTTAAAACCAAAAGCATATACAACTTTCTGAAATATTGTAAACTATGTATTTATGTAGCTGAGTGTACTAATTGCTCTTAAAACATAACATTTGTCGAGGTACCTTTTTCTTAATTAAATTTCCAGTACGTCAAATAATATTTATTTAGCGTGTAGGTAGAGTTTTAAATGAAGTTTTATAGGAAATATTTTAATCTACTATTATATTGTTAATCGGCGGAAATAACAAATTGTCACCGTGAATGTGAAAGTGGTGTTTTGTTATTTATGTTGTTATACCTTGTCGGTGTAATTTGTGATATAATTTTGTACTGTAAACGATTTTTTACGGTAGAATGCGGGCAGTCTGCTACGAGATGGAAAACGGGTGGTGAGTGATGTGTCGAAAATAAAGAGCTACGGGTTACGGTCGCTCTATTGCCTTTTGTATTACAAAATGAATGCTTGCATTTGTATTTAACATGCTTAAAAGAAAATCTATTATTGTGTGATTACATTGAAAAAAATTGTACGTGTATCTGTCCTAAATGATTTTATACTTCATCAAAGTACGTTTTGAAAAAAAAAATGTTAAAGATTTATGTTAAAATTTGTATTTAATATAATATTTTGCAACGCTTCTTTTATGTTTGTCAAATCTAATTATTATGAGTAAAATCATGACGTTTGATAGAGATGTAAGGGAAAGTAGAACCGTGGCGACCCGTACTAGGAAGAAGGGCAAGAAATTATCCAATTGTAAATCAGTATTGCTAATAACTAACGTCATATAAAATAATTGGTTTAATTCGTCCTAATTGACTTTCCTTAAACGACAAAGGGCACGGCTTATGTATTTTTAATTAAAATTTCATTTTGATCAGGTTTACGGAGGCGACGCTCACTTCGACGATGCTGAGGTTTGGTCAATTAACTCGAGGCGGGGAACCAATCTCTTCCAAGTACGTAAATTAATTGATTCATCAGGATTCAGTCCTTTTGTGCTTTTGTATTTGTGTATATGAATTTAAAAACATTATAGCATAATTTAACTTGCAGTTGATTACTTTTATACTAGTCTAAGAAGAAATATTTCAATATTTTATTTAATGAAAACGCAATAGCAATATATAAATAATAAAAACTTTAATATGAAGGTTGCAGCGCACGAGTTCGGTCACTCTTTGGGCTTGTCTCACAGCGACGTCCGCTCCGCTCTGATGGCGCCCTTCTACCGCGGATACGACCCTGCCTTCCAACTCGATCAGGATGACATCCAAGGAATACAGGTATTTACAGTATCCCATTTTTGATAATTATATTCAGGACATCTGCCTCCAAAACAATCCCATTTTGTGGCTAAATATATCTTTCATAATTTGTTCATTGCATTATTAACTAGTCAATGTAAATTTTTGAGAAATACTTAATCATGTGCGTGTTTGTTAGGCACTGTATGGGCACAAGACGCAACTGGACATCGGCGGCAGCTACCCCGCGCGGCCGACCGCCCCCCGCGCCACCACACCACCCTCGTCCACCGAAGACGCCGCGCTCTGCGCCGACTCATCCTTCGACACCATATTCAACTCAGCCGATGGTGCCACATTTGTTTTCAAGGGTATGTTACAACAGTTTTGCAACTTGAGTGGCAAATTTACAGATGTATTGCAGAATAGAATAACGGCCATACTGATTGATTCATCGTTAATCTCTTCAAGAGAATAAGAAGGGTCTAATTCTTGGTCCCCTATTGGGAGCACTTTGATGTAGATGGCGTTGATTTACTTATAATACTTGTATTGTATAGGCGAGTACTACTGGAGATTGACAGAGAGCGGCGTATCGGCGGGTTACCCTCGACTTATCTCTCGCGCCTGGCCCGGCCTGCCTGCCAACATTGACGCTGCCTTCACCTACAAGAACGGCAAAACATACTTCTTCAAAGGCTCTAAATACTGGAGGTACAATGGACAAAATATCGACGGAGACTATCCTAAGGAAATTAGTGAAGGTAAGACCGTGTATTAAAATTAGAATTAATTTAAAGATGCAACGTAAAGAACAATGTGTAATGTGTCATTTTTATTTTTTCAGGGTTTACTGGTATACCAGATAACATCGACGCAGCGTTAGTATGGTCGGGCAATGGCAAGATCTACTTCTACAAGGGCGCGAAGTTCTGGCGATTCGACCCGTCACAGCGCCCTCCCGTCAAGTCCACCTACCCTAAGCCCCTTTCCAACTGGGAAGGCATCCCAGACAGTATAGACGCAGCTTTACAGTACACTAATGGTTACACGTACTTCTTTAAGGGCGGCTCATACTGGCGGTTCAACGATAGAACTTTCAGTGTAAGTATTTGTAACTAACTGCATACATTAAGTTATGATCGAACGGATAAGTTTTGATTTTATTCATTTTGTTGCATTGTATTCTTTAAGATAAATTGAAACGGACATTGGACATTTTTGGAGGCAAAATAGATTATGTCCAGATCACATAAAGTTTGAATAAGTTGATATGATAAGTTTAATTACGATGTTGATAATAAAAATTAAACACATTGCTTTATTATCGTTGCCAATACAGTATTTGTACCTAATATACATGCTACAATACCAATTGATCCAAATAAAAAATAAATTCTTAGGAATTTCCTTAAAAGTTGATTAGAATAACGATGAATCTAACTACAATAAATATTTTGAATGTTTCAATATCTTTATTTGTTTTCAATACAGGTGGACACAGATAAGCCGGCGTTCCCGCGCTCAACCGGCTTCTGGTGGCTGGGCTGCAGCAGTGCGCCGCGCGGCACAGTCGGAGGTAACGCGCGAATCTCCGACACCAATGAAGCCGCCGCATACACACGCCTGCCAGACGAAGACGACGTCGGCGACATACTCTTTGACGCAGGT